>NC_134412.1:51080647-51393522 GCF_038048845.1 Mixophyes fleayi | reverse complement strand
TGGTGTGCAGGAGATGCTTGCGGTGGCCCGCAAAATTGCTGGACACTTTTGGCATTCTGCCAGTGCCTACCGCAGACTTGAGCAACATCAAAAAAGGCCGAACCTGCCCTGCCATCACCTCAAACAAGAGTTTTGACGCGCTGGAACTCCACCCTCTATATGCTGCAGAGGATGGAGGAGTAGCAAAAGGCCATTCAAGCCTACACAGCCACCTACGACATAGGAAAAGGAGTGGGTATGCGCCTTAGTCAAGCGCATTGGAGACTGATTTCCGTGTTGTGCAAGTTCTCCAGTCGTTTGAACTTGCCACACGAGAAGTCAGTTCCGACACTGCCAGCTTGAGTCAGGTGATTCCCTGATCAGGCTGTTGCAGAAGCAGCTGGAGAAAGTGAGGGAGGAGCTGTTAAAGCATTGCGATTCACCAAGCATGTAGCTCTTGTGGATGAAGCCCTTCATACGCTTTGCCAGGATCCGAGGGTGGTCACTCTTGTAAAGTCAGAGGAATACATTCTGGCCACCGTGCTGGATCCTCGGTTTAAAGCGTATGTTGTGTCCCTGTTTCTGGCGGACACAAGTCTACAGAGGTGCAAAGACCTGCTGGTCAGGAGATTGTCCTCTGAAGAGGACTGTGACATGCCAACACCTGTGGCTGTGAGGAAAAAGCTCAGTTTTCCTAAAAGACCCGCTGGCGGGGATGCTGAGAACATCTGGTCCTGACTGAAGGACCTGCCAACCATTGCAGACATGTCTACTGTCGCTGCATTGGATGCTGTCACAATTGAAAAAATAGTGGAGGATTACTTTGCTGACACCATCCAATTAGACATGTCAGACAGTCCATATTCTTACTGGCAGGAAAAATAAGCCAGTTTGGAAGCCCCTGTACAAACTGGCTCTATTTTACCTAAGTTGTACCCCCTCCAGTGTGTACTCGGAAAGAGTTTTTAGGTGCAGCGGGGAACCTGGTCAGTGAGCAGTGAAGGAGATTGATCCCGCAAAACGTTGAAAAAATGATGTTCATAAAAATGTATTATCAATTACCTCAATCAAGAACAGCACTGCCCACAGAGACTACAGAGGGACCTTTGGTTGTGGAGTCCAGTGGGGGACGAATTGATAATGTGTGAGGATGAGGAAGTACACACTGAAGGGGGCGAGGAATCAGAGGATGAGGATGAGGATGACATCTTGCCTCAGTAGAGCCAGTTTAGTTTGTACAGGGAGAGATGAACAGCTTTTTTTGTTGTGGGGGCCCAAACAAACCAATCATTTCAGCCACAGTAGTTTGGTAGGCCATGTCGCTGAAATGATTGGTTTGTTAAAGTGTGCATGTCCTATTTCAACAACATAAGGGTGGGTGGGAGGGCCAAGGACAATTCCATCTTGCACCTCTTTTTTTTCTTTGCCAGCTCGTTTTGTGGGGGTCCAAACAAACCAATCATTTCAGGCACAGTTTTGTAGGCCCTGTCGCTGAAATGATTGGTTTGTTAAAGTGCGCATGTCCTATTTCAACAACATCAGGGTGGGTGGGAGGGCCCAAGGACAATTCCATCTTACTACTCTTTTTTGGCATTATGTGACCATCCAACAGTCGTTTGCCATGAGCACAAAGTACGACAGTAGTCATCCTATGGCAAAGCGGATAACTGCGGCCTTAACAGTGTGCAGCCGCCGGCAGCAAGCCCCTGCTAGGGGGGGGGGGGGGGGGGGGGGCGATCGCCCCGATCCCGATCCCCCCCCCCCCCCCCCTGGATCCGCCACTGAGTGGAATTTAGACAGTTGAAGGAGGTATTGTGGCCCCGGTACCAAATTGGGTACCAAATAGCGATTACTGATAGACAGGTTAAAGTCAATGAGCAACGTATTGGTGGACAAATGGAAGATGTCTCGTCTTTGAAACAGAAAGTCACTGTACTACGCAAAGCTCAGAAACAAATGCTTAAAATTCGATGATCTTGAAATTAGATCAAGACGCAAAAACCTGAGCCTGGTTGGCCTCCCAGAGGCAATTAAAGGTCAAGCTTTGATTCAATTCCTCATGACTGATTTACCGCCACTGCTTGGTATCTCGGAGGACCTACAGAGTCTGGAAATAGAGGCCGGGAACATCGCCTGGGCCTTACCAGTGATAATATGGAAACCAGGCCTTGCACGGTCATCTTCAAATGTTTAAACTACGTCCATATTGTTAAATTTTGGTCGGCAGCAGAGCAGGTTGGAAAGATCTTTTGGCAGGACAAGCAACTATTACTATTCCAAGACTTCTCAACGGAGGTCTCTAGAGCACGCAAAGAAATGACACCTGTGTGTTCACGTCTAGTCAAGGAAGGAAGGACGTTTTCCCTTATGTATCAGCCTAAATTGTGCTTATTTAAAGTAGAGATGGGCGGGCTCAGTTCCCCGAGAACCGAACCCACCCGAACCTATCCGAGTAGGCTCGGTACTCTCCCGCCCGCTTGGAATCCAAATCGAGGCCGAACGTCATTGTGACGTCATCAGATCTCGGGGCTCGGTTCTCGCGATACTTGAAGACTATAAATACACGCCTCCACAGCAATCCATCGCCATTTGACAGAGGGAGAGAGCAGGGTGTAGTCACAGGCTGATTAGAGCAGGGACAGAGAATACAATATTCTGATTCCAATTGTGCTAACAAAAATCACTAGAGAAGAGAGGAGGATTGAGGATTTTTTTTTTTCAATATTTGGCACTCAAAGTGCTTTTTGGGTGTCCCCCATTATTTTGCCTAAATATTTCTGGCTGTCAAAATTACTATCTGTCAGCAGTATCTACCAAATAATTTTTAGCACTCCCCAGTGCTTTTGGGGTGTCCCCCATAATTGTGCATAAATATTTCTGGCTCTCAAAAGTCACATTTGTCAGCAGTATCTACCAAATAATTTTTAGCACTACAAGTGCTTTGGGCTCAGAATGGATTCAAAGCAGTC
The DNA here is from genome assembly GCF_038048845.1 of Mixophyes fleayi. NCBI lineage: Eukaryota > Metazoa > Chordata > Amphibia > Anura > Limnodynastidae > Mixophyes > Mixophyes fleayi. The sequence continues at coordinate 51,390,574 of NC_134412.1, read as the reverse complement.
CACATATGAGCAGAATGAGCAACCAGGTTCTGTCACCAGTCCTGATGGTAGTGTTCCCAGTACGTCATCTGGGCAAGGCGATGTCAAACTACACAGTGTTTCGAAATCAGTCCAAAAAACACACACCAATTTTTTTTTACTATTTTGAAGCGAAAAAGAAGTGTAACTGAGGAAAAGTTAAGTGCCGATAAAAAAAAAATTGCCAACATGCCATTCTATACACGCAGTGGCAAAGCGAGAATGAGGCCTTCGTCTTTGTCCATTAGTGGCAGATCAAAAAATGTTACTGAGCCTACAAGTGGTGCACAAGTACTGTTACACGTGAAAGCCGAGCTGCAAGAAAACAGTAAGGCATTAGAGCAAGCCTGTCCAACCTGCGGCCCTCCAGGTGTTGTAAAACTACAAGCCAGAGCATGCTTTGCCAGTAGACAACCTGTTGCTAGCTGGAAGGGCATGCTGGGACTTGTAGTTTCACAACATCTGGAGGGCCACTGGTTGGACAGGCCTGCATTAGAGGATAATGTATGCTCTGAATCAGAAATGACACCAATCCCTGGGGAGAGTCCATCCACCAGTGGTATGTCTAATCGTGAGCATTCTGTTAGTGACAGTGTACCCATAAAGAAGGTTCCTTTCAGCAGTTCTGCTGATGTGTGCCTTAACACCCCGAGTGTAGTCGGTGATACACCAATTGAGGATGCCAATTTTGAATTAGAAGAGGATGAGGGGGAGATAGTGTAGGCGACGAGGGCACTAATGATGATGTTGATGATTATGATGCAGACAGATGTCAAATTGCCTTTCTCAATTTATATTTATATTCTAGACTCTATATTGGCTGAATAGTTTACTATTTTACTCCTAGTGGAGAGGGGGTCTGATGCAGACAAACTACCTTGGTCCATTTATTTTTACTTTCTAATTCCACAGTCTATCCAGGCTGCTTTTTTTCTATTCAACTACAAGTGGAGGGTGTAATATACACCCAATGACGATGGCTGCATTGCCAATAGGCAAAGATGAAGAGGAAGACAACCAGGTTTGTGTGGAGAATTAAGGATGGCCTACCAGGGAATAAACTGTTTTCTTCCTAATTTATTAGCTTTAGAATTACCTTACTTATCCAAGAAACAGGTGGAGCACTAAATTAGGTTATTTTATGCACAAAAACATTGATTATTAAACAAAATTGCAAAACCAAAACCAAAATACGACGGTAATCCAGATCCAAAACCGAATACAAAACCAAAACACGGGGGTCTGTTACGAGCCGCGGCGGTGCCCATCCGCCGCGACTCACTCACTTGCATCCCGGCCGTCGCTATGGCGACCGGGACGTCACTTCCGGCCCTGACCCGGCCGTTGCCGGGGCAACGAGAAGACGCTTCAGCGCTGCGTCCCGGCAATGAGAGGAAGCCGGGCGCAGCGCTCACCATATGTTCTAGCCTGTGGGCTGATTAATGCAGCCTATTAATTATGCTGGGGGCTGTGTCTAATTCAGAGCTAGGCTCTGATTGGTGGCCATTGGTATTTAAGGCAATGAGGTCTGCTGCCTCATTGCCGGTTATAGCTCCTGTGTTCCAGTCTGTTAACCTGCTAGTTCCTGTCCTGTATCCTGATATCTCTATTTGACTCCCCGTGTATGACCCTTGGCTTTGATTTGGACCTTGCTCGTGTTTCCTGTGACCCTGATCTTTGGCCTGTTTACCCGTTCTGCTATTTGCCTGTGACCCCTGACCTCAGCTTGTTCATCGATACTGTTGTCTGCTGACGACCCTTGACCTCTGCGTGGACCTGACTCCTCTTGCCTGGGTTCTCCCCAGCTGGTACGCACTTCACGACCCTCTGTCAGTCTGCGGCCCAGTCTGTCCCCACCATCAGGGGCTCCAGTGAACACCTGACTGGCAGAGTAGATTCCGGGTTGTGTTGTGCCGGCTGGAGGGGTTCCTAACATTATAACCGGCCCACTCACGGAGACGAGGTTGGAATGGATGCAAGTGGATCCTCACCGTCTCCGGCACAAGCCCTAGCAGCCCATGTTGAGTCCTTATTTCAGATGATCCAGGGATTGGCTGAGCGTCTGTCTGTTCAAGAAGAAGCCGCAAAAGTGTCACAACCCACTCCAAGTTCCGTCTGTGAACCTAAGATGAACTTGCCGGATCGCTTCTCTGGAAAGAGGTCCCTGTTTCGGAATTTCAGGGAGAGCTGCAAGCTCTATTTCCGATTGAGACCCCGCTCCTCCGGGTCAGAGCATCAAAGAGTCGGGATTATCATTTCCCTTCTACAGGGTGACCCCCAGTCCTGGGCGTTTTCCTTGCCGCAGACCAGTCCTGCCATGCAGTCAGTAGACGCTTTCTTCGAGGCGTTAGGTCTACTATATGACGACCCGGACCGTACTGCCTCCGCTGAAACTCATCTACGGGCCTTGAAACAAGGCCGGCGCTCGGCAGAGGAATACTGTGCTGAATTCCGTAGATGGTCACCTGATAGTGGATGGAATGATCCTGCCTTGCGGAGTCAGTTCCGTCTTGGCCTGTCGGAACAGGTCAAAGACTCTTTGGTGCAGTACCCATCTCCTACCTCTCTGGAGGATCTGATGCACCTCTCCATTAAAATCGACAGGAGATTTAAAGAGCGGAAAATCAAAAAGGAGACATCATCACGTCTATCCGGCTTCATTCCTGTTCCCACGGATGGTGAGGAACCCATGCAATTGGGGGCGTATCGTCTCTCCCCTGAGGAAAGAGCCAAGAGAAGATCACAGGGCCTATGTCTCTATTGCGGCACAAAAGGCCACTTCTCCCGTTCCTGCCCGAATAAGCCGGGAAAAGAGCATGCCTAGGGAACGAGGGGAAAGTTCACCTAGGTCTGCAGATTGTCTCCCCGAAAAACGCCGTATTGATCCCTGCACAGCTCATGTTTAGTGCTCGATCAATGGACCTGTCCGCCTTAGTTGATAGTGGAGCTGCAGGCAACTTCCTGGACATCGGGTTCGCCCGCGCTGCTAAAATTCCGATGGTAAAACTCAAGTCCGCTATTACTGTCTGTGGATTAGATGGAGGTCCGTTGCCTGGTGGCAAGATTTCCTGGGAGACCTCGCCACTACAATTAAAAATCGGAGCTCTCCATTCAGAGTCAATAACCTTCCTTCTTATCGATTGTTCATCAGTTCCCTTGATCTTGGGCCACCCATGGCTTTCCCGTCATAACCCTGTCATGGACTGGGTAAAAGGAGAAATTGTCCAGTGGAGCTCTTACTGTACACAGTCCTGCTTGTCACTGCCCCTGCGGGTGATTCAGTCTAATCCGGAGCAGCTTCCCTCACAATATCATGAGTTCTGGGATGTGTTCTCCAAGAAAGCTGCTGACACCTTACCACCTCACCGTGACTTTGACTGTGCCATCGAGCTTATTCCTGGTTCCAAGTTGCCTAAGGGTCGCCTGTACTCTCTCTCTGGTCCGGAGACCAAGTCCATGCAGGAATACATTGAAGAAAATCTGGAGAAGGGCTTCATCAGGCCATCTAAATCTCCCGTAGGAGCAGGATGCTTCTTTGTATCCAAAAAGGACAGAGGACTAAGACCCTGTATTGATTACCGGGGATTGAATCTTATTACAATCAAGAATACCTATCCCCTTCCGCTCATCTCCGTATTATTTGATCAGCTGAGAGGTGCTACTGTCTTCTCAAAAATCGATCTTCGTGGAGCGTATAACCTCATCCGTATCAAGGAGGGAGACGAGTGGAAGACGGCATTCAATACGCACTCTGGCCATTATGAATACTTGGTTATGCCGTTCGGTCTTAGCAATGCACCTGCAGTATTCCAGGACTTAATCAATGAGGTTCTTCGGGACTTTCTTGGTAGTTTCGTGGTCGTCTATTTAGATGATATCCTCATCTATTCCAGATCTCTGTCTGTACATCAGAATCACGTTAAACAAGTTCTACGAAGACTGCGAGAGAACCACCTTTACGCCAAACTAGAAAAGTGTGAGTTCGAGGTGCAGAAAGTATCCTTTTTAGGTTACATAATCTCTTCTGAGGGATTCTCCATGGATCCAACTAAGGTTCAGACTATTCTAGATTGGGTGCAACCAAACAACCTTAAGGCGGTGCAGAGGTTTCTGGGCTTCTCCAATTATTATAGAAGGTTCATTCCAGGTTTTGCGGACATCGTGGCTCCCATTGTCGCCCTAACCCGTAAAGGAATGGATCCAACTAATTGGTCGCCTCAAGCAGTAGCCTCATTCGAAAGCCTGAAAAAAGCCTTTGTCTCCGCTCAGGTCCTTAGACACCCGGATCCAGCTAAATCATTTGTTCTTGAGGTCGACGCCTCTGATGTCGGTGCTGGGGCTATACTATCACAGAAGGACCCTCATACTAATCGTCTACACCCGTGTGCCTATTTCTCCCACCAGTTCTCTTCAGCAGAAGCCAACTATGATGTCGGGAATAGGGAACTGTTGGCAATCAAATGGGCCTTCGAGGAGTGGCGACATTAGCTGGAGGGTGCTCCACATCAGATCTCTGTCATTACCGACCACAAGAACTTGCAATATATACAATCGGCCAAACGTCTAAATCCCAGACAGGCCCGTTGGTCGTTATTCTTTACCCGGTTCAATTTCCTGATCACCTATCGACCGGGTTCCAAAAATGTCCGGGCAGATGCTCTGTCCAGAAGTTTCTTGGCACACCAAGTTCCAGTTTCGAACCCAGAGCCTATTATTCCTCCTTCCATAATCCATGTTGGATTAACCCAAGATCTGAGTATCACACTTCAGAGATTCCAGAAATTAGCCCCTGATACTACTCCGGAACAACGTCTTTTTGTTCCAGTCCATCTAAGGAAGGCGGTTCTTGCAGAGGCGCATAATAGTAGGTCTGCTAGACACCCTGGAGTTTATAAGACGCTGGAGATCCTTTCCCGTACGGTCTGGTGGCCAACCTTGTCCGCTGACGTCAAGAGTCATGTCCTCTCGTGTGAAATTTGTGCCAGGAACAAAGTCCCCAGGACTCGCCCGGTGGGTCAATTGCTTCCATTGCCCATTCCTGCAAAACCTTGGACACATTTGTCCATGGATTTTATTGTTGATTTGCCACCTTCTGCAGGACATAATACTATTTGGGTTGTGGTGGACCGTTTCAGTAAAATGGCACATTTCATCCCATTAACCAGGCTTCCTACAGCTCGAGATCTGGCCATTCTCTTCATACAACATTTTTTCCGGCTCCATGGACTTCCTTCCGATATTGTTTCTGATCGTGGTTCACAATTCATAGCACAATTCTGGAAATCCTTCTGCACCCTCCTCGGAATCCGGATCAGTCTGTCATCTGCATACAACCCTCAGTCTAACGGGCAAACTGAAAGGGTTAACCAAGCACTTGAACAGTTCCTCCGATGTTATTCCTCAGAATTCCATGACAACTGGTCATCTTTGCTGCCTTGGGCAGAGTTTGCCTACAATAACTCATCTCACTCATCTACTCAAACTTCCCCGTTCTACTGTAACTTCGGTTTCCATCCCAGGTCTAATTCTCTGTACTCTCTCAAATCTGCTGGTATTCCGGAGATTCATTCCACAGCTGCTGATCTGAAAGTAATTTGGGGGAAAGTTCAGTCCTCCTTGAAAAAATCCTCATTGTCGGCCAAAAAATTTTCGGATCGCCACCGTACCACCTGCCCATTCAAAGTGGGCCAGAAAGTATGGCTATCAACTAGAAATCTTAGGCTCAGACAGCCTTGTAAAAAACTAGGGCCTAAATTTATTGGGCCGTTCATGATTACCAAACAGATCAATCCGGTAGCTTTTAGATTGAAGATTTCTAGTTCACTAAAAATTCCGAACACATTTTATTGTTCATTGTTGAAGCCGGTATTGTATCCTAGCCAATCCTCAACTGTGCATGGGGGAAGTTCGAGTAAGCCACTAAGATATGTGGTTCAAAGGATTTTAGATTCCAAAAAAGTGCAAGGACAGGTGCACTTCCTGGTGCAGTGGAGGAATCGCGGGTTAGAAGAGCGATCTTGGGTTCCGCGAAGACAACTCCATGCCCCTAAACAATTGAAGGAATTCTTCAGGAGGTTCCCAAGAAAACCTGGATGTCGGGGTCCCTCGACCCCTCCTCAAGGGGGGGGGTACTGTTACGAGTCGCGGCGGTGCCCAGCCGCCGCGACTCACTCACTTGCGTCCCGGCCGTCGCTATGGCGACCGGGACGTCACTTCCGGCCCTGACCCGGCCGTTGCCGGGGCAACGAGAAGACGCTTCAGCGCTGCGTCCCGGCAATGAGAGGAAGCCGGGCGCAGCGCTCACCATATGTTCTAGCCTGTGGGCTGATTAATGCAGCCTATTAATTATGCTGGGGGCTGTGTCTAATTCAGAGCTAGGCTCTGATTGGTGGCATTGGTATTTAAGGCAATGAGGTCTGCTGCCTCATTGCCGGTTATAGCTCCTGTGTTCCAGTCTGTTAACCTGCTAGTTCCTGTCCTGTATCCTGATATCTCTATTTGACTCCCCGTGTATGACCCTTGGCTTTGATTTGGACCTTGCTCGTGTTTCCTGTGACCCTGATCTTTGGCCTGTTTACCCGTTCTGCTATTTGCCTGTGACCCCTGACCTCAGCTTGTTCATCGATACTGTTGTCTGCTGACGGCCCTTGACCTCTGCGTGGACCTGACTCCTCTTGCCTGGGTTCTCCCCAGCTGGTACGCACTTCACGACCCTCTGTCAGTCTGCGGCCCAGTCTGTCCCCACCATCAGGGGCTCCAGTGAACACCTGACTGGCAGAGTAGATTCCGGGTTGTGTTGTGCCGGCTGGAGGGGTTCCTAACAGGGTCAGTAACCATCTCTAATTTAAAGGCAAGGAATTCCAAGATTTTAGTAATGTGGTAGATGCACAGGCTTTTCTTGATGAAGAGTAATCTGAAAGAGCGGCCTTATCTGTAGATGCATGATTTCGACTTCAAAGAGACTAACCTGGGGAGAGAAGTATACTGTTTAAATATCAGATTCTCAGTTATGGTTTGGCTTGCTCCCATGTGGTCTTGTATGTTTAGACTTGGACATGGAGAAACTTTGCGGAGCCGAGATACTGTCAGCAGTAATAATATAATCCCTATGGATATTGATGGCATTAGTTGAACTGCCCAGACACCTTGTAGCCATATAAGCTACTTATGTTCCTCTGGATTTACTGACTGATATTTATCTCTGACTCAGCCAGAGGTCAACATACATGCTAAAGTTATTTAAGGTACCTTTGAGTCCTTTTGGTCCAGGACATTTTGATGCACATATTAATGCTTCGTATTACTGTTTCTATTATTTTCTTTTGATTTGTACTGTTATACTCTATGTAGATTTACTGTTCATACTACACCATTGTAGTATATAATGTTACAAGTTGTGGTCTGTTAGAGACCTGTCACTTTTCTGAGTTAGATATGAAGAGAGTAATATTGTTTTTCCTGTTTAGAGGGACATGGTTCGGCGGCAAGAATCCCCTCATTCACCTTTCAGATTTCTTTTCCGTTTCTGATTTCTTTCTCTCACTTCTTCTTTTTTTCTATTTCCTTTTTCTCATAGTATCACAAAACTGTTATGTTGCATTTCTCTATTTTTTTATGGTGGTCAATGATACAATTTGATGTAAAGTTTTTGAATGACTTTGGAGGGGTTAGTGGGGGCATTTCTTCTGTGTTTGGGGGAAAAGCAGGTAACCCTGAGTTCTAAACTATACACCGGGTCATCATATATTCACTAGAATATGATGGGTACCCTAAAGATGTACTCTTGGAATCTGCATGGTATTAATTCCCCAATTAAGAGAAGGAAGATTCTGACCTATATTAATAAATTGAATTCTGGTATTACCTTTCTGCAAGAAACACACCGTACAGATTCAGTACATGAGAAATTGAGTATGTTTAAGCAACAATTTATTGCATAGTCTTCTCACTCCTCTAAATCCAGGGGTGTAGCGATTTTGGTTCGTAAGGGCTTACCCATATCTTTTCATAATAAACAAACAGATACGGATGGACGTTTTGTTCTTCTAGAGGTTTCCATAGCAGGCATTAAATATATTCTGTGTGATATTTATGCACCAACAGCTTACCACAAGTCATTCTTCCTTAAGATGGTTAAAAAACTGTACCCGCACATAGATGTTCAAATAATTCTGGGAGGAGATTTCAACATTGTCTCCTCGGACATCCTGGATAGGCTGAGAACTCACCAGGGATCAATGCGAAAATATAAGATTGCGATTAATTATATAGGTCAACAGCTACAACTTACGGATATATGGCGAATACGCCATCCCACAGACTTGGAATATACCTACCACTCCCCAATTTATAACACCTTCTCCAAAATAGATTAACTTTTAGTATCAAGTTCCTTGGTTAACTATATTTCAGATGAAGAGTTTGTACCCATCAGTTTATCAGATCACGCACCTATCTGGCTTAAACTAGAGACTAATACAGACCTGGGTAGGCATAGGCAGTGGCGCTTTCCCACGGGATTGGCTTCCTCACAACAATTAAAAAAAAAAAGGCTAGATGCAGCATGGGCTATGTTGGCTCAAAACAAGAGCATGCCTCGGATCCGATTCTATTCTGGCAAACAGTAAAACCAGTATTGAGAGGTGATAATAACTCTTATACCAAAAAAAATAAGAATAGATCAATCTGAGGCATACTTAAAATCCCAGAAAGAACTAAATGTTGCTTTCAAGAAATGGAGACCCGAATCCAATAAATAAAGCATGTTATAAGGAGAAATACACACATTTTGATAATGTAGTAACACAGTTAGAAAATAAGTATATTGAAAAATGCAGATTTCAATTTTATAAATATGGGAATAAAATGAATAGGCTGCTTTCCAATTTTCTGCAGGGTTCACAATCTCCTACGCTGATCAGGGATGCTTCTGGTGACCTACAATATTCAGGGGAAGGCATACTAAACATACTTCAACATTTCTATGAAAATCTGTACGAAAAAGAACTCGCCAATTTAGATAATAAAACAGGTTTTTGATCTCAAGTAAGCTTTCCCCAGCTATCCGATACAGAAATATTTGGCCTGTTAGCCCTGGTTTCGGAGGACGAAATAATTACAATTAAATATCTGAACTCTCACACCCCACACACACTTCAGGTGTGCCACCACCTATTGAATACGGACACTAGGACCCCAGTATACTGTCCCACACTGACACACAAGGCTTTTGGCTACCCACAGGCTAGCAAGGCCCTCACCAGCAAACAAAGGATTACCTCTTCACACCTCCAGACTGTTACACAGATGTAAATGCAAGCACACACTAGTCTTATTAGTCAAATGTATCAACAAATCACACACCGGCATTCAAAGGGTTAACTTGGTCAAGCTATATTCTTCTTAACAGGCTAATGGTTTTGTTAGAGTATCAAGGACGCCACTTACTAAATTTATAGTTTTTAAATACAAAGGTACAGGGCTTACAGATATATGTAAAAAAAAATAATAATAAACAATTGACATAACATACACAAGCAAAGAAGTTTAAAATAAAAGGGGTTCAATTCAGAGTATAATTTACATGAGTTGCATAATCTGTGCCATGGGAAATTGGCAAGATGGACAGCTTATCAATGTGGATTGATTTTCCCAAAAGACTCACAATTTGCCCCTTCCCAACACAGGTTTTTTAAGCAAATTTAAATGGGACGTTCTTCAAAGGGGCATTATTAATGCTAATAGGGGGACAGGGATGTCCCCTGGATGTAAATATAGTTTGCTCACAAATATTCCCAAAGTTTTGACCTTGGGGTAATTCTTCATAGATATATCCCAGAGACATAACTCCCCCTTCAATAAACCGGTCATAATCTGCCGCACATTTAAATACCGAACATGATGGAATTATGACAATGTGACATACCATTTCCAAAGATATGTGATTATAGCTGTTCCCGTATACCGCCAGTACCTGTCACAACTCTGGTGTGATATCTGCTCCTCATTATGTAGTGGCATCCAGATTTCCCAAAATATGAACTATGAAGATAATTTCCTTTGAAGCTCATATTTCTATATACCTGTATAGGCCTTCAATTGCTGCTTTGGCTGCAAGGATGTTCTGCTGTGACCGGCCCCACACAGTCTATTTAGGTGTCCAAAAACTAACTTGTATCAGGATATAGCTCACAGCAGGGGCCCTTTGAATGTGCTACAGGTGACACTGCTATCTTCTAACACTGGGATGGTCAGAGCCACCAAATACACACACAGAGACTTTCTGGCTTCACATTTTACACTTTAGTAGCGCAACTTATTAATAGATTAGTTTGATATACCATATTTACACTGATTTAGGCCTTATTCCCCACAATTCTGTGATGGGTTAACCCTTATAAATAACTGTTAGTTCTCTATGTACACAACTCAGGCTATTAAATGATTTTCCAAAAATCACAAATATTGCAATTAGGGAACCCGCCAAATGACAAAACAATGCTCACAGCATATTGGCTCCTTTAGAGTGGTAAAACCGGAACTCAAATATTTAGGTATTCACATATCTCCATCCCCACAACAATTGTATTACCACAATTTTACCCCTCTTATTAAAAAGATCCAATTGCAACTAAACAATAGGAAAAATGTACGTGTGTCTCTAATGGGAAGGATAGCAATAATTAAAAGTATAATTTTCCCTAAACTCACATACCCTATGCAAATGTTCCCTAGAGTACTTAGTAAAACAGACGTATTGAAATGTACTGCTCTTTTTAGTCAATTTGTATGGCAGCAAGAAAAAACTACAATTGCGAGATGAAAACTTATTCTACTGAAACAAAATTGGGAAATGGGCTTCCCTGATATACAGGTTTTCAACAAGGTAGCAATGTTTAGATACATATAAGATTGGTTGTTACACCTCGAGCATTTTACTATCAGAACTTTGGAGGAAGAATATTTCTTAATATATGCAACGGTAGCACTTTTTCATTTACCTAAGACATTGGTCCCCCCTTACCTGACACATAATATCTTATTTAAAGACACATATGATGCATGGTTAGCAATAAATAAGAAGCTGAACAACAACTCAAAATATACTAACTACTTACCAATCTGGGGCAACCCAGAATTTACTCCATCACTTACAAATAACAGCTATAAGGTTTAGAGGGAGAGAGGTATCTTAAACGCGAAAGATGTTTTTGATCCTGGGGGTATGATTTATATGTTCCAGCAACTACGGTAGAGGCATGTGCTCCCAAACTCCCATTTCTATATATACTCGCAGATACGCCACTATGTTGCAAGCAAACAATGAACTATATGCCAAAATACAGATGATACCACAAACAGTCTTGAATCTTTTTTTGGGATTCTTTGTATACATAGATTTCAAATCAAATTTTTATACACAGACCTGATTGATATGGATATATCATCTGTGTGGTCCAGGACTTGGGGGTCCTGGGAACGGGATATACCAGATCTCCGCCACCCCCGATAAAAATACTAGTTCATACAGAAAAGATAATGAAGGCACTACATTAAGCACGGCTACAAGAAGTACATATTAAATGGCTCAACAGAGCCTACATATCCCAAATGCAAAGACATCATGTAGTGGATTTTGAATCAGGCCTGTGCCCAAAATGTAGGAAAGAGATAATTCACATTATTTGGACCTGTTCAAATAAATAGTGACATTTTGGAACAGAATGGTCACATTCTTAAATTTCACATTTCATCTCCAATTGCACCTACATCATGAGGCAATATTATTTGCTTCCTTTGATATTTGGAGAGAATATATACCAGATCCCCAGATTATACCTGGGCAAGTGGACGGTGCATGCATCTCCATCTGTCATGGAACTAAAGGTGGAATTGTTAGAAACTTTATATTTCGATAGACACTTTACTTTCTCAGACCTGGAAAAAGGTGTTACAATTTTTTATGCCAAATGGGGCACGTATATAGAAACATTGGATAATCAAGTGCAAACACACATCATGCATGTGTTCGAAGGCACCAAATGGTCTATTTTAAGAAGGTTGTAAATGTTTCTACGAGCATTTAGTATCGACAAATAGGTTTACGATCCAGTCACGTTCACCAATCTTAAAGAGTATTTGGAAGCTAAGATACTGGACCTAAGAAGGACATTAATTCCTTTCTCTCCCTCCCACACCCCACCCCCTTTCTGAACGTTGTTTAAATGATTGACACCGCATCCAATTTAGTTTGTTATTTAGAAATATTAGGGTGCTGTCTGCACGGTCGTCTTTACTTCTAATACACTCTGTCTTTTTGCTCTTCTTTTTTCTTATCTCTAATACCTTCTTATTATCTCTCCTTCTTTTCTGCTTTTAGAAGGATTTCTTCTTTTTATAATATGAAAACTTCAAATTACAGTTTATTGTCATGTTGCTGGATGTATATGTAAACGTAATTTAGTGCTTGCTATACAATAAAAATGTTTAATAAAAAAAAAATTAGTTGTATCAATAGTTATTACTATAAAGTTAAATCATAGAATATATGGTACTGGGGTTAAATTACTACATCTTTATTTATACATAATTCATTATTATTTGTCTCTATACAATTTCGTTTACCATTTCAAAAATATAAAATCTAATTTATGGTGGTTGGCACGTAACTTGACAGTTATGTTAAAATGTTTTGGTTTGTGTGAGTCTACTAAGGTAGAGCATATTTTAAGACATTTGGGCCAGTGGTGGGACTACCATTAGTGCACTACCACTAGCGTACTGTGGGCCCTGGTTCCCTTCTCCAGCTTCCCTGCACCGGGGCTCGCAGCTTGCTAGTTCCACCTCTGATTTGGGCAACAATATCTGTATAAGAACACTGGTAATCATTTTTGTAAATCATTTCTAATTCCACCAACCATGAGCTGACCAAAGTTTTCATAATTTGTACAGTGCCGTTTAATATATTGTTTATTTTGTCCAAGGTGGGGATAGCAAGTCTCTCAAAAACATTACTTGATTAGTCCAGTCCCTATTATCTGCCTTACCTTACACTGGCTACCTTTCCCTTACAGAATCCTTTTTAAACTCCTCACCATCACCTCTACAGCCTTCTCCTATTCCACTACCCCTTATACCTCTAACCTCCTTTCCATCCACACTCCTGCCCGTTCCCTGCTTTCGGCCAATGACCATCACCTCTCCTCAGCATTGATTATCTCATCCCATGTCAGAATTCAAGACTTCTCCCATGCTGCCCTCCCATCCACTGGAACGACCCTCCACCATCTGTCTGTCCCCTAATCTTAACTCCTTCAAACGGGCTCTCAAAACCCATCTGTTCCTCAAGGCCTACTAGCCATCCACCTAGCCTTCTCCATCCTTGTTCTCTTCATCTCCCACCTCCTTGTCTCCTCTTGCGCTTGATATCCTCCATTGACTCCTCTCATGTCTGCTGTCTGGTTCCAATCCCTTTAGTATGTAATGTGAGATTCAAGTAATTGGATGAAGTAAGCTAAATTGGTTAATATTGTTTTACCGTGCAATTGCGATTAGTATGCCATGTGTAATAATGCAATTGCACAGATTAATAAACACATACAATTACATTCGCACTTACACTTCTAAATAGTACACATTTATTTAGTTCCAATCCACATATATAATGTATTAGAGATTATTTATACATAGATAAAACTATGGTAAAGGTATTAATGGTTCAGGTTCTTTAAAAGGTAAAGAGTTTGGTCTCATATTAAAGCTTATTTCACCAGCATTAACCTGGTTTCGACACAGTAACAATCGCATCGCAAGTTATGAACAATATGAGGTAATACTCAAAAGTACTTTGTGGGTCAGTTTGAAGTGGTTATTGTGTGGGAAAACATGTAGACAACAGTTGGGGGAAGTTGCCCCCCACCCTTTGTTGAAGATCAAATGAACTGACATATGACCAGCAGACAACTGGAAGATTGTTAACCTTGGACCAATCAAGACCTCTCTGAGTGTTATCAATGTACATAGTGACATCATCAGTGGTTTTTTTTTGTAAACTGAAACTGCATAAAAGCAAGCTTCTCTGGGCCATTGTTCTCTCTTTCTGACAACAGACAACAGGACTGTATCTGAATCTTGGCCCATGGAAAGCACATAAGTAATGTATTTGGGTTTTTATACTTTCCTGTTTATTATAATATCTTTTATGCATCATAATGGCTTGCTGTAAATCCTACTATATTTTGCAATTAAATCTTTGTGCATTGGAAGCACAATGGTCGCATTGGACAATATTTATTGGTAGTGATAAAATGAACATAACAGTAAGCTCTTACAAGCTTGGCCCTCATCCCTTCTGTTTCAATACCATTTCTTCTTCTCCTACGTTACTGTACTTGTTATGTTTGGAGCTACTGAAGTCTTGGTTATACTTGTTTTACTCTGTACCCTGTTTGGTCTACGCTTGTACTGTCTTTTGTATTTTGTACGGCGCTGTGGAAACCTTTTGGTGCAATAAAATGAATAATAATAATAATATTAACCTCTATGGGCATGGTGATATGACCTTATTTAACAAGCAGACTTAACAATCTAATGCCATTTCAGGAGCTTTCCTTTTCAATGCAGTCTATAGATTTCCATCACTGCTAGAGAAGATGCCATGTGCCCATCGATATATGTAATAGCCACACAGGATTCACATCCTTCATTCACCAGCAGCATTAGGTTGCCATTGAAGGAGTTTTAGTTAGTTTGGGAGGGCGGTATCGTCACAGTTTGTCAATGAGCCACGGCATGGTAAAAAAAAAGCTGCAGTACATTTTGAATCATTGAGATATGCAGCAATACAAAATGATACTTAATGCCACCCTAGTCTCCAATGTCAAATAGATACCTAATATTTACAGGCAATAGGCCAAGCATAAAATTGGAAAATCTACCCTCATGTAAAAAAATAAAGACCTGTTTATCATGTACACACTAAAAATTTGTTATCGGCAGTGTGGTGGGTCACTTGTAGTTGTGTAATGGTAAATGTACGATCTTTGAAAAAGCATTACATGGTTCAATATAATATACTGATTTTTCAAATAATAATTCATTATTAATTTTAATATATAGCAAGTACAAAATAAGTAACTGTATCATGATAAAGTATTTGAATTTTTGATTTCTAAATAACCTGTTTCACACAAGCAACAATGAAAATTGTTATATAGATGGAATCAAACACTTGCATAACTCTGATGCTAACTATATATTTCACATGCTTACCTATTAAAAATTTTTAGCATAGTACATCGGTTAGGCATGTGGAATTACAAATAAAGTATTTAGAAAACTTTATATACATATATTTTTTAAGAAATTTTGTTGACATGCCCACAGTAAAAAAAAAATGAATATAGCTAATTATTATTCTATAAGCATATCAGTGTGTCTTGAGTCCTTTGTGAGTGAACTTCTGGACCTTGGCAACTGTAAATCTACATTTAAGAGGAAAAATATATATACACTATTACACAATAATACAATAAAAAAAAATAATGTTCAGCTTCAACCTTACATAAACAATGTTCATAATAGCATATTTCTGTCCTTTATATTTAGGCAATACATGTGTTTTACATAAAACATACATTACATTGTGTATAAAAAATATTGTCCATTAATATCAATTTTTAGTATAGGGACAAAACTGATTTGGTTTCTCTCTTTAAACTTATAGTCGTTTAAAAATACATATTAAGGACTTTCATAAAAATAACTTCTAAACAAATCATTGCTTATGAATATAAGTGGCATATTAAATTCAGCGCAAGGTGCTTCCAGACACAAAAACAAAATCCAAATTCATTGCAAACTAAATTAAACATTTGTAAAGAAAACTTTTTTATCTATCTGAATCTTGTAAAGTGTTTAGCGTGATAATTTTTTTATTTGTACCACCGATGTTAACAGTATCAGCTATAACAATAACAATTCTAGAAGCTGAACATATAATGATCTATTTTTTAATTAATAACCAAATAAAAAAAAAGTAACCAGTATTGTACAAATATACCCATCTTATGAAACTAGAATTTAGAATATGACTTATATAGCAATTCATTCAACCTTACATGATGTTTTGGTTTTTTTTTTCCTGCAATTGCAGACAAGCTACTTTGTACTGCAAATAAATATAAGAAAATATGTGGGGTGTGGCCTGAATTCCATCTTGAACAGTTGCTTGGCTGCAGAGCTCTCCCTGCTGAGCCCCTTAAAGAGCATCTTCTGGGGCTTGCCGGTGACCCATTTGTAGTCTGCTCTGCTTGGGAGGTCCTCGGGCATCGTTAGACCTGAAAATTGATGCAGCTGGAGTTGTTTCTGCTCGCCAAAGGATCCTTACCTCTGGAAATCACGTGGGTGCGGCCACCGAGACCCGACCGATCCCTATACCTAACCCGGCAGGTAACTCCACTGCTGCCTTCATCCGCGGGGTCTCTCCCTGAACTCCACAACGTTGTGTGGTGCCGGTGACTGCAGGAGTGGACCACGGGCGGTCGCTTCCAGTTTGCATCTGGACACTTCCGGTTCGTGGATGTGGAGATCGGTGCTTGGATCGACTCTCACTGCAGGTTGGCCCTACCTCGCACTCTCCCCCACATCTGAACAAGATTAATTCCAGACTCACACTTCCACACGTGCCTAGAGATAATCCAATTTACTGCTTGGCCTGAAGCTATAGTTCAAATAGTCATGCTGCTCACTTAAACTGCAGCCTACTACCGGTCAGGAAGTACCAGTATGGAAGCCAGACCCCTGGTCTGAGGCCTGGAAGCCCTCTAGCATCACCAAACGCTCCCTGGCACACAAATGGATAAACTTACACCACCAGAGCAGGGTGGGTGACTACACTCTTATCCAAACTGCCTGTCATTTGGAGTGAATGGTCCCTACTGCAGCCACGCTGTGGCTCTATAGCGGTCATCAATCTAGTCTACAAGTCACACAGGGCCCTTTTCAAGGCACCCCCTCTTGACTCTCTGGCACTGGTGATAAAGGGCTGTGGTAGCACTGCACTGTCTAGATACATAAGAACAGGGAAACTTTGCAGGTTCACGGCAGGCATACATTCTCTCTATTAAGCACTGCTGCACTGGAGACAAACCTCTTCTCTTGGAAAGCTACAGGGGTTAACCTGATCAACAACGCCACCTAGTGGTCAAACTGTATGAGGCAAGGTCTGCTTTACTATTCTCCTGACTTTAACTGCATTCAAGTGAACCAGGTCCCCTTACATTGACTCTTAACTTCACTATTTGAAGGATGTGAGATGGAGGACGCATCCGTCCAGAGCATTAACTACCGGGCAAGTATAATCTATTTACTTACAACAATTTGTATCTACTTCCTCTTTAATCATGAATAAAGCTGCATCCAAAAACAAAAAGGGGCAGACTGCTGAAATCACACACCATTTTTTTAGACAAGACAAGTCACACTCTGCTGGCTCTTCATCTCCCCGAAATTGACCTTCTCGGGAAGAGGACCTGGAATTAGGAGATATCCCAGCAACGAAAAAAGATATCTCTGATCTTCGCTACCTCCATGTGAACCTCAAACAAAGATCTTGAAAATCACGAGAGAAGAAATAATTTCCGCATCCGGAATTTTCCAGAATTTATTGATACACCCTCCCTGGAGCCTTACCTATTATGTATCTTTATCCACCTGGTGCCCTCCCTCTTTGATTATCAGGCCCACAGAGCTCTTCAACCAAAACCAAAGGACTCTGCGCCCTGAGAGATGTCATCCTGAAATTCCTCTCATTTAAAATCAAGGAGAGGATCACATTAAGCTCCAGGAACTCCAACTTTATTTTATTTGAAGGCTCCAGACTTCAAATATTTCAGGACTTAGCACCGTCCACTAAGAGATGAGACTTAAAAGAAATCACTGCAGCTCTGCGGGACCAAGGTTACATGTACCACTGGGGATTTCCATTTTGACTGGTGGTGAAGGCAGCAGGATGTCAGGTGGCAATCAAAACCTTGGAATATGGCCAACACTTCTTACGCCAAAACTAAGCCCACCTTCCTTAGGACTGAGGCCAGAGGATGAAACCTCAAGCTGACAAACTGCATGAGACTACTAACTGCTATGTTCTAACATACCTTTTTTTTTCCCAACCTACCCGCTGGACTTTAAAGCGCAGTTAATATTACTCTGTGACTTACATTTGTTTATGCTTTACTGGTGTGTGCATCCTCTAGTCTTCCGCTCTTCCCGTACCCCTGAGATGTGGACCCTGGACACAGGGCATGCACACGTTAAAAGTTAATGCTTGTTCTCATATGCGCTTAGTTACGACTCTGGTTTTTTATTAATATACTGTTGCAACTGTATGCTCTTTTTTGTTGGTTGTTTAACTTTATATATTCTTGACCCCACACATTACACTGTTAACTTTATTCATGTGAATGATCTGGACGGCGGTTGCTGTCCCAGGCTGCCGCCACCCGCACCCCCGCAGCCCCACTACACATGGACTACCATAGTCACCTTTGTTTACTGTATATCACACTATCACCCGCCTTGAGAGCGGTTCACAGTCCTGCTCTTGAGCCCCTTACCCCATGGCTCCTATTTGGTAGTGGACTTCCCCGTAACAGGGAATCTCTGACTACCCTCCCCTTCCACCCCTCAGATTCTTCTTCCTATTGCTTGCTCCCCACCCTTTTTTACACAGACCCCAAACCCTATTCCGCTCAGTCAACCCACCTTCGTTACCCTCTATAACCTCTCTTGTTCATTCTAGAACTGCTCATGCTTCTCACTCTTCTTTCATTGAATGTTAAAGGGTTGCATACCCCTCAAAAGTGGTCACTATTACATTCCTATGTTAACAAATATCATGCCTTTATTGTATACCTGCAGGAGACTCACTTCAAGAAGGATCACCACTTCTTGCTGTCCTTCTGGAGATACCCTACAGCCTTCTACTCCAACCACGCCTCTACACGCCATGGAGTCGCGATCGTGGTACATCACTCGGTCCCCCTCATGGTAGCCAAAACAATCACTGGTGCTGAAGGTCGCTTTCTTATATTAATAGTTAAGATTGGTTCCTTCCCTATAAGACCAGTGACAACATATGCCCCCAACACAGGCCACGCCTTTTTTTCCATAATTTATTTCGCAAACTTCACACTCATCGGACCGGTAGGGTCCTGCTGGGAGGCGACTTTAACATGGTACTCTCCCAGTGTCACTCACCGGACCGTGAGTGCCTCTTCTCGGACATTTAGGAACCGTGGCCGTCCACCATCCTGAGGGTCTGCGCATGCGCAGCCCTTTTCTATACTTCAGTGTATACCCCTTTAACTTAATTGGCAGATCAGGCAACCTCCCTATATTAAGCACCTGTGGTCACTACCACGTTGCCTGATCTTGGAGTCTCATTCCTCATGAGTCTCTGAAGGTGTTCCTGTATTACTTGTGTATTCAGTGCTGCTGATTCCTGTGGTTTCCAAACCACTTCTACTACTGTGGTTCCATACCACTTCTACCATCAACTTTATCATCATGACTGTTTGCTGATTCCTATCCGCTGCCTCCGTGCACTACAGTCTTCTACACCACTTCAACGTTATTTTATATCAATGTGACTGTTTGCTCATTGCTATCCGCTGCCTCCGTGCACTCCAGCTTTTACCTCACTCACCTGCTTCTCATCAAGTCTGTTTGCTGATTACTATCCGCTGCCTCTGTGCACTACAGTCTCCTGCTTGCAACTCGCCTGTGTTCAACATCGTGACTGCCAGCTGACTACTATCCGCTGCCTCTGTGCACTACAGTCTCCTGCTTGCAACTCGCCTGTGTTCAACATCGTGACTGCCAGCTGATTACTATCCGCTGCCTCCGTGCACTACACTCTCATCTCATCTTTGCTGTGACTTCCTCGAGACTGCCGCTTTTCATTACCATCTGCTACACTTCGTGATCTACAGCTCCTGCCCTGCGCTGCACTCCTGTTTCCCATCGCTGTTGGTTCCTGTGGTTGCTACTGGTTACCTCCGTGTGCCGCTGAGTCCTGCCGCTGTGGTCAGCGCTATCGTCCATCTCCTGCTGATCCACTCTCCACGCCTTCACGTGTTCCACTGGCCTCTACCCTCCTGTCAGCATTGGATTGGTATCTCTTCTACTACCCTCTGCTGGATCATCTCCATTCTCCTGGGTTTCCTATGAGTCCAGTTCCACGTGTTGCTGACTCCTGTGGATTCGTGTCCCTGTCGGTCTACTCACCTGTGCGCTGCACCTGCTAGACCGCTGCTTCTCCTATCCAGGGACTTCCTATCCAGTCGGCCTCCAGCCGCTCAGGTACCGCTGCAATCCCATCTGACTGCTACTGCTGAACCACGGTATGCATACTTCTCATTGACTGTGCTGTGTATTGCATATCTTGCTGGACTGTGTTTGGTTCTCTCTGGAGTCTGCTATCCGCTGAGTCTATTGCCATCATTGACTGTGTTATCATTGTGCTGGACTACTTCAAGAGACTTTCTAGATTGCAGACCTGATCAGTCATTTACATATATATATACCTATATTGTGCATATTACTGTGGATCGTGTATAAGGTGCCTGTGTATATCCTGTGTTGCAGTCTTCCCCCGTGCACCTCCTCACATATATATGCAGTGGTACAACTTGCTGATGTCAGACCACTGATCCCTGTTTCCGGTATCACCTGTTCCATTACCCTCTCACATAGCAGTGGTACAACTTGCTACCGCAGACCACTGACTACCTGGATACCTCCACTTGGATTCCATTCCTTCACTCAGACAGCGGTACAACTTGCTACCCGCAGACCGCTGACTCTCATCACCTCCTTGTTTCTGTTGGACATTCCTCCTCACTATAGCAGTGGTACAACTTGCTATCGCAGACCACTGACTACCTTCACGTCTCCTTGTCCATACAGTTCCTTGTGTATCATTACCTCATTATTACCAGTGTTGCTAGTCATAGACTTTCCTGAGCATCTCATCGGCCATCATTTCATGTTCCGTGATCACCCAGCTACCAGAGTACCCTATTACCATCTACATTGCTCTGGTAAGCCTACCATCTGGTGATTCCTGGGTAAAGACTCCTAGTGCCCGTGACAGTAAGATCAGGCCATGACAGACCCAGATGTGGAACCTACCGCCAAAGAGATGCTGCAACATCTGGTTAGCCGTGTGGAGCAACAGGATGCCCGCCAACAGCTGTTACTTCAGTGTTATCAGTCATTAACCTCCCAAGGAACATCTGGACAGACTGTGACAGCTACTACTGAAGCTCCTGTGCTTTCCTCCGTTTCCCCATTGCCATCCCAGGTGTCTATAGCTTCCACGCTTCACCTGCCTACTCCGTCAAAGTACGATGGAGACCCCAAAACTTGTAGGGGTTTCCTTAACCAATGTTCAGTCCATTTTGAGCTCCAACCTCAAAATTTTTCTACCCATCGTTCCAGAGTGGCCTATCTTATCTCTTTGTTTTCCGGACAAGCCCTGGCTTGGGCCTCCCCTCTGTGGGAGAGGAACGATCCAATAGTACAAGATAGTGCCAAATTCATTTCTACATTCCGAAGTGTGTTCGATGAACCAGGTCGTGTGACCTCCGCTGCTTCCAGCATCCTCCGTCTGCGACAAGGATCTCATACTGTAGGCCAGTACGTCATTCAATTTAGGATCTTAGCCTCTGAACTTCAGTGGAACACTGAAGCCCTAGTTGCCGCCTTCTGGCAGGGGCTTTCCGATAAAATTAAAGATGCACTGACTACCCAAGAGCTTCCTTCGTCACTTGAAGATTTGATCTCTCTATGCCATCGTGTTGATATGAGATTTCGTGAAAGAGAGGCTGAGAAAACGACTTCTGCTAAAGCACCTTTTCGCTCTAACCCTCAATTTCGTCCAGTGTCACCCGCTGTGATTCCCATGGAGATTGGACGTTCCAAGTTATCTTCTGAGGAGAGGAAACGAAGAGTCAAGAATAGACTCTGTATCTATTGTGCTGATTCCACTCATGTCCTCAGCTCCTGCCCTAAGAGATCGGGAAATGCCAGGCCCTAACTAGTTCTGGAGAGGTGAAGTTAGGGTCCCTGGAGTCCTCTCCATCGTCTATGAAATCTAAAGTCTGCGCTTTTGATGTGACTATTTCCTTTGCTACCAAGACCTTTGAGTCACAGGCATTGATTGATTCCGGAGCAGCAGGAAATTTTATTTCCAAATCGTTAGTTAATCAATGGTCTCTACCAATGATTACCTTAAAAACTCCCATTACTGTGACGGCTATCGATGGATCACGTCTCATCAACGGTCTCATCACCCAGAGTACGTCTCCAGTAACCCTTCAGATTGGTGCTCTGCATCATGAAGAGATATCGTTTTTAATTCTTCCTGTTACGACAAGTCCGATTGTCCTAGGCCTTCCATGGCTTCAGTGTCACTCTCCCCAGATTGACTGGCGCACCCCTCAAGTCACGTCTTGGGGCCCTGAATGTCACCATCATTGCCTTTCCCAAGTCATTCCTCTCAAGGTACAGCAAGCTTCCATTTCAGCTATTTCACCGGGACTCCCTCCTCAATATGCTTCATTTACCGATGTTTTTGATAAAGCTCAGTCTGAACGTCTTCCTCCTCATCGTTCTTGGGATTGTCCGATTGATCTTCTTCCTGGCAAGACTCCTCCCAGAGGCCGGGTCTATCCACTCTCGTTACCTGAAACTCAAGCTACATCTGAATATATACGGGAGAACCTCCAGCGTGGGTTCATTCGACCTTCCACCTCGCCCGCTGGAGCTGGGTTCTTCTTTGTCAAAAAGAAGGATGGATCATTACGCCCTTGTATAGATTTTCGTGGACTCAATGCCATTACTATCAAGAACCGGTATCCCATTCCGTTGATCACTGAGCTATTTGACCGCATCAAGGGAGCCCGTATTTTTACTAAGTTGGATCTTCGTGGTGCTTACAATTTAATCAGAATTCGTTCCGGTGACGAATGGAAGACGGCGTTTAACACCAGAGACGGGCATTACGAATATCTGGTAATGCCTTTCGGGCTATGTAATGCCCCCGCTGTTTTTCAGGGCTTCATTAATGAGATTTTTCGGGACTTATTATATGTATGTGTCGTCGTCTACCTGGACGACATATTGATTTTTTCACAGGACCTGCCTTCTCACCACCAACATGTGGCAGAAGTCCTCTCCAGGCTACGGAAAAATTCATTGTTCTGTAAATTAGAAAAATGTTCATTCGAATTACCCCAGATTCCATTCTTGGGGTATATTGTTTCCGGAGTTGGTCTGAAGATGGATCCTGACAAAGTAAATGCTGTACTACATTGGCCCCAGCCAACTACTCTTCGTGCCATCCAGCGTTTTTTAGGTTTTGCCAATTACTATAGACGCTTCATTCAAGATTTTTCTTCCATTGCATCTCCTATTGTGGCCCTGACTCGTAAAGGGGCTAATCCTAAGCAATGGTCTACTGAGGCTATTCAAGCCTTTCAAACATTAAAAGAGTCCTTCTCTTCGGCTCCAATCCTTCGTCAGCCTGATGTGACACTCCCTTTTTTCCTAGAAGTAGATGCCTCTAATGTGGGCTTAGGAGCTATTCTCTCCCAACGCTCGGAACAGCAAAAATTCCACCCTTGTGCCTTCTATTCTCGGGGTCTCCTACCCGCAGAGAAGAATTATACCATCGGAGACAAGGAATTACTGGCTATCAAAGCCGCATTAGAGGAATGGAGATACTTGTTGGAGGGAGCTCGCCATCCGGTGACGATCTTCACGGATCATAAGAACTTGTCATATCTCCAGTCTGCCCAATGCTTGAACCCTCGTCAAGCAAGATGGTCTCTTTTCTTTTCCCGTTTTGAATTAATAATTACCTTCAAACCAGCTGCCAAGAACAAAAAAGCTGATGCCTTATCTAGAGCCTTTGCTACGTCCTCTGATATAGAAGAGGTTCCCAACCATACCATTCTAGACCCCAAATGTATCTCACTGGCTGCTTCATCCACCAAAACGCTACCATTTGGGAAGACCCTCGTGCCTTCTACTCTAAGGAGGAAAATCCTTTCGTGGTTCCATGCCTCTCGTTTTTCTGGACACGCCGGTGAACACAAGACTTTTGAGATCCTCTCTCGAAGTTACTGGTGGCCTTCAATGAGGAGAGACGTCAAAGAGTTCATTGCTTCCTGTGAATTATGTTCGCAATTCAAATCCTCCCGCAGAACCCCAGCAGGGTTGCTGCGACCACTACCCATTCCGTCCAAACCATGGACGCATATTAGTATGGATTTCGTTACTGACTTACCACCTAGTAAGAACCATAACACTATTTGGGTGGTAGTGGACAGATTTTCGAAGATGGCTCATTTCATCCCTCTGTCTGGTTTGCCTTCCTCATCTATCCTGGCTGAACATTTCATTAAAGAGATCTTCCGTATCCATGGATGTCCATCTGAGATTGTGTCTGATAGAGGAGTACAATTCGTGTCCAGATTCTGGCGAGCCCTTTGTAAAACCTTGGGCATACGATTAGCACTCTCATCTTCTTACCATCCACAATCCAATGGACAAACCGAACGTGTCAATCAAGATCTTGAGACTTTTATAAGGATATTTTCATCAGCCAATCAAGACAACTGGGTAGAGTTACTCCCTTGGGCTGAGTTCGCCCATAACAACATGTACCATGAGTCATCATCCAAAACTCCATTCTTTGTGGTCTACGGTCACCATCCGTCTTTTCCGGAATTTCCTGCCCTCCCGCCCACCCAAGTTCCTGCGGTGGAGACTGTTTGTCAGACCTTTAAAAATATCTGGTCTCAGGTTAGAACCTGTTTAAAGAAGACATCTGTCAAATATAAATCTTTCGCTGATAAGAAGAGGCGGGCTATTCCACCACTAAAAATTGGAGATCGTGTCTGGTTATCCACAAAAAATATTCGTTTGAAGGTTCCATCCATGAAATTCGCCCCTCGTTTTATTGGTCCATATAGGATCATTCAAGTTATCAATCCAGTATGTGTGAAACTCCTTCTTCCTAAGAGTCTTCGGATTTCTAATGCCTTCCATGTATCTTTGCTCAAACCTCTTATTATCAACCGTTTTTCAAGTCCTCCCTCAGCTCCGCAGCCAGTTCAAGTCCATCAGGAGGAGGATTTTGAGATTACCGAGGTACTAGATGCAAAAATTTCGCGAGGAGTCCTCCACTTCCTCGTTCATTGGAAGGGCTTTGGTCCTGAGGAGCGCTCTTGGATCAAAGCTGAAGATCTTAATGCTCCTGCCCTTTTGAAGAAGTTTTACTCCAAAAATCCGGACAAGCCCGGTTCCAGGCGTTCTGTGCCCACCTTTAAAAGGGGGGGTACTGTCACTCACCGGACCGTGAGTGCCTCTTCTCGGACATTTAGGAACCGTGGCCGTCCACCATCCTGAGGGTCTGCGCATGCGCAGCCCTTTTCTATACTTCAGTGTATACCCCTTTAACTTAATTGGCAGATCAGGCAACCTCCCTATATTAAGCACCTGTGGTCACTACCACGTTGCCTGATCTTGGAGTCTCATTCCTCATGAGTCTCTGAAGGTGTTCCTGTATTACTTGTGTATTCAGTGCTGCTGATTCCTG
Organism: Mixophyes fleayi; assembly: GCF_038048845.1. Lineage (NCBI taxonomy): Eukaryota > Metazoa > Chordata > Amphibia > Anura > Limnodynastidae > Mixophyes > Mixophyes fleayi. The sequence continues at coordinate 51,364,890 of NC_134412.1, read as the reverse complement.
TGGTTTCCAAACCACTTCTACTACTGTGGTTCCATACCACTTCTACCATCAACTTTATCATCATGACTGTTTGCTGATTCCTATCCGCTGCCTCCGTGCACTACAGTCTTCTACACCACTTCAACGTTATTTTATATCAATGTGACTGTTTGCTCATTGCTATCCGCTGCCTCCGTGCACTCCAGCTTTTACCTCACTCACCTGCTTCTCATCAAGTCTGTTTGCTGATTACTATCCGCTGCCTCTGTGCACTACAGTCTCCTGCTTGCAACTCGCCTGTGTTCAACATCGTGACTGCCAGCTGACTACTATCCGCTGCCTCTGTGCACTACAGTCTCCTGCTTGCAACTCGCCTGTGTTCAACATCGTGACTGCCAGCTGATTACTATCCGCTGCCTCCGTGCACTACACTCTCATCTCATCTTTGCTGTGACTTCCTCGAGACTGCCGCTTTTCATTACCATCTGCTACACTTCGTGATCTACAGCTCCTGCCCTGCGCTGCACTCCTGTTTCCCATCGCTGTTGGTTCCTGTGGTTGCTACTGGTTACCTCCGTGTGCCGCTGAGTCCTGCCGCTGTGGTCAGCGCTATCGTCCATCTCCTGCTGATCCACTCTCCACGCCTTCACGTGTTCCACTGGCCTCTACCCTCCTGTCAGCATTGGATTGGTATCTCTTCTACTACCCTCTGCTGGATCATCTCCATTCTCCTGGGTTTCCTATGAGTCCAGTTCCACGTGTTGCTGACTCCTGTGGATTCGTGTCCCTGTCGGTCTACTCACCTGTGCGCTGCACCTGCTAGACCGCTGCTTCTCCTATCCAGGGACTTCCTATCCAGTCGGCCTCCAGCCGCTCAGGTACCGCTGCAATCCCATCTGACTGCTACTGCTGAACCACGGTATGCATACTTCTCATTGACTGTGCTGTGTATTGCATATCTTGCTGGACTGTGTTTGGTTCTCTCTGGAGTCTGCTATCCGCTGAGTCTATTGCCATCATTGACTGTGTTATCATTGTGCTGGACTACTTCAAGAGACTTTCTAGATTGCAGACCTGATCAGTCATTTACATATATATATACCTATATTGTGCATATTACTGTGGATCGTGTATAAGGTGCCTGTGTATATCCTGTGTTGCAGTCTTCCCCCGTGCACCTCCTCACATATATATGCAGTGGTACAACTTGCTGATGTCAGACCACTGATCCCTGTTTCCGGTATCACCTGTTCCATTACCCTCTCACATAGCAGTGGTACAACTTGCTACCGCAGACCACTGACTACCTGGATACCTCCACTTGGATTCCATTCCTTCACTCAGACAGCGGTACAACTTGCTACCCGCAGACCGCTGACTCTCATCACCTCCTTGTTTCTGTTGGACATTCCTCCTCACTATAGCAGTGGTACAACTTGCTATCGCAGACCACTGACTACCTTCACGTCTCCTTGTCCATACAGTTCCTTGTGTATCATTACCTCATTATTACCAGTGTTGCTAGTCATAGACTTTCCTGAGCATCTCATCGGCCATCATTTCATGTTCCGTGATCACCCAGCTACCAGAGTACCCTATTACCATCTACATTGCTCTGGTAAGCCTACCATCTGGTGATTCCTGGGTAAAGACTCCTAGTGCCCGTGACACCCAGTCTCTGAATCGATCGTGCAGATCCTCAGTGCGGATACACACTCCAGCTTCAAAGACCCTTAACAAACACATTATACAGGCGGGACTATTTGACACATGGCGTGCCACATACTCTTCAGCGAGGGACTATACCTTCTACTCAAACCCACATGATTTATACTCTAGATTTGATATGCTCCTCTGCTGCCCACATCTAATGTCCTCCTTAATCTCAACCGATATTCACTCCAACCCTTGGTCTGACCACTTAGCCACCAAGGCAACTTTTGATCTAGCTACCACTGGTGGCATGGGATCTTCGTGGAGACTGAATGGTGCACTCCTCAGGCTCCCCGGCTTCCAGACCCTGATGAAAGACAAACTTGTTGAATACTTTGAGATTAACAACACCGAAGATGTATGATTCCCCACTATGTGGGAAGCACAGAAATCAGTACTCTGCGGGGAGGTCATCAAATTCGCCTCTACCCATAAAAAACAGAGGACGAGCATATCAATTCGTTCTCCTCACAGATCACTACGCTCAAAAAACAACACAAACGCACTCACTCCACACAGACCCTAACTTGACTCACCCAATTGCATGGGGAACTTAGCCACCTTATAGCTAAAAACATGGAAAAGAGCCTCCTCTGGTTGGGACAGAGGTTCTACGAAGAAAGTAACAAAGCCGATTCTCTTTTGGCAAACGTGTCTCCCAAACAATTAACACCACACGGGACTTAGGGGCTCCCGGGTAATTAACAAGACCTTTCGTTCCTTCTGCGGGGCTCTTTATAATCTACCTACCCAAGGGGACGTTGACCGACATGATTCTGACACCGCCAACTATTTTCTATCCGGCACTAACCCAGATTAAAGCAGAAGGGCTATCTGAGAACATTTCTGAAGAAGAGGTTAAACTTGTTGTCAGGATGAGGGCATAAATATGACAGTATGAAATAGAATATTAAATGTCAGGGCACAAATAAAATATTACATTGAGACATAGAAGTGAACTAGGGGTGTGCACCGGGCACTTTTAGTGTTTTGGGTTTTGGGTTCTGATTAGCTTGAGGTTTTGGGTTCTGATTTGTTTTGCGAAAACACCTGACGAAAGGTTTTGGTTCTGATTTAAGGTTTTGGGTTCTGATTTATTTTTACAAAAGCATAAAAAGTGCTAAAATCTAGTTTTTGGTTTGCTTTTCACTCCTACGCTTTTATTAACCTCAATAACATTCAATAACAATCATTTCCACTAATTTCCAGTGTATTTGGAACACCTCACACCTCACAATATTGTTTTTAGTCCAAAACGTTGGACCGAGGTAGCTTTCTGGACTGCGTAGTGGAGTGGGCCCCGGTACCCAATTTGGTACCGGGGCCACAATATATCACCCTCAACTGGTCTGAATTCCACTGCACAGCTGCCTGCTCCTACATCCTCTGCAGCATATACAGGGTGTAGTTCTAACGCGTCAATACCTCTTGTTTTTGACGATGACAGGTCATTTTAATTAATTTTAGATTTGGCCCCAACATTGAATGTAGTTTAATATCTGATATGCATCTATCTGGACTGCGTAGTGGAATGGCCCCGGTACCCAATTTGGTACCGGGGCCACAATATAAAACCCTCAACTGGTCTGAATTCCACTGCACAGCTATCTGGACTGCGTAGTGGAGTGGCCCCGGTACCCAATTTGGTACCGGGGCCACAATATAAAACCCTCAACTGGTCTCAATTCCACTGCACATAGTAATAGAAATGGCAGTTATTCTTATTTTGAAATACAGAAAGAAAGAACGTAGTAATAGAAATGGCAGTTATTCTTTTTTTTTTAAATACAGAAAGAAAGAACATAGATATAGAAATGGCAGTTATTCTTTTTTTGAAATACAGAAAGAAAGAACATAGTAATAGAAATGGCAGTTCCTCTTTTTTGGAACTACAAAAACAAATTTGGTACCGGGGCCACAATATATCACCCTCAACTGGTCTGAATTCCACTGCACAGCTGCCTGCTCCTACATCCTCTGCAGCATATACAGGGTATAGTTCTAACGCGTCAATACCTCTTGTTTTTGACGATGACAGGTCATTTTAATTAATTTTAGATTTGGCCCCAACATTGAATGTAGTTTAATATCTGATATACATCTATCTGGACTGCGTAGTGGAATGGCCCCGGTACCCAATTTGGTACCGGGGCCACAATATAAAACCCTCAACTGGTCTGAATTCCACTGCACAGCTATCTGGACTGCGTAGTGGAGTGGCCCCGGTACCCAATTTGGTACCGGGGCCACAATATAAAACCCTCAACTGGTCTCAATTCCACTGCACATAGTAATAGAAATGGCAGTTATTCTTATTTTGAAATACAGAAAGAAAGAACGTAGTAATAGAAATGGCAGTTATTCTTTTTTTTTTAAATACAGAAAGAAAGAACATAGATATAGAAATGGCAGTTATTCTTTTTTTGAAATACAGAAAGAAAGAACATAGTAATAGAAATGGCAGTTCCTCTTTTTTGGAACTACAAAAACAAATTTGGTACCGGGGCCACAATATATCACCCTCAACTGGTCTGAATTCCACTGCACAGCTATCTGGACTGCGTAGTGGAGTGGCCCCGGTACCCAATTTGGTACTGGGGCCACAATACCTCCTCCAACTGGTCTTAATACCACTGCACAGATGGCGGACACCGGATGCACATCTAACACCAACATTGCTGTTATTGACGCAGTTATCCGCTTTGCCTAGTGTCGTACTTGGTGCTCATGGCAAATGACTGTTGGACGGTCAATTGTTTGGTGAAAGACGTAGCGGTCTTACGACTTCCCCTCTGGGAAGATGACCGACTACCAGCAGCAACAGCAGCAGTGGCAGTAGTAGGCGTATCGCTGCAGGTTTCCTCGGATGAATCCCGTATTGAAGAGGACTCTGTCTGGCTAGTGACATGGCCTGCAGGACTAAATCTGATGGAGATCGTGGAGGAAGTTGACGAGGAGGGTGTTGGTGGTATGTATCCAACAGGACCAAGGGATTTAGCTGTCCCTGAACTGCTGACGGTCCTAGCCACAGGTCCTGAACTAAACACTGAATTATGAAGGTTCTTCAGGTGACGTATAAGTGAGGATGTCCCTAGGTGGCCAAGATCCTTACCCCTGTTTATTTGAGCTTCACATAAGCTACATATGGCCATACATTTGTTGTCCGGATTCGGATAAAAATAACTCCAGACAGAAGAGGTGGATTTTTTGGTCTTCTGACCAGGCATGATGATGGGCTTTTTCATCCCATAGACAACAACTGTTTCCCCCCCTGGTGGCTCATTTATGATAACCACATCAGCATCCTCCTCGTCAAGTTCCTCCACAACGCCAGCTACATCAATAGCCTCCTTGACACCTTTATTATCCAAATCTGGATCTACACTGTGGGTCATCCTTCCAGCATATGCAGAGGGTGTGCTGCAAATGGTGGATGGAGTCACCTCTTCCCGTACAGTGATGGGAAGGTCAGGCTTCGCAACCACCAACACCCTTGGACTCGCCTTGGGGATTTGTGATGTCATCTGTTTAGAAGGCAGAGTTGTTTGCTGTGTTGTTGCTGACAGCATAACTCTTTTAAATTTTTTGGAGGGGGGGAGGAGGAGAGCTTAGATCCTTGGGTGAAGCTGAACACGGGCCAGGGCCTAAGCCGTTCCTTGCCACTCCGTGTCGTAAATGGCATATTGGCAAGTTTACGTTTCTCCTCAGATGTTTTCAGTTTTCTTTTTTTGCTAATTTTAGTGAACTTTGGGTTTTTGGATTTTACATGCCCTCTAGGAGATTGGGCATTGCCCTTGCCAGACGACGTTATTAAAGTAATTCTATCGTTTTAAAATAAGCATTGCCCAATCAATTGAATGTGTGTCCAAAGCACAAAGTAATTTATTTTAGCAGATGTAAATAGTCAACAATTCAATACATTATTATATTATGATAAAGTACAGTACAGCACAGCCAATACCAAAAGATAATACATACATACCGCTGCAATCGCTTGCGCACGCTGCGCAACCACGGGACCCGATGGACAATATTCTGTATAGAATATTGTGTCAGAGTTGACTGAGGCCCCAGTGAGATGCAGCTAATATATATACAGTCAGTGTTTCATTGTGAACAAAAGAGATGACGTAGATTGTTTCTATAGGTCCAGACGTTGGGTGGGTCCAGGCCAGACAGGTAATAGGTTGATTCAATCTAAGGAATCCAAAGGTGGGGGTCTTCTCTCCAGGGGGTCTGCTCCTTTTCATAGCCAGTATCATACAAAGGTTTTACTCTCTAATATCAATAACTAAAGTATGCAATGTGCGATCTCTTCGCCGACTGCACCGGACAGCTGCTGATGATTAGGGCTTCAATATGATATCAGGCATGACACCTCTCCTATTACCTAAACCTTTAATAACACTACAATGTACATATAATCAACATATATATATATATATATATATATATATATATATATATATATATATATCTATATATATATATATATATAGACTAATAATAAACCGAATACTATCTGCTCCTGAATTACAGTGTAACAGAACCAATATGAAATTATATAAATAACTAACTGTTGTAATGCGAGTGTGTGCTTGCGTATTTTTCCGTGCGAACGCACCACATCACGTAACACGTGGTGTACGCTTCGCAATACGCACGGCAAACCAATATTAAACCAATATACTTTCGTTCATCCAATTATACGACTTCGACAGTCCACCCTTTGATAGTACAATAAACTATCACCTTAAAGATGTTATATGCAGGATCTCAGTACCATGTTTCATTGTTATGTAATACAAATCCCCCTTGGTGTATGTCCACGCTGTTTGTAGATCTAAACAAGTTATCATAAGAGAGAGTCTTAATCCTCTAAACGACTTCTTCTTTTACTATAAACTGTACACTTCTGGAGCTTGGAGATAACCTTTTGTATGCCCTTCAAGGGTGCAATAAAACACTTAATACATTATTTGGAAAGGTACAAGGTACAGTAGAACGTGTATCAGCTATACAGAATACTCTACTACAGTTCTTCAAGTTTAACAGGTTCTTCTGTTCAACGCATGTCTTTAAGCTCAGAATACATTTAAACACTTCATGTTCATCAATAGCATCATCCTATGTCTATCAATAATGTCATATGCAATCTCCTTCAGCTTACGTTAATATACACACACATCTAATAATGTCACCAGTTCTTTTCATCAACACTTGTGGGCGGGCTATTGTCTGCTCGTTCTTCCCAGTCTCTCAATACTCAGATTTAACAGTGATCGGCTTGCAAAGCATTGGGAGACTTCAGACTAAAGGACCTATGTGTTCTACTTTTTCCCTTAGTGACCTCCCGCCTATAGTTCGGGTACCTCAAGAATATTTAGTGGAAAGAGAACTAATCCTACTTGATATAATCACTGAGGCACGTGTGAGCACGCCCAGCACTTTGTTTGGTCTAAAACCTTACCCTCCCAAGAATGATAATCATTCTCAAGGATGCCTGCTCAAGTCTGAATATTACTGGACTGGCATCGCTGAGTGTGTCTCTTTTTAACTATGGGGTCGCCGTACTTACGGACGTAATGCTACTCAGACAATAGCCCCTCGCACTTTCTCCAAGCTCCAAGGTTTCCAAATTTTCCTTTACCTCTGAATTGAATAGAGTAATTGGTTGGACTGATTATGCCACTAACTTCTTCCTCCCCAATACCTCCTTATCATTACCTGAACCAGTCTCTGTCACCTGCTAATAATTAAAAGAATTAACAGCCCTGAGAAGAGAATGAAATGAGAGAACACAAAAGAGGAAAAACTACAACTTCATGCTGGACAACAGTCTTAGCCTTTGGCTCAGGTGCTACTAACTGCATTTGAGGCCTTCCAGTACAGACTCATGAGTGCCCTTGGACCCTTCTCTGAGTGTTGGCCCCTCTGCAGTGGGTGGTATGGGCACCAGTGTGTCTCTGCTACCCTTGAAGCCGTGAGGCTGGTAGCCTACACCTGGTACCTGTCTGGCACATAACCTAAGCTTAAGAAATTTCTGCTCCACAACTTACTCTCCCGATCCAACATCCTGACAGTTAGTGTGACCTTTCAGGAAACAGTGTTTTGGACGTTCTTGGTTACTGTCTCACTATTTAGTTTCTCTCAAGGTCTAACCTAGCCTCCCAGTTACAATCTCATCTCACGAGGGGTCAAGAACATTTCAAAAAACTGACAGGTTAGGAGTCTGCCCAGGGGTGATCTTTTGGTAGCGGGAAAGGACTAGTGGCACTTCAATCAAGTTCCAACTCTTATTCTATTCAATTCATTCTACCGAGTACCACTACTTTATGTTCACACTGGTTTATGGCTAACTGAAAGTATGTGATTTGTTACCACTACTCATACATTATACATCTATTATCAATAACATGAATACCCCTATCATCTATTATAACTCTAGGACTATCACATTAAATAACAAAAGCTTTGAGTATGATACAGTAATACATTAGACACATTTCAATACACCTCTACCCAGACATATTTCATTGGTACACCTGTGTATACTTGAGGATCCTGCATGGTGGTAATTGGATGACGTGTATTTGTTTTACCTGGAGGAAAACCCATCAGCAGGAGGGATATGGGATGGCTCTATTGGTCTACCTTGTCCATCTCTCCAGAGTACACCAGACTCCTCACCACATCTCTTCACCTTCCAGACAGTTTATCCCTCGGGTAACACAAATCTTCCTATATTAACCAATATGTGTATGCGTGCATGTGTGTGTGTGTTCACCTTTTTAAAACTAAAACAATACAACAAAGAACAAAACAAAACATAGATTTGTTAGCTGTCACATAAAACCCTGCTGTCTTCTTGACAGCTATGTTCTCCCTGGTGTGACAGCCATGTATGGTTGTGCGTGTAAGTGTGGACCTTACTAGCAGCTACTTCAGTTGGTAACTGTGTCACTGTATAAAGTCCTCTATGTAGTGTCCTAATCATGTGCTGGTATTGCTATAAAACGATTTCTCAGTCACCTCAACATCGCCCTCTAGACTAGAAAAATGTTAAAGACCAATGTATATCAATCGATTTTCCCTCTGCCAACTCACATGTCATTCTCAGTACCTCATATTCAGCTACTTGACTAAGTGGGAAAGGCAAAGAAGTTTCTTTCTATAACACTTTCTTCAAATATAACAGTATCCAGTACATGCCTGTCTAACAGTGAAAATTATAAAACATGAAAATTCTAAATTTTCTAGGGTTTCACATTATGTCGTATCTTGTGGTAAAAATCCTACTCCAATGTTCTATACAGAGATGCATATCTGTATGCCTATCCTCTAGCATTCTTCTGTCCTCCTGTCCTGCCCACCCTTTGTGCATCCATATAAAGGCACATTTTTGTACAGGAGGCACGAGCCAAAACAAAAAACAAAACAGATATGCAATCTATAACACATGAATCGTATTTCCACAACAGAACCTTTCTGCTTAAAATCAGCAGTTTCTATACACATGAAAACAAAACCCCTGACTGTTTCTGTAACTCATGTCAATCTAGTGTGTGTATCTCTGAATTTGTCTTATGTAAAAACATAAAATATGTTTTAGCCCCATTGTTGAGACTGTCTGATTTTATCTCTACCAGAGCAGAGAGAGAGAGAGAGAGAGAGAGAGAGAGGGGAGAGAGAGAGAGAGAGAGAGAGAGAGTAGAGAGAGAGAGAGAGAGGGTAGAGAGAGAGAGAGACTAGCATTTGTGTAAAGAATGGGAAATAGGAAAGCAATGAATGATGGGAATACAAAGGTTTGAATACAAACATACATGTAGAAAGGGAGATTTTTACAACAAACTGACAGCTGGATTGGACTCTGACTCTATGGGGAAATGGCTGTATTCATTCCACTGTTCCCCTTAGCTATTTTCTAACTATGACCCTACCCCATACTTGACTAGGGGGTCTTAACAGTGCAATCCAGTGTCGTCCGTCATTTGTTCATTAAGAACTCGGTATCTCATTGACTACATACCTTTTCAACGGACTTTTCTAATTTATGATAGAGAAATGAAAAAATGTACTCTTAGTGACTCATATTTTCTCTGAAATACATAAAACGATATTTTGGAGCAAAGTATGTACATACTTCATTGTTGGATAATGATTCTCAGCCAAACAAATTATCATGAGACACTGCAGCCTAAAACAAAAGAGTGTTCCAATTGTCTATTGTTAATTTGTCTTTCAAGAGTGATTCTTCTATTTCTCTATCTCCCCTTTTGATCACTAAGTCTATACTCCTTTTGTGTCCCCTTTACCTGTGAGAAGAAAAACAAGATAGTTATCTTAAAACAGCAAACACAACAAACATTTCTATTCTTTGCCGTCGGCTAGCAATTTAGGAAAACAAACATTTCACAACATAAATGAACAAACAAAATCAACAAAGGTTACCTTTTAGAAATCAGTTTCTTGTACACTACTACTTACCACAGTTTAAACCCCACCTGTTTGTAGGACTACAGGTCTGACCTAACCTCCAGGGTTGACTATGGTTCTCCCCCAAGGCATTGGCTGCTATGAGGTGCACAGGAAACTGTTGAGAAGTCTCCGAGACTTGTGTGCGCCGTCTCTGTGGGTGTTTATGTGATTCCCCCTTAGGTGGGCCAAGTCTCTTTGCTTCGTGTCCCATTTTCTTAGCCTTGGCTCTAATATTTTCTTTGCAATCTTTCCTCAAATGTCCCTTTTTAAGACAGTTAAAACACTTCAAAGATTTCTGTTCTTTCGTCCCTTATAGTGGTTTTTATAATTCTGAGGTTGTGGATGTAGTTTTTCTAATGCCTGGATACTCAACATCATTAACCTATCACTCTGTGCTTTTTCCTTTTTACATATATTTTTATCATGTTCTATAGCATGCTCTCTAATATCAGTTACCGTGAGACCTCTCCAATTAGGAAAAGAGGTTTGTATCCAGGTCCTTAGATCCTCCTGGAGGCCATCCATTAGTACTGCAACAGTTACCTCCCTGTAATGTGGATTTACCATTATATCCCATATTCCTGTGTACTTAATAATGCCCGCTAGCGCCCTTGAAAAATAATCAGTTGTATTCTCATTACCTTTTTGTTTGATGTTGTATATTTTGCCCCATTCCACAGTCACTGGAAAATATACGGCCAACTCTTTGATTATACGTCTAATATTATGCTGATTGTTATCCTCAGTTAAGGGTTTATCCTTCTCCAAGCTACAACCCTCAATGAACTTCTGTATATCAGTATCGAGAGGAAGACAAGCTCTAAACAGCACTCGCCAATCTTTATTAGTAGGTTCATGTGCATTACCTAAATGTCTAATAAATTTCTGACACTTGGCCAAATCTTTTCTAGGATCAGGGAAATCAGACATAATTGTAAATAGTTCCGTCTTAGTCCATGGAGAATACACTGCTACCTGTTTCATGGGAACTACACCATCTCTGTCCGCTTTCCCATTGGGAACTGCTGTTCTGCGGATAGGATATAAGCCTACTAAATCACTCTGTTCTGACCTAGTTGTTGGAATTGCTGTTGCAGTACAATGAATGTCTCCCCCTGTGTTAACCTTTTCATTATTCTCACCACTTTCAGCAGCTGCCCCTGCTGGTGGGACCGTTCCTCTTCTTTGTCCTGAAACATTACTTTTAACATTACTTAAAACACCATACAAGTTACTAGTTACCATTTTTACATTTTTGGTATTGGCTGTACTTCCTGCCCCAACCGAATTTATCGGGGGCGTGTTTGCGCTCAGTTCGCCACGCTTTGCAATGCACACTTCCGGAATGCTTGTTTCCGGTACGCTTACTTCCGCTGAACACATGTTTTTCCTTACACTCACTTCCGCTGTGCGTACGCTGCTCTGCCACGTGTTACCTTCCATTTGCCACAATTTTTAACAGTCATCATGTTCAATTCTCGTTTTTGTTGATTTAATCAACCACACTTTATCTCTAACATTATTTAACACCTCTGAGTCAAGAGTACCTATGTTTGGGAAAGGTTTCACACACTCCCAGGTCATCTTGACCCATTTGTCGCAGTATGCAGTAGCATACGCACCGTATTTATTATATATAACATATTTTGCCGAACCAACCGGCCATTCATTAGGTAGCACAACATGAACTATCTCTAGCGTTTGCTTCGTATCCATTGTGAAAACAACCTATTTCTCAACGCTACACAAAAAGACTTTTACCTGTTCTCCTTTGAAACAGAACTTACTAGAGATTTTTTTTATTCATGGACGTTTTCAACAGGCACGTCCCCTTAAGATATCAATGCCCTTCCTAGTGTGAGTACTTTACCACTGTCAGCACCAGATATCAATCAAGAATATCAGTGGTTGCAGCGTATTTCCTCCCACATCTCCCAAGTCGCAATCACGGCTGCACTAAATCAACCATGCGGTCCGATCGCACGGCTTACGGATACTAACTATCGGTAAGCTTTGCGATTAATATTTGGGAATGCCGCGAAAACCTGTTATTTTCGCTTCGAGTATGCCATGCATACTCTGTGGTGTCTCTTTATCACCTGCTCTTATTAGAACAGAACACCACTCACACAAAGGTTTCTTTATATCCTGCTCAGCCCTAGAACAGAACCTTTGTTGTCAGGTCACCTTTTTTAACATGCCCCGTCAGACACACCTGAACTACAGCGCTATGAATTTTTAAATAGTACCACACTGCCCTCCCAATACTCAATCACGGCCTTGCCATGCAGTCGATTTGCACAGCTCAATGATTCATTATGCGGACCACAGATAACACCGCAATGCTCTGTCCCTTCCAGCAAACAATACCCTTTATCAGTGAATGTCGTGATTAGTATTGGGTCACGTGCAAAAACCTATAGTTGCCTATAGTTACCAGTATATTTTTGCCTTTATGTATTTATTCACATACACACACATAACCTTTGTTTTCTGTACAGAAAATAACTTTCCCAAACAATGGCACTATCTTTTCAGAGACTTTACCAAGTGCTTACAGTATGCATATAACAACTATCAAAACTATTGTTCAACCACGTGGCAAATCTACCGTAAGTTTGCGTACGCACAGCAGGAACTACACATACGCACAGCAATGCAATACACTTTAAAACATAAAACGACAATAAAAAGAAACATTTTTCTTTCTTGTCCCTAGATTCTAATTAGCGTTCCTTCAGTCTATGCAACAACGGACATTCAGTTTCGCAACACACAGTGAACCACAGGTATTAGACGCATTACGTTCTTTCCTGCTTTATACGACGCGTCCGTCCATCCACCCTTTGTTGAGGAACCGAATTTCGTAAGCGTTGCATACCTGCCGGTAACGTAACTCCTAACTCACGAGCCCCCAAATTATTAAAGTAATTCTATCGTTTTAAAATAAGCATTGCCCAATCAATTGAATGTGTGTCCAAAGCACAAAGTAATTTATTTTAGCAGATGTAAATAGTCAACAATTCAATACATTATTATATTATGATAAAGTACAGTACAGCACAGCCAATACCAAAAGATAATACATACATACCGCTGCAATCGCTTGCGCACGCTGCGCAACCACGGGACCCGATGGACAATATTCTGTATAGAATATTGTGTCAGAGTTGACTGAGGCCCCAGTGAGATGCAGCTAATATATATACAGTCAGTGTTTCATTGTGAACAAAAGAGATGACGTAGATTGTTTCTATAGGTCCAGACGTTGGGTGGGTCCAGGCCAGACAGGTAATAGGTTGATTCAATCTAAGGAATCCAAAGGTGGGGGTCTTCTCTCCAGGGGGTCTGCTCCTTTTCATAGCCAGTATCATACAAAGGTTTTACTCTCTAATATCAATAACTAAAGTATGCAATGTGCGATCTCTTCGCCGACTGCACCGGACAGCTGCTGATGATTAGGGCTTCAATATGATATCAGGCATGACACCTCTCCTATTACCTAAACCTTTAATAACACTACAATGTACATATAATCAACATATATATATATATATATATATATATATATATATATATCTATATATATATATATATATAGACTAATAATAAACCGAATACTATCTGCTCCTGAATTACAGTGTAACAGAACCAATATGAAATTATATAAATAACTAACTGTTGTAATGCGAGTGTGTGCGTGCGTATTTTACCGTGCGAACGCACCACGTCACGTAACACGTGGCGTACGCTTCGCAATACGCACGGCAAACCAATATTAAACCAATATACTTTCGTTCATCCAATTATACGACTTCGACAACGTTGATGGCATTTCATCGTCTATGTCATGACTAGTGGCAGCAGCTTCAGCATTAGGAGGAGGAAGTGGGTGTTGATCTTTCCCTACTTTATCCTCCAAATTTTTGTACTCCATTATATGCAGCACAAGAGAGCGTACCCCTAAACCACACACACTCGGCAAAGCCTTTACAAATTATCTGCGGCACAGGAGAGTACCACTGGACTGGAGTTATACAGCAGTACCTAGTATTTTTAAAATAATTTATTTATATTTTTTTACAATTATTTTTGGATAATTTTTTTATAATTTTTTTAAAAAATTTTGTAATTTTCTTTTTTATAATTTTTGTATTATTTTTAATTTATTTTTTAGCAGAACAGAGCACAGGACACAGGCAGCTCCACTGGACTCAGCAGGACAGAGCACAGGACACAGGCAGCACCACTGGACTCAGCAGGACAAAGCACAGGACAAAGCACCACTGGACTCAGCAGAACAGAGCACTGGACAAAGCACAAAAGTACCACTAATATTAAAACAAGGACAGGAGCTCCCTAACTGCAACCTCTCTCACGAGTGATCGCAGCCAGAATGAAGATGGCGGCCGCTAGCGCTGAATTTATGACATCCGAGTCTCTCGAGATCCGACGCGAGACTTGGATGTCATAGCCTCAGTTTGGCTCCGTTTGGCGCCCGGAAGTTCCCGAACAGTGCTCGGATCCCGTCGGATCCGCACTGTTCGGGTGGGCTCGGATTTCGGAAATCAGCCCAGTAGGAGGTAATTAGGTTGAGGAGACAAGTTTAAGATATGCAGATCCTAGGCATCCATTGTTTTGATCATGTATTCCACTTCCTAATTGACTTCCTTTCAATAGGTATTGTAAACACAAAAGAACCACTAGGTTTAATTAGAAAGCCAAATGCCTAGGTGAGAATCTTGGAGACCCAGGTAAAACCTGAAGGCTCTTTATGCAGGTATTTAGAACATATTTTTGGAAATCCATATGCCACTGCGTACTGAGGGGCAAAAACCATACAAAGGTTTTAAAACATAGATACCAACTATACAAGGAGCCGTAGTCACATGTATTTTAGGATGAGATCTGATATTGTTGTAATCCCATCATATTTGGTATTTAAATGTATGGGAAGTTATGACTGGTTTATTGAAGGGGAAGTTATGTATCTGGGATATATCTGAGAAAAGTTAGCAAAGTTAAAAACTTTAGGAATCGTTTAGAACAAATCGTAGGTGACACCCAGGGGACATTTCTGTCAGTCTTTTGGGAAAATCAATCAACATTGATAAGCTATCTATCTTCCTAGCCAATTTCCCATGGCACAGATTATGCAACTCATGTAAATTATACTCCGAATGTAACTCCTTTTATTTTAAACTGCTTTGCTTGTGTATGTTATGTCAATTGTTTATTAATTATTTTTTTTACATATATCTGTATGCCATGTACCTTTGTATATTAAATCTATAAATTTAGTAAGTGGTGTCCTTGATACTCAACGAGTTCATTAGCCTGTTAAGAAGAAAATAGCTCAACCAAATTAACCCTTTGAATGTCAGGGAGTGATTTGTTGATACATTTGACTAACAAGCCTAGTGTGTGCATGCATTTACATCTGTGTAACATTCTGGAGATGTGAAGAGTTAACCCTTTGTTTGCTGGTGTGTTCCTTGCTAGCCTGTGGGTAGTCCGAAGCCTTGTGTGCCAGTGTGGGACAGTATACTGGGGTCCTATTGCCCGTATTCAATAGGTGGTGGGAAACCTGAAGTGTGTGTGGGGTGTGAGAGTGCGGTGTAGGGGAGATTCAGTAGGTTTGTAACCTGTGTGATAGGCAGAGAGAGACTGCGGGCTGGAATCATGTGTAACCTCATACAGCAAACACCCCAAAGTCACGAAAGCTAAAAGTGTGTTCGGGACACTTGCCCTCAGCTCTCAGAAGCCCTCTAAAGCACCAGGCCCAGACGGACTCACTGTGTCCTATTGCAAAAACATTTGCCCCCACACTGCTCCTGAAATTCACTCACCTATTTAACTTGATACTACACAGCAATACCTTTCACTCTGACACCACCTCCTCCACAATTATAGTTATTCCTTAACCGGACAAAGATCACACTGCCTGCGCTATCTACCACCCAATTTCCCTCCTCAATACTGATATCAAACTCTTCACTAAAATCCTAGCTAACAGAATGAATGGAGCCCTGGCTGAGCTTTTTTGATCCTGACCAGGTGGGCTTTATTCCTAATAGACAAGCACTAGACAATACTCGCAGGGTAATTGACTTAGTGCACCACATTAATGTGAATAAACTTTTCCTTACTTCTACTAGCCTTGGACGTGGAAAAGACATTCGACAAGGTCTCTTGGCCCTTCATGTTCTCCACACTGAAGGCATTCAGTTTTCCAGGCCATTTTATGAAGGCTGTCACTGTCCTCCATACAAATCCCACCTCGCGGGTTATGACCAATGACCAGGTCTCCAGTCACATTCAACTACACAACAGTATAAGACAGGGCTGCCCTCTATCACCATTGTTGTTCTCCTTGTGCATTGTGCAGCTAGAATGCGCCTCAACGATGACATAACTGGTATCGCCCCGGGCCCTAACCACTACAAATATCCCTCTTTGCAAATGACGTCTTACTTACACTAACAAACTCGGTCGTTTCTCTATCGAACCTAATGCTAGAACTATCACACTTTGGGAAATTGTCTGGATATAAAATTAATGACACTAAATCTGAAGCCTTAACACTTCATATCCACAGTCTCACCCGAGAAGCTCTTCAAATATCCTACACTTTCCAGTGGCGCCCTCACTCCATGAAATATCTCGAAGTGAATATCACCAAACACTACTCAGGGCTGTACAGATCGAACTATCTGCCCTTATTAACAAGTATTCAACAAGACTTATCCAAATGGGAACCCATGTACATCTCCTGGGTAGGAAAAATACAAGCGGTCAAAATGAAGATCCTCCCATGCCTTCTATACTTTTTCCAGACACTACCAATCCCAATCCCTCAAAGGACACTGATAAAACTTCAATCTGCCTGCAATCGCTTTATTTGCCTGCGGCAGGAAACCCAGATCGAAGAAGTCACTACTTTCAAATCCCAAGGAGGCGGGAGGCATGGGATTCCGGTTACTACGCTAATACTACCTGGCCACACAACTTAGCCACATCAGCTCATGGCACCTCAACCCTGGACTCCTTCACATTAATAACATGGGACCTGGCTAACAAACACCACACGTTAGCGCCCTACCCATCTCCCCTGACGCCCATTTGGACTCATCCATTGTTTCCGCCATGTGAGTCAGATGCAGCCTCCCACTGGTGAAGATCGCACAAGATTGACCACTTACTACACATTTTGGGGGAAACAGTCCCTACATCATATGAAGAAATTCGGATAAAATGCCACCCTCCCCCGCCACACAATTCCAATTCATACAAATTCAAAATTTTATCACTGCCCTTCTGAATAATTGTGTCTAAATTCCGTGAGGTGTGGACACCGTGGTTCAACACACATCATGCTCCAGTACCTGGGATTACCTGAGTGAAAAGCTCATCCAATCCACCCTTCCCCTTACCCTACCCCGGGTATATCCCCTCCCTACTCCCCTACCCCCTTCATTCCCCCCTTCCCGTAAAATATATAATCACCGCTCCATCCTAATTGTTTGATTTATCTTCTGTACATTAGCCAGTCCTCTTATTTTCTTTGTTATTCCCACTTGTTCACCACATTGCTGTAGTAAGTTACCCTTTGTTGCCTGCTTGAATTTTTGTACCATGTGCAACAGGCTGTTGAAGTGAAAGTATGTTTGTAAACTCATGTAAACTGTTATTGCGTATTCAAAATAAATAGTTAAAAAAAATATATATATATATATATATTAATTCAAATAATGATGTACCATAGTAATGATTTTTAAAAACACCCAAGACACTTCCTTGAATGTTTTCATTATAAGGGAAGTGTGTCCATTAGACTTAACAAAGGTAAAATCACGTGTTTGAGTGATGGGGTGTTTAACCAGTAATAGCCTAGTTTAGTTTATTATCCAATAAGACTCGGGAGGGGAGTCGTTTAGGTTTATATAGGTGTTGGTGCTCAATAGAGCTGTCTCTCTGCTTCTGGATTTCACACTGAGGAGTCAGGCTGAGTAGAGCTCTATTGCTTTGTGATATTTTGTTATTATACAGTTTACTTCTCCACTTATTTGTTGTATTTTTCTTTGGTGTATCCCCCTGTCTATCCTCTTTCTTTCTCTGTCCTTTCCTCCTACTTTCTCCTTCTCCCCGTTTCTCCCCTCTCCCTTTTCCCCATTCTCTCACCCCTGCCCCCCCCCCTTCCCTCCTTCTTATGCTCTGGTCGGCTGCGGGGCTCCGTGGCTGGATTCTTTTTTTGTTTCCCCTTACCTTGTCGTGTCCACAGGCATGTCTAGACATAGCCGTGTGCGCAGTGCGCCGGCTAGGGTTCGGGAGGCGGGGCTTGGCACAGGGTCACTCCCGTACTCTCCTTCACAGTGCATAGCGGGGGAGCGAGCTCTGGCGGGGTGTACGCCAGGGGGACTCGCATTGTCTCTCCTCCATCTGGGTCCCAGGTCAAGGGTTCCACTAAGGGGTGCCCCACTATTAGCAGGGTACAGGGGTCTTCCTCCCCTTACACCAAGATCAAAAGCATCCACTTTAACTATAAAAGGGAGCTTTGCATCTGGATGTTTAAGGATGGGAGCGGAAACAAAGGTTTTTTTGAGAGTCTCAAATGCTTTAACAGCTTCTGACGGCCATACCGCTGGATCTTCTCCTTTCTTAATCAATTGAGTGATAGGTGCCAGAAATACTGACAAATTGTCAATGAATCTCCTGTAATAATTGGCAAACCTGAGAAACCTTTGGATGTATTTTAGGTTACTAGAAAGACTCCAATCAATGATGGCTTGGGCTTTGGCTGGATCCAAAGTAAATTCATTGGCAGAAATGAAATACCCCTAGAATGCCACAGTGGAGACTTCAAACTCCTATTTCTCCAACTTGGCAAATAGATGATTCTCTCTAAGTTTCTGTAGTACCAAACGGACTTGTTCACAGTGTTGAGACAAAGATATGGAGTAGATCAAAATGTCATCCAGATACACTATGACGAATTTACTCAGATATTCACGTAGTACATCACTGATCAAGTCCTGCAACACGGCTGGTGCATTAGAAAGACCAAACGGCATAACACAATACTCGTAATGTCTGGAATGAGCATTTAAAAACGGTCTTCTCTTTATCACCCCTCTGAATGCTTTTCAAATTATTTGCTCTGCGTAAATCTATCTGAGAAAATACTGAAGCACCGCTTAACTGTTCGAACAACTGAGAAATCAGTGGCAGAGGATATTTGTTTTTAATGGTATTCTGATTCAGACATCTCTTATCAATGTAAGGTCATAAATCTCCATCTTTCTTTTTGACAAAGAAAAATTTGGCACCAAGGGGTGATCGAGAAGGTCTAATGAACCCTTTTTTCAGGTTCTCAGAAATATAGTTCTCCATGGCTTTGATCTCCTCCATGGAAAGAGAATATACACGAGTCTTAGGAAATTTACATCCAGGCTGAATATCAATAGTGCAGTCTTACGGGCGATGTGGTGGTAGTGTATCTACAGATTGTGTGGAGAAAACATCAGCAAAATTTTGATTTTGCAGCTATAGTGTAAGACCTGGTTTGACCGAAGCCGTAACCAGCATTAACAGGCGTTGCTAAGCATGTCCCCTGGCAGTCTTTCCCCCATGCCACCAATTCTCCTGTGAACCAATCAAGGACTAGATTGTGCTTGATAAACCATAGGTACCCCAGAACCATAGGATATGTTGGTGATTGAGTAAGATAAAATGATAGGGATTCTTTATGGTGTGCACCCACTGTCAGGGTAACAGTGCTGGTACTCTCTAGCACGCTTCCGCCCAAAAGTAGGTGCCCATCCAAACCTCAGACAGGTACTGGAACTTCTAATGGGTGGGTAGGAACAGTAAACTTCCGTGTCAGAAATATATCTAGAAAATTTTCAGCGGCTCCGCTGTCCACGAAAGCTAGGACATCAATACTCCCAGAGGCCAGGAAAATCTGTGCAGCTAACTGGAGGGAGTTTTTGTTCTGTAAAAGGTAAAAGCCTAGATTACATTTCCTTGTAAACCCTGTCCTAGCTGAGTTAGAGATATAGAAAAAGTTGTGCAGATGAGATTGCTTTTCCAGTCTTCTTTCATTTATTTGCAGATCAATGCGAATTGCCAAACACATAAAGAACTCCAATGAATCTGGAGCTGGATATTGCACCAATATGTCCTTTATTAGTTCAGAGAGACCTAAACGAACTGACTACAGAGAGCTGGGTCATTTAAATCACAATCTGAGGCCAATCTGCAGAATTCTGAACAGTATTCTTCGGCAGAACGACGTCCCTGTTTCAAAGATCTAAGTTTAGACTCTGCAGAAGAGACTTTATTAGGATCGTCATACAGGAGGCCCAGGGCTTGAAAAAAGGAATCTACAGATAACAATTCTGGACTGTCAGGGCACAATCCACATGCCCAGATTTGTGGATCTCCTTGAAACAATGAGATAACAATACCCACTCGCTGCTGTTCAAAACCGGATGACTGAGAACGTAGTTTGAAATATAATTTGCAACTTCCCTTGTGGAAATCCCTTCAGTTGCCAGAAAATCTATCTGGGAGATGAAGTGTGGGTTCTTCAACCTCAATTTCCTGCAAAGAGGTAGTCTTTGAGGCTTGTTTATGAACAGACAATCTGATAGAAAAGTCTTGAACAATCTGATATTGAGCCTGTAGTTGATTAGCCAGAACTTCTGCAATGGATAGCGCATTGGACTTCTAATTCAAAGGTTGTGGGTTTGTTTCCCACCACTGTAGGTGAAGACCTCTACATCCTGTTCTGCAAGCTTATGATAATCAGACGTTAGTTGTAACATTCAGTCGTTAGCTGTAACATTATAATGGGCCAAGGTTCATTGAAACTGACAGGTATATAAAGAAGGAGTAGCCAATCAGGGCAGGTGTCAGATTGAGTTGCAGGTGAGAGGAGTATAAGTGATCACACCCATGCTGAAAACAACACTGCAGCAGACAGAATGAAAACAGCAATTACCTGCTGTTCCTACCATTAATGTTACGGCTAACGGCTGAATGTTACTGCTAATGGCTGATTATCATAAGCATGCAGAACAGGGTGTAGAGGTCTTCACCTATGGCAGCCGCCTTTCCCATAGAGCTTGTTGCGCTCACAGGTACTCAGATGCACCCAGGTCTTAAACTCAGTGTAGTGCAAGCTTATGAATATCAGCGCAGCGAGGTATAGGAGGTGATAACAGGAGATAACCATAGTCAGGAACAAGATGGGGTCCGAGCACAGAAGCAGGCAACGAGGTAAGGTTCAGGCAACGGTCAGGGCCCACAGAAAGCTAGAATATCCGAGTCACAAGCAAAAGGTCAGGGCCACCAGCAGTAAAACACAGTCCAGGAAACAAGGTCATACACAGAATATCAATCCAGGAATCAGCACACTACACAGGAGCAGGTCAGCAACTAGGAACTGAACGCTATAACCGGCAAAGGTTCAATGAAACTGACAGGTATTTAAAGACAGAGGTGCCAATCAGGGCAGGTGTAAGATTGAGCTGTGAGAGGAGTTCAAGTGATCACACCCAGGCTGAAAGCAACACTGCAGCAGACAGAATGAAAACAGTAATTACCTGCTGTTCCTAGCACAGTGATTAGACATATACATAATTGTCACATTAAATATCTTATTTGCACTACTTCTGTAAATATGGCTTATAATTCTACCTTCAAGAACAATCACACTTTGTTTCTGGGAAATCACTTTTGTCAGATTTCCTTGAGAATAATCTTCAATGAAGACATGCTTTATAGCCATTTTATATTTTATCAGCATTTTTGTACTAACGTTAACACATACTGACACTTCCATAGTAAACAGAACAATTTGCACGCTCCATAAACAGTAAAGAGTTATCTATGCTGTGTCACCTTCAAAATGTTGACAAACTGGGGGTGGCCTGGCCAGCATATATGGTGGACGCTTCCTGACAGAGCTCCTCCATCCCTAATTAAAACGGACCTTTCTCAGAGGCTTCCCCTTCCCCAATTCATATAGAAAAAGGCATAAACGGTCCTAGATCTGAGTGGGATCCCTTCATCTACCAGATAAACATGGTACACCCGCAGCTCTGGGAGTACTGACGCTGGATCATTTTTGTGCCACTTGTCCTGAGACAAAGGCCTGAACTGCTCCTCCTGCAGCGAGCCACTCAACTCCCTTCTGAGCTTTTCCTGACCACTGTCTTTGCACTTACCATATCACCTATCTATCATCATTTCCACACAAAGTGTGCTTATATTCTGAACTCTGCACCACCCCCCACTCTCTGGCGGCTCTTCCCATTCTAGCACACAGGGAGTAGCTCCTTTCTCCACACCCACAGACGGAGAGGTCTGGACTTCTACTTGAACATTGCTATGCTCTAATGTGAGCCATGACATGGACTAAGTTGTGATGCCCCACATAGCCCTTGGGTCGGGGTTCTCATCTGGATTGTCATGACTCTACATTTTCTTCTAACCTAAACACAGAAACCTCCACAACAGCACGTCCTGTTTGATCTATTTGTGGCCTCTTCCTTGAGCGTACCATGCCTGAAGGGGACAGGAAGGCGGGTGGATCGAATCTCTCTTAGAGCCTTAAGAAATTTGTCTATACAGAAGCAAAGACACCAAGCACTTCCACTCCACACCGCATAGTTCATTCTGATTCTGATGATTCGCCACTGGCTTACAAATATTTGCAATCATTAATCCGTAAGGTCAAGGAGACAAGGAAATCGGTACTGGCGATCCAAACAGAAGTTCAAAAAGCAATTGGCTCACTGAAGACTGAATTGCAGGACCTTGGGAACAGGATGGAACACCTTGACACTAAAATGGATGAAGTTGTCTCCTCTCACTGGGACACAGTGGCTGACCTCCAGCGCCTACAGCAAGACATGCTTCATCTGTAGGAACAACAAGAAGACCAAAAGAACAGGGCCTGAAATAATAACTTGCGCATCAGAGCGATCATAGAGAAGGTTGATCAAGCCCTCCTTGATTACTACCTGAGAAGACTCTTTGCCTGTCTAGCTCCTGCTAATCTAGAGGATCAGTTCCTCTTGGACAGAGCCCAGAGCCCTTCATCGTCACCCTCAGGAATCCTCGGGATGTCATCCTCCTTTGTCACTATGATACTACTAAGGAGGCGATCATGCGGGAATCTGGTAAGACTGACTCAATCTCATTCAAGGAGGCCACCCCGCTCACCCTCCTCAAGAGGCGTGAATTGAAATCAGTGACATGTATCCTCAGGGACCATATCGCTGGGGCTTTCTGTTCTCTCTTCTCCTCTGGCATCATAACCGTCTTCACTCTGCTTGTACAATGGCAGAAGCAGTCTGACTCCTTGAGACATTGGGACTCCCAGACCCGACCTTCCCTACCCACCACCAACACAGTGACCGGGCTCAAGCTCTTTGGCATTCACCACCTCCGTCTGGAAGCTCCCAACTACCAAGTGGACAACTGTGACAAAAACCACTAAACCACAGCCTCTGTTCTTGATATGTGCTTATTGTGTTCTCATTCTCAAAAGCTCAAAAACTGCTTTACTTTATTTCCCATTTATCTACATGACAGACTCCTGGTTTTTGGTCCTTCTCATGTAGACTTAGAGGATTTGTGGGCCTTAGGTCCAGAATGTTGCTTTACCTTGTTGTTTAATAACTTTCTGTGTTTTTATTTCATTGCTTTCTTACTGTTTTAGATACTCTGTTACTGCCCCATTTCTTTTTATTTGAATGGATATCTGGACCATGGTAGTAGTTGATCCATGCCCTGTATGACATTCCCCCTCCATCTGGTTCCCTTCTCAGCTTTTTTGACCATGGCCAGGAGGTGGTGTGGAAGTCCACCAACTGTGGTTGGGACTACCACACCTTTTCCTCTATCTCTGACCATGTCCTCATAATGGGTATACTGCCCTCGCCCGGACCTTCCCTGACACTGGCATTGCCCCTTACTTATCCTGGCCAGCATCACGGGCCAGATGTGCCCCCATATACTAGTTCTGTCCACTTCCCTGCTCCCCTTTTTTCCTCCTCGTCTCCCTTCCATTTTTCCTTACTTCAGGCACTTTTTGATATTCTTAGTCTTCATTGCAACATTACTGACTTTGTATTGTTGCTCTGTTTTCTTAAAGCACATCTGACCCTCACTCGAGGACCAGGGTTGGTCCTTTTTCCACCTCCCGATGGCTCTTAGGATGTTCTCCTTAAATGTTAAAGGTTTGAACAGCCCACAAAAATGTACAACACTTTATCTTACACTTAAACAACATAGGGCTGATAGAGTCTTTCTTAAGGAGACACACTTTACTTGTCACTCACATCTGGAATTGAAGTCTAGACTGTACCCTTTTAGTTTCCATGCTTGTGATCCCCAGACTGAAAAAATGGGATGTTGCTACACTTTTTACCTCCCATGTGACATTTGAGCTGTTGACATGCCATTCTGACCCTGACGGTTGTTTTCTAATTCTGGTGGGAAAGCTCAACAATACCCTATTTACTCTAGCACCGAATCAAAACCAATGTTTGTGTTTCGCTGCCCTAGACTCCTTGCTCTCTTGGGTCTGCCAGGGAGAAGTGATTATTGCAAGGGACTTTAATGTTGTAGTAGATGACATCATAGATAGATCATCCACTCTACCCCACCCCTCTCTCCTCACTCACCATCTTCTCTTTGACTCTTGAAGTCTTAGGGAACCCTCCTCCCGAGATTATCCATTCTACTCTCCGTTCCATGGCACCTATTCACAAATAGACATGGTCTTCCTCAGCCATGATCTGTCATTGAAACTCCGGGCGGCTCACATACATCTGATGATCTGGTCTGACCATTCTCCCATATCTGCTAACCTTTCAGACATAGTCTCCTGCCCTTGCCCCGTGTGTCGCCTCAATGACACCATTCTCCACAACCTGCAATTTACACAAGAATTCCGGACCCAATTAGAAGAGTATTTTCTTCACAATGACCTCCCTGTTATACCTTCCACAACCCACTGGGAACCTCATAAGTAGGTGGTATAGGGCCACCTTTTTAGGATGGCCTTACGCCGTAAGATGCTGGTCATCTATAAGCGTACATTGATAGCTATCCAACTCCAAACTCTGGAGAAACAACACAAACTCTCCCCAGATGACACCACTCTGACCAAACTTCTAAAGGTGAGGTCTGATTTGAACCTCCGTCGCTTGGAGTCCACTGCCGCAGCCCTGAAATGGCTGAAGCAAACATCCTACGAGAAGGGAGACAAGGCAGATAGGATCTTAGTCGCTCATCTGAGGGCTCAGAGATCCCAAAACAATGTTATGGCCCAGAAGTCTCCCTCTGGCTCACCCACTCAGCCCTGACCAGATAGGTTGCGAGTTTCAGAAGTTCTATTCTACTCTACTCTAGATGCCCTGAACCCCAGGAGCAGCTATTCTGAGACAAGCGAATCTCCCCACACTCACCTGTAGCTTAGCCCAACCATTAAATTAGGAAATTACGACGGAGGAAATACTGACTGTTATTAAGGCACACTACAAGAGATTTTCCCAGACCTTGGTCCCCCACCTCCGCACCCTGCTCAATGCTGTCTTGAATGGAGATCCCTTCCCTAAATCAATGTTGGAAGCGCGTATTGTAGTCATTCATAAGGAGGGGAAGGACCCCAGTGACTGTGCAAGCTATCATCCCATCTCCCTCCTTAATGTTGATGTTAAGTTATATGCAAAGATCCTGGCTACCCATTTGAATAGAGTTCTTCTGGGTCTGATCCATTACAATCAGACAGGGTTCATTCTGGGTCACTAGACGAGGGATAATACCCGTTGCGCGATAGACCTAGTCCAAATAATCAACCAGAGACGTCTCCCAGCCATGTTGCTCTCCCTAGACACCGAGAAGGCATTCGACCGGATTTCATGGGACTTTATGTTTCATGTTCTGAAAGTGTATGGCTTCTCCGCTGAATTTCTGACGGGGGGTATATATTTATAATTTCCCTACAGTTAGGGAAAATTCAGGGTCTCCCTCTTTGCTGATGATTTACTCCTCTCCATGACGAACCCCCAGGAATCTTTGCCCACCCTCCACAGACTCATGGATGAGTATGGCCTTCTGTCAGGTTATAAAATTAACTTTACCAAATCAGAGGCCCTGATCCTTCATGCCCCTCCTTCCCTTAGGACCAGCCTACAGGCTAATTTTGTCTTGCACTGACAGGCAAATAAGATCAAATATCTTGGAATCTACATCACCTCTTCCTATGATATGTTATATTGGGAACATTTCCACCCTTTTGACTAAAATTAAGCAGGATCGAGCAATATGGAGGAGCTATATCATATCGTGGCTGGGGAGAATCATTGCTGAACCTGATCCGTAAACTTCTATACCTTTTCCAGACTCTTCCGGTGAAAGTTCCTGACTGTGTTTTGAGATTTGCACTTCACTTTTCTCAAATTTATATGGTGTGTCAAGCCCCTAGAATCTCTGTAGCAGTGCTCAAGAGGCCCAGGGTCGGTGGAGGTAGAGGCATATGTGTCTACATTCCCCATTCACCAAAGGGATGATATCCAGGATTTATAATTGGCTGATAAAGACCACCCTCAACACACCAGGATGGCAAGAACGGGAATGGGAGAATGACTGGGGACCCCTCCCAGATGACTCTTGTTGGGAGGAGGTCAGGTAGGGAATTGCCAAGAGTTTGATCTCTGCATTAATCAAGGAAACGGTCTACAAATTATACCAGTGGTTCCCAAACTTTTGCAGTTCGTGGCACCCTTAGAGTCTCCAAATTTTTTCAAGGCAACCCTCCAAAATAATTATTGAGCAGTCCTGTTTTAGAAGTAGTTGGGTCAAAAAAATGTAAAAAGTATTTTACGTCAGGACAGAAATACTTATTTAGTTGTATGCAAAAATGCCCCCTCTGCATCCAGACACTATGCCCCTTCTGCATCCAGACACACTGCCCCCTCTGCATCCAGACACACTGCCCCCTCTGTCACGCTGTCCCCCCTCCTCTGCTCTCTGTCACGCTGTCCCCCTCCTCTGCCCCTCTCACGCTGTGTCCCCCTCCACTGCCCCTCTCACGCTGTCCTCCTCCTCTGCCCATGTCATGCTATGTCAACCTCCACTGCCCCTCTCACGATGTCCCCCCCTCCTCTGCCCCTCTGTCTGCCCCGCTGTCACACTCCTTTGTTCCTCTGTGTGCCCTGCTGTCACACTCCTCTGCCCCTCTGTCTGCCCCTCTGTCACACTCCTCTGCCCCTCTGTCACACTCCTCTGCCCCTCTGTCACACTCCTCCACCCCTCTGTCTGCCCCTCTGCCACACTCCTCTGCCCCTCTGTCTGCCCCTCTGTCACACTCCTCTGCCACACTCCTCTGCCCCTCTGTCACACTCCTCTGCCCCTCTGTCTGCCCCGCTGTCACACTCCTCTGCCCCTCTGTCTGCCCCGCTGTCACACTCCTCTGCCCCTATGTCTGCCCCGCTGTCACACTCGTCTGCCCCACTGTCTGCCCCGCTGTCTGCCCCACTGTCTGCCCCACTGTCTGCCCCACTGTCTGCCCGCTGTCACACTCCCTCTCACTCTTCTGCCGCGAGCCAG
The DNA here is from genome assembly GCF_038048845.1 of Mixophyes fleayi. Lineage (NCBI taxonomy): Eukaryota > Metazoa > Chordata > Amphibia > Anura > Limnodynastidae > Mixophyes > Mixophyes fleayi. Next base: position 51,337,095 of record NC_134412.1, on the reverse strand, counting down.
CCATAGGAAAAAAGAAATCCGTCGGGCGCCGGGACCCAGCAGCCTCCTCTCTCCCGCAGCTGTCACTGGATATCGACTTCAGTAACAAGCTGCGGGAGAGAGGAGGCTGCTGGGTCCCGGCGCCCTACGGATTGGTAAGTTTATGTGCTCTTTCTTTTTTCCTATGGCTGGCTCGCAGCACCCCAGTGACAGCGCCGCGGCACCCCTGGGAGCCACACATTGGGAACTGCCGAATTATACTATAGGAGGTACTAAACCCTGCATAAGCTGTCTAGAATGTTTCACATGGCCACTCCGAGTTGCTGGCAGGAATGTGGTTAGAGGGGTACGATGCTACATATATGGTATACCTGCCTTCTTATAGTTTACCTTCTGGAACATGGTCCTTGGGTTTATAAACTCTGAGTCAGAACAACAGGTGAGTAAGGACCTCTAGTTGTTCCTTCTCTCTCGCCATATACCTGATGAGAGTGCCCATTCTAACAAGCTTATCTCTTATATACTAGCAGCTGCTAAATCTCTAATAGCAAAGCATTGGCAAGGCCACTCTCCTCTCTCCATGCAGGAGCTACAGACTTACATATGGCATGTCACAAACATGGAGAGTATTACGTACTAACTCCATGATAAATAAAATAAATTCGACAATATGTGGGCGCCATGGTACTTACTAGAAAGCGTAGTTGCCTATCCACTTTGGCTCTCCCCCCGCTATTGGAACATAGTTCTTTGGCCGCAACTGGATCCCAATCTTGTTGATGTCTGATTTTTAACTACATGGTTTAATTGTTTCTGGCTATGCCCCATGTACTTTCCTTTGCAATGTTTCTGGTGGTATTTGTGCCTTTCTTATTTACTTCCCACCCACCTTCTTTTCCTCTCCTTCTTTCCCCCCTCTATCCTCCCCCTTCCCTTTCCTTTCCACTATTGATAAAACATATAAAACTAAAAGGAGACATCTTGTATATTAACATTATTTTGTTTAATATGATCTTTGTATACTTTCTGCTGTTTCCTCTTTAAATAAAGTTTTTTTTAAAAAAAATGTTGACAAACTTTACAATACTATTGTTTCTTAATATTTATTTTACAACAGTGAATAATATTTTTGTTTAACAACATTAGATGCTTTATTTGCACAACTCAGTTTGCAATTGTTTATATTTTAATATTTTACAATTATTAAGTGTTTTATATGCATGCCTTTGGGTAAAATATTGCATGCAATTAAACTAAAGTTTAATTAAAAGTCAAAATTGCAGTTGTATGTAGAACTCTAGCGGCTTATAGTAGACTTAATCAGCAGGTTGAACTGCCAGAAAAAAATTGTCTGCAACGTCAAGTCGGGCAGGTTGCAGCCAGTGGGAAAATAATTTAAAAGAAATAGTTTTTTTTCCTGTAAAAGAGGGCAGGGCAGGAATGTTCTCAAAGCTTCCTGGGTGTGGATCAGATTGTGTAACCTTAGCTGTCTCATCTCACCTGCATATCTTCTTCATCGACAAGAATCAGGTTTCATCTTTAGAATAGGTGTGAGTCACAGGTAGTTAGTTATTTATCAGAGTACTTTCATTGTTCACTCTCTCTGATCCTAAAGCATCTCAACAGATTTGCCAGCATATAGAATCTATAGCATTAAGAAGTATTTTATAAAATCCAGTAAGGAAGACCATGGAAGATCAGGATATAAAAACAGCCAATGGCTCCTTTTCCGAAGATGGTAATGACAGTTTGCACCAGGATTTTGCAAACTCAAGTATCGATGAGAATCAAGAGGTACTAAGTAGTCCTGCTTCAGACAATGGCGGTGTGAAGACAACAGTACTTAAAACCAGTCCTGGAACAGGGGGTGTCAAAATTAGCAGGGTGAGCCTTTATACTGCATCTGATGTAAAGGCAGCTGGAAGTCCTAGTATTGAAAATTCAGAAGCTCGGAGATCTATTCGTGTAAGCACAGGATCTAACATAGATTCTGATGAAGTCCTCTGCGATTCATGCATTGATGATAAGAAGAAAGCTGTTAAGTCCTGCCTGGTCTGCCAGACTTCATTTTGTGAGCCTCACCTGAAGCCCCATCTGGAGGGGGCTGCCTTTCGAGACCACAAGCTGCTGGATCCTATCAGAGACTTTGAAGCCAGAAAATGCCAACTGCACAGCAAAACAATGGAGCTGTTTTGTCAAACAGACCAAACATGCATCTGCTATCTGTGCATGTTCCAGGAACATAAGAATCACAATACAGTGACAGTTGAGGCTGAAAAATATGTGAAAGAGGTAAGTGTCGCTATCAGCACATAATATTAATTTATTGTAGGTTAAGAAGAACTAAAGAAGTATTGTCATTGTCAAATATAATACTCATGGAAAAAAACCTATATTAACATAATTTATCAAAGTGCCTGTAAGAGTTATGTATAGTCATAGTTAAATCATTACATTAAGAACGTTAATCTCTCCTTAGATAATGCCTATGAACTCTACTTGTATTGTTCAAGTAAAGCAAAATACTAAAACAACTCTCAATGTAAATGCTGCTTTTGTTATATAAACTAGAGCCACCAGGGAAGGGCAATTACAAACAGATCAATCTATTTTACAAGTTAGATAACACAATATTGTAAGATCTTTTTCAGAATGTATCTGCTTTTAGGGGTATATTTACTAAACTGCAGACTTAGAAAAGTGGAGATATTGTCTATAACAACCAGATTCTAGTTATCATTTATTCAGTATATTCTATAGGCAACATCTCCACTGTTTCAAACCTGCAGTTTAGTAAATATACCCCTTAGTATATTTTTTCATCTTGGCAATATCTGGAACACTGCAAGTGTAAGTGTAGAGTAGCATTGCTAAAGACTGGCAGCGTACACACAGAAATCCGATATTTTTTAATTGTCATTGTGTAAAAAAATATCCTCAATATGGTCTGTAAGGTACCTGCACTGGTTTAATTGTTATGAACTATCCGGATAAAAAAATATATGGCATTATCTCGTTTCACATGGTCTTATTATTGCCATCATCATAACTCTTATTTTAGATTATCCAAAAGAAAATCCCCCTATTCCCTAATTTTAAGGACATTATTTGATATGTCAATGTTAATCTTCATGTGAGGTGAACAATCTTTGACATTATATACAATTGAGCAATGTGATACATTCTTCATAAATCTTCCAATAGTTGTAAATATCAGTATGTGAAAATGGGATAAACTGTACATGGAAAAAAATATTAATAATCTATACTTTATGTTAATTGAATATTGTGTAGAAATGGGATATTGAGTCATTCAATAATTAACACATATAATATATAATCAGTTTCCATAAACTTATAGAATGACATATTATATATTGTGCACTTTTTGGGTTTTCCAATATTGAAATAGAAAGCATTGACGATTTCTAAACACCTCTGTAAATTAACAGAATTGGATTTTACTTATTTAGGGTTTGGAAGTCATTTTGAAGTTCTATTGCAGAATGCAGTGTTTGGAAGTAGTTAACTGTAGGAAGACTTAAATTCTGCTGTTACCTGTCTGAACATAACTCAAACTGAGGGCGTCTCCTTTATTATGACATTTCATGAATGCCTCTGTATAATAACTAAAATCTGTGGCTGTTGTGCAGCCCCACCTTGGGTGTGTCTGAGCATTATGCAGACAAGGCACTTGCCTGCAGCCTAATTCTGTGAGTTACGCAGACTGACATCACTTCAACCCCACCTGAGGAATTAGTAATGAGAACTTGCATCCGTGGCCTGTAAGATAGTTTCTTAGTGCTTTTTAATAATGGTCTTCAGGCTTTAAAACCTGATGAATCCTGATCATTTTGCTGAGGCCTGATCTTTGTTTACCCTTGTATACGCTAAAAACATCCCTATAGATAAAGGAAGAAAAAGGGTGCCTTTTAAATATAGTGCTATTTTGTACTGGTTGTTCCTGTATTCAAGTATACCTACATAATATGCTATTTACATGCTGCACATTTTAATTATTAAACTAAACTACATTTTAACAATGGTGGCTCCCTAACTAGATAATAACTTACAACATTACTCAAATCAAACTGCTTGTAACCAGAATTATTTTTCATGTCCTATTTACGTTATAGATAATAAATGCCAAAATATTGTCTGTGCAGAGAACATAGCTTTGTAGAATATTTTCATTTTTAAAGCCACAGTTGCCTATTTGCTTGCAAATTTACATAACATTAATAGCAGCAATGACATCGAAGTAGCCATTATTGTGATACCCACCACTCCCTTAAGATCATGCATTAAACACATTTATGTGGTCCCATACTATATAAAATCAAACCAAACCCCAGATCAAAAACAATTATACATCACAGACCAACTTTTATTGCATGTAAGATACTGTCAGATTCAGAAATCCATACATTGCTTTTCATTGTGTCATTTATAGCCAATATACATACAGGAAATGTTTATGTGCTTCAAAAACTCTACCATTAACATTATTTGTTACTATAGTAAAACAGGTTCTGCTACATTCATGTAATTACATTTTACTGCACATAAAGTTCTGTATTTCAAAATTAATTGGTGAGGTAGATATATATATATGTAAGTAAAAGTAACTCTACTCTCATTGAATTCTTGTATTTAAAAGACTAGACTTCAGGTGTCTGCCAGTGTGATTTTCAACATCTATTTTTGCAAGATGGTGCACAAAATAACTTAGCAAGAAGTTTAAATTTACCAGTGGGATGCCCACTGCTTTCACATAAGCACATTACAGGTGCCACAAACACATGACAGAAAGTCACTATATGAAAAGTGTGTGGGTCCCAGTGATGATATTTATATTATTTTTATACTTACTATTTTGCACAACAACCAAGCATCTCACCAATATGAGGGCTTATTACACTAGTAGGTATCTTTATAGTGCAAAATCCAATGTTTAAAGAATGGAAGTTTATTTTTATTACATTTAATTCACTGCATGCCATAATTTCTGAAAAAATTAAATATGGGCAGATAAAATGCATATACACATCATACCAACAAAAGTAATTTATATAAGTAAATAATATTACATGCAGATCCACCTCATACTAAATTTATATCTTTAAATAATTTACACAAGCACTTCCAGCTCATACAATTTTTAAAATCAATATTGTAAAAGTTTTAATCAATATGCAAAGAAAACCATTGGTATTAATGTTTTATCAAATTCAAGTTTATTGACATATATCTTAATTTGTTTTCACCCAGCCAGCAGTACTCATCATGTTAATTATCTCTCTTTTTAGATACCTATTCTCAATAAAGTCAATAAAAGCACATTTTAACTTATATTACTGTAAATTAGACACACCACCTAATACTTTAGGTCACACAACTAGGCATTATTGATCATATGCTGTCTTCGTAATGTAATGAAGGAAAATGTCAAACGTCCCTAAGCTACATGATGGCTACTAGAATCCTCACGCTTCACCTGCACGACACACAGAACCTGTTAAGGGATCCCTCACAGTACATCTCACTCATGGAGGGACACATAGTCACTGCTAAGGGATCCCTCTCAGTACATCTCACTCATGGAGGGACACACAGTCACTGTTAAGGGATCCCTCTCAGTACATCTCACTCATGGAGGAACACACAGTCCCTGCTAAGGGATCCCTCTACGTACATCTCACTCATGGAGGGACACACAGTCCCTGCTAAGGAATTCCTCTCAGTACATCTCACTCATGGAGGGACACACAGTCCTTGCTAAGGGATCCCTCTCAGTACATCTCACTCATGGAGGGACACATAGTCACTGCTAAGGGATCCCTCTCAGTACATCTCACTCATGGAGGGACACACAGTCCCTGCTAAGGGATTCCTCTCAGTACATCTCACTCATGGAGGGACACACAGTCCCTGCTAAGGGATCCCTCTCAGTACGTCTCACTCATGGAGTAATACACAGTCCCTGCTAAGGGAACCCTCTCAGTACATCTCACTCATAGTGAGGGACACAGTCCCTGCTAAGGGATCCCTCACAGTACATCTTACTCATGGAGGGACACAGTCCCTGCTAAGGGATCTCTCACAGTACAACTCACTCATAGTGGGACACACAGTCCCACTTTCACCTCATCTTTTTGGGTGATCTCTGTGTTTATTGCTATTATATCTATAGACCTTCCCTTGTTTTTCATCAACTAAATTGGGTGGCATTGGACTAATGTGAGGCTTTTAGGAGACTGAGGTCACTGACACTGGACACATAAATGGAGTTATTTTTCTATTATGTAAGTAAAGAATGCAAATTAGACCAGAAGAAATAAATGCCATTTTAAAAAGAAGATGGCTAAAACATGTTAATTGAAATATATTAGTAGATCAGATTCATATTTTAGATATTAAATTATGCCATACCAAATTGAAATATATATAATTACTTGAAATAAGATCTGCTTAACAGAATAAACTTATGAGCTATGCTCACTCTTCCCTATATCACGCCAAGTGACACATTTATTTCATAGACAAAATTAAATTTCTTACTATATTATCAAATATAACATATATAATTTATGCTGTATAACACAATGCTAAATATCTTTCCTTGGGTTACAAACTCACTGCTACTTTATTTTATGTATTTTTGGCACGAAGTCAGTGACATGAAATGCTATCATTGTACATTTCTAGAAATGAATAGATCTCTTCTTAATTTATTCAGTTTTACACTCAACATAGCAAAGTAAATCTAATTCCTGACTCTTGTTTCTATACTGATTGTTGTAAATCACTCACTTACTCTGCTCTCTGTCCTACTTAATATCTCACCAGTTGGATCAAATTAGTGGCAATATAAGTTTCTCAGTGAAATTCCTTTCAGTAGTGGCATTAAGCCAGTAATGAGTAACAGGATGTAACTTATCCACTGAATGTGCTCATAACAGGAGAAATACTTATCCTTGGCAGGCCCTTCAGAGCAATTCAGAATGCAAATCAGGATGCTGAAGTCTAATTATGATAATAATTAAGGGTGGTGTAATACTTTTGGATGGAATTGAAAGCAGGAAATTCATACCATTTACATAATGGTCAGAAATATTTCATAAATATCTGGAGCAAGTAAAATTGGTTGAACAGGACAACAGAAATTGGCAACATGAATATCATTTTTCTATCAAATGTTTAAGGGGCTATTAATACAAAATTGAATAATTTATATTTAAGACATGACAAAATAAAGTAGATAGTGTAGCTCTAAAACGAGTTACTTAAGTTGCTTTTATATAAATCCATTTACCTGTGTATGAATCTACCAATCCACAAAGCGCAAGTCTGAAAGCCTGTAACTCACAATCTGCTGGTTTAGATACAGAAGCATCTCTATCCTAACATGCTAATCCTTTTGCAAATAGCTGAACATGACTGACATATTTAATTGTAGCATAAACTTAATTTATCTAAGTTATATTATTATGACAAATATTTATTTGCTTTTTAAATCATTTTGATTTTGAGCAAGAAATTCACAATAATGTGACTGGTTATGTGCACAATGCAAATTTTAGATTTACTTTTGGGGGACAGGGAATTGTAATGAGGGTGGTTGCTGCATATATTTTGTAATTGGTACTTAGCTATTATTTTCACTGTAATGCCTTTTGCAAAGTCACTACATATTTTTTTTTAATAGAGAAAGCCTATTAATAAGTATAGTTAGATCTATATGATGAAAAAGTAAAAATATATCATTGTAATATTTGAATTTAAGTGCCCTTACTGCATGAGCTATAGCTTAATTATAGCATTATATTAAAAGGCAAGGAAAGAAAAAAGCACCTCCTAGTGCAGTGTTGGCTAACCTGTGACACTCCAGGTGTTGTGAAACTACATGTCCCAGAATGCTTTGCCAATATATAGCAGCTTATTGCTGAAAGGGTATGCTGGGACTTTTAGTTTCACAACACCTGGAGTGTCACAGGTTAGCCAACACTGTCCTAGTGTAATATTTCCGAATTTAATTGTCTAATTCAACTCTATATCTGCGTACTTTAAAAGTTAATACATCTAGGTCATCTGTATCATAATGGTCCACTGTTATTCATGGCTCTACTCCATTGATCAGACGATGAACATATAGGACCGGCATAGAAAAGAAGGCAACAATAGTGTAATATTGCTTGTTCAACAACACCCTAGTGTTTTTAAACACACACATAGAGTGGGCTAATACCATCAATTCTTCTTTTATACCACATTTCCGAAAGTGATCATTTGTAGAAATCCTTTCACACTTCTAAAAAGCTCCATATTCACACGTGATGAACATATATAGAAGGCCTCTGTACCAAGTGTCAGAAAAAACTGTGCATATTTCCTCACAATCAGGATCTCTCTGCACTATAGACCTCTCCTTCAGTACACAGTGGAGTACCCTTAAAAAAATAATTTGTTCCAGCAAAATCTAAAAATTTTGCATGTACATCAATATATTTGCAATATAGGAGAAAAGTGAAGATCAGTCACAGACTCCTTGGAGACCAGGCTATTTTATCAGAAGGGTTTTGACACAATGTAATGTGAAGATTAGAGTTGAGTCATCAAACCCTCTCACCTCTGCTAACATTGAGTGGATAGGGCCGTGACGGTACAGTACACTCACCTTGCCCCGATATATCCGTGAACACCAAGTGGGCAGTGGTGTAACAAAGCAAATTACATCATCATATGTTTTACACCTCCCACTTTATGATCCATATTGCGTCATCAAGCCCCCTGCCCCCACTTTTTATACCTCACATCACCTGGAGGCCTTTAATGTGTACAACCATATTGTGAACTAGTTAAAACATGTTCTTATTCTTCTTAAAGCATATGTTTTATGCAGCTCTGAAAGATCTATCACATATAGTACAACTTGTGTAAAAGCCTAGTTGTAATGTGGAGTTTTAACTCACTATACATTACTGACAGAAATCAGCTATAAAACTGTGCCCTTCCCTTTCTGTGTCATAATGCCTTAGGTATTACTTCAATTAGCTGTCAGAGTGGGCTAAATTAGCTATGATTAATCAGTGCATATACTGAAAGCTTGAAGATTGTTGACGTCACAGGATGTTCCTCAGGAACACAATGAGCATGTTCCTGCTAGTACATGAGCTGTTGGCACTCTCATTAATACTTATGAATATTTATAGCTGACCAGAAAATCGCTTTATGCTGGCTTGTAAAAGGCAGACTATAGAAGAATCTATACCTCTGTAACATACAGCAAATATAAGTTTAGTTATGTGTTGTCTATTTAAATATCTGTTTATTGTGATGTTGTGTTTAGGTGACAGGCATGTTTTATAATGTTTTTATACAAATACTTTAAAAGCAAAATGAAGGCTGTGTTTATACCACGTCGAAAATATTTTCAAAACACCACAAACATGATATTTTTATAGTATAGCAAAATGTATTTATTTTCCTCATGAATTATGATATTGAAAGTTAAACCACAGACACATATTAAATATTGTGCAGTTTAGAGTGGGAGCTAAAATAACTAAAAGTACTAAACTCATTTCTTAGCATCCCCCTCATTCCAATGAGAGGAGCTGGTCGAATCATGGTGATCCATGTGTAACTCAGGCTAGCGACAGTAATGCGCTTAATTCTGCATCCAAAAAATGAGATCTCATCTTGCCAGATGAGATATGCTATTTAGCTTAATGTGTGCACATCTGTGAGGTGGCAGTAATCAGACAATTAGGGGGGTATTCAATTGACGGCGGGATCGCCGAAAATCCCGCCCTCGAAAGATATTACCGTTAATACGGTAATATCTTGCTGGATTTCAGCTCGTGGCTCCCTGAGCTGCGAGCTGAAATCCAGCGAGTAAATTACCGTATTAACGGTATTTACGAGCATGATTACCGTATTAACGGTAAAATTTTTAGAGCGCGGGATTTTCGGCGATCCCGCCGTCGATTGAATACCCCCCATAGGATTACATTAATCAGGACACCTTTTGCACTTTCAATACACATTATATTTTGGAAAGGAAATTTATAATCAAAAATTTACTAACATATTTAAAACATAAAAAAGTACAAATGTGTCACATAATATAAAGACTGCCCAAATTCCCCTTTACTCTCATGACAAAGGTAAGCTATAAACAAGGCTGCAAGGAGCCCTATTTTAAGACAAATCTTCTGTGACTATAAAGATCTATGACTTGGAGCTCCATGTCATTCTTAATCTTCAGTAAATTGTTACACAGTGGCAAATATGAATACTGAAAAGTTATAATCACTACTCAACAATGCTAATAATATTATCTACAGTAGATTAACACTTATATATTATACATGTGTAACAAAATCAGAAACCTGCCCTTTACATCTGATCAGATGTTTAATGATAGTTTGAACAGTAATTATGAATCCTACAATTGCAATTCTACTATTCACACTAATACAGCACACATTATTGATGCCAGCATTAGATAAAGCTATAACTAAATATATGAATGTTATCCAGTATATACTGCCAGATGGAATTGATTGTTTAAGAGAAAATAGAAGATTCAATGTACCTTGCTGTAGTACATTAGTGCAGAGCAAGCTGGGATATGTAGCTGTACAAAAGGTTGTCTGAAGATGAACTTGAAGAGAGCAAAGAATCCAGCCCAATCATTGAATAACAAAATGTGTCTATACTTTGGCCACATGCATACATCCAAGGCATATCTAGTCACGCAGTGGGTGGGCAGAATGAACAAATCTTGAGGAGGGTCATGTTACCATCAGACGGATTATCACAAGCATAAACTGCTGCAGTAATTTACAGATTTTCTTTGCAGAAAAACACTAAAGGAATTATTCCAATCTGATCCAACCACATTTGTGCATTCTATGATGGTTGTTATTTTGGCTCACACAATCCTAACTGCTAAACTAAAATGAAAGGCCAACAAAGTTTACATGTTACTTGTACTAAATAGCTGGATAAAGGGGCAATGAAAGTCACTTACCACTCAACTCAATGTAATATAAACCATGTGAGCATTCACTACTACAGGACAAGATATATTGTGGGCAGTGGTGGATTAGAGTCCCGGAGTAGTTCTGTTGCACCGTAAAACATCCCCTTTATGATTGTCCATGCTAAATGACTGATTGGCTTGTATACAATACTGAGCCACAGTTGGTTACTAGTATAGATATTCAGAGCCATAATTGGTGACTAAGACAAAAAGGCTGAGCAGTCTGTGCTGACTAAGAGAAATTAAGCGATATTTGATGACTTGTATAGATAAGTCATACAGTATCTGGTGACTAAACACATCTGGCACTAGTATAAAGAGACTGAGCCATATCTGATGACTAGTATATAAGAGTTGAGTCATAGCTTTTGAGTCGACAGTATAGTGATGTTAAGCAATATCAGGTACTTAACTGGCCCAGCCAACACTCAGACTTCAAATGCCACAAAAAGGCTTAAGGTGAAATAATACATATGTGGATGATTGTCTTGCGGAAGTATATAGTTGCATTCTTGTCATGAGTTTCACCCTTTTCATTCCTTTAAATATTAAATTGTTCATTTGAAAATAGATGGTGCTGTAAAAAAATGCTATATATAACTACTATTGTAATACATTCTCTAAATAAATAAATAAATAAATACTGTAATAAATTTAAAAAATGCTAAAGAGAAGTTACATTTGAAATAACATTATATCACATTATATAAATAATTTCCATGTTTTTATACAGTTGTCTAACCAGTAAAAAGTATACGGTATGTTCCCTGTCATCATTATTTTGTCATTTGTTTTTAGCTATAGACCTAAAATATTTTTCAAATGTTAATTCTGCTTTGCTGACAGTCATGTGTTTAGAACTTTAATCTGATAATAATAAATTGGGACTAATTCCCCTTTGCTTTCTCCATTAAAGACCGAACTGTCTGAAATCCAGGAACAGCTTCATCTCCAGCTGCTTGATGTGGATGATGAAGTGGAGAGATGGCACAAAGAGAAAGACCGTGTCAGGGTAAGTAAAACATAGTCTCTTTCAGGTTTTGATTTTTCTGTTTTATTACATTTTACGCAGCCATCTGCTGAGCCTGCAACAGAGGCAGATTCAATACCAAAGTTTTATATAGATCATTTTTTTATCAGAGACATCTAAGCTCATGATAGAGCTTGAAAAGAGTTTTTCTAACAATGTAGATAATTGCGGAGAGTTTTCCTTCGTCTGCTAAAGCATAGGATTTTACATCTACTTTCAGTTGGGTGGGGAGGTGCACCTATTAAGACATATATTTACACCAAGCAGTAATGAACTTGTCAAAAATGCAATTTTGTATTATCACTAGCATCAAAGTGACTTTCTTCCTTTATTTCCTGCCTTTGAATCTTATGTTATGCTGCCTGCTTCTTTAAGATGTTCCCATATACAGTTGGATTATCATTAGCTTCACTAAAGGCCCAATCTGATGCCAATGAGGAGGGTATAATTAATCACACTGTACTCAGTGGCGCACGCAGGGGGGGTTTCTGAGTCTCTAGAAACGCCCCCCCTCCGCTAACTAAGTGGCCACTGTCCTATACAGCAGCCCCGGTGCTGTCAAAGAAGCGTCTGCGGCGGTGCTGTATTGTATACAGCACCGCCGTAGACGCTTCTTAGACAGCGCCGCGGCTGCTGTATAGGACAGCGCTGGCGAAACGGAGCTGCTGCGCATGCGCCCGCAGCTCTCTCTCGTTTTTTGGGTTTTTTTGGGGGGTCGGCGGGGAGAAACCCCCCCCCCCCCAAAAATCCTCCGTGCGCCCCTGGTACTCACCCGGCCTACTTCATAGTGTTACTAATATAATAATGAAATGTTGTTGGAATGTTTGATTGCACCATTTGTTTAAAATAATAGCTCTCTATCTGTAACTTGCTTTTGCATTATTCAAGTTACAGAAAATTAACATAATGTGTAGACTGGCATCTAAGAGAGAAAATCATACTGCTTTATATATGGCATAAGGCAGTGGTTCCCAAACTTCTGCAGTCCGTGGCACCCTTAGAATCTCCATAATAATTACTGAGCAGTCCCGTTTTATAAGTTGGTCGAAAAAATTTAATAAGTATTTAGGTCAGGACATAAATACTTATTTAGTTGTATGCAAAAATAATTAACATTAGTCCAAAGGAAAATAATATTTTTATATATTTTTTTCCATTATATTTCTGTCAAAGATTAATTTACAATAATCTAAACACATTCTGTGCCCTCCTTCATCTCAGGTGTACCCTCATTTTAAAAAAGAGAAAATGCCCTTGTTTCTAAAGATACGGTCCCTTTAATAGTTATTGTTTGGTGATCATTTGTGGTGGCAATAACACATTGCACTACAGAAAACACCAAGGAGTCCAGCATGGGGAAGGGAATTTGACCAGCCCAAAAAGCTTTTCTAGTCATTTCTCAATGCCTGAGCTATAGCATATTTAATTGTTTTCTAGCACTTGTGATACATGGGCTTGTATGTAACATTTTTGAAAGTATGAGGAAATATTTTCATTTAGGTGTCTCACTTCCTATACATGAATAAGAGCAAAACTATTTTTTAAAAGTACAGCTGCAGGCGTACAATGGTCTTGGGTAAATGCCAATTAGTATTATTTAGTATTAAACATAAAGAAATGTCTTTACATGTTTTATGTGTCTAATGAAACCAAGGTGAATTGCTTTGTCATCCTAACTTGCATCATATATGATATGTATCAGCTAATTAAGAAATAAAATTGTTACATATCTCATATATATATTAGAGATGAGCGCACTCAGGTTTCCTGAATCCGAGCCCACCAGAACGTTGCCGATCCGAGTCGGAGCCGAGACAGATCCGGGTATTGGCGCCAAATGAAAACTTGAAACCGAGGCTCTGATAATCCCGCTGTCGGATCTCGCGATACTCGGAACCTATAAATTCCCCGCTAGTCGCCGCCATCTTCACTCGGGCATTGATCAGGGTAGAGGGAGGGTGTGTTAGGTGGTCCTCTGTCCTGGTAGATCTCGTGCTGTGCTGTTTAGTTCTGTGCTGTGCTGTGCTGTGTTCTGCAGTATCAGTCCAGTGGTGCTGTGTGCTGTGCTCTGTGCTTCTAAGGGCATAGTTATTTCCCCATTATTCCCAAGTGTTTAAAAAATTAAAAAAAAGTTATCAAAAAAATACAAAAAAAAATTAATTACAACAAAATTTGCAAAACCAATCCTGCAGTATAAGCCCATTGGTACTGCAATATTACCAAGTTCACTGATTCAGCAGTATAAGTCCAGTGGTACTGATATTACATAGTTCAATGATTCAGCAGTATAAGTCCAGTGGTACTGATATATTACAAAGTTCACTGATTCAGCAGTAGAAGTCCAGTGGAACTGAAATATTACAAAGTTCACAGATTCAGCAGTATAAGTCCAGTGGTACTGATATATTACAAAGTTCACAGATTCAGCAGTATAAGTCCAGTGGTACTGCTATTACAAAGTTCACTGATTCAGCAGTATAAGTCCAGTGGTACTGCTATTACAAAGTTCACTGATTCAGCAGTATAAGTCCAGTGGTACTGATATATTACAAAGTTCACTGATTCAGCAGTATAAGTCCAGTGGTACTGATATATTACAAAGTTCACTGATTCAGCAGTATAAGTCCAGTGGTACTGCTATTACAAAGTTCACTGATTCAGCAGTATAAGTCCAGTGGTACTGCTATTACAAAGTTCACTGATTCAGCAGTATAAGTCCAGTGGTACTCTCCTGTGCCGCATATAATTTTTAAAGGCTTTGCCGAGTGTGTGTGGCTTAGGGGTACGCTCTCTTGTGCTACATATAATGGAAAACCAAAATTTGGAGTATAAAGTAGGGAAAGATCAAGACCCACTTCCTCCTAATGCTGAAGCTCCTGCCACTAGTTATGACATAGACGATGAAATGCCATCAACGTCGTCTGGCAAGCCCGATGCCCAATCTCCTAGTACAGGGCATGTAAAATCCAAAAAGCCCAAGTTCTCAAAAAATAGCAAAAAGAGAAACTCAAAATCATCTGAGGAGAAACGTAAAGTTGGCAATATGCCATTTACGACACGTAGTGGCAAGGAACGGCTTAGGCCCTGGCTCGTGTTCATGACTAGTGGTCCAGCTTCACCCAAGGATCTAAGCCCTCCTCCTCCCCCACCTACAAAAAATTTAAGAGAGTTATGCTGTCAGCAACAACAACAAAACAGCAAAGAACTCTGCCTTCTAAACAGATGACATCACAAATCCCCAAGGCGAGACCAAGGGTGTTGTTGGTTGTGAACCCTGACCTTCCCATCACTGTACGGGAAGAGGTGACTCCATCCAGCATTTGCAGCACGCCCTCTGCATATGCTGGAAGGATCACCCACAGTCCAGTTACAGATTTGGCTAATGAAGGTGTGAATGTTGTACACCGGGAGGAGGATATTGATGTAGCTGGCGCTGAGGAGGATGTTGATGATTATGATGCAGACAGATACCAAATTGCCTTTCTCAATTTTTATTTATATTCTAGATTATATAACGGCTGAATAGTTTTCTATTTTACTCCTAGTGGAGATGGGATCTGATGCAGACAGATACCAAACTGCCTTTGTCCATTTCTTTGTATATTTTAATTTCTAGTTCTACAGTCTATGCAGGCTGCTTTATTTATATTCAACTACAAGTGTAGGGCGGGGGGGGGGGGGGCATAGATAGCCACCAAAGTAACGTGGTCCATTTAATTTCACTTTCTAGCTCCACAGTCTGTGCAGCCTGCTTTTTTTTATCTTCAAAGTATTTACAAGCCTTGCAATCTAAATTAACTAGATGTAGTGACGTGCTAGAACTCCAAAAGGCAGTTTGGAAGCCCCTGTACAAACTGGCTCTATTTTACCTGAGTTTTCCCCCCTCTAGTGTGTACTCGGAAAGAGTTTTTAGTGCAGCGGGGAACCTGGTCAGTGAGCGGCGAAGGAGGTTGCTTCCTCACAACGTTGAAAAAATGATGTTTATAAAAATGAATAATCAATTCCTCAATGAACTACAGCACTGCCCTCCAGATAGTACAGAGGGACCTGTGGTTGTGGAGTCCAGCGGGGACGAATTGATAATGTGTGAGGAGGAGAAAGTACACACTGTAGGGGGAGAGAAATCAGAGGTTGAGGATGAGGACGACATCTTTCCTCAGTAGAGCCTGTTTAGTTTGTACAGGGAGAGATAAACTGTTTTTTTGGTGTGGGGGCCCAAACAAACCAATCATTTCAGCCACAGTTGTTTGGTAGGCCCTGTCGCTGAAATGATTGGTTTGTTAAAGTGTGCATGTCCTATTTCAACAACATAAGAGTGGGTGGGAGGGCCCAAGGACAATTCCATCTTGCAACTATTTTTTTGGCATTATGTGACCATTCAACAGTCGTTTGCCATGTTCAAAAAGTAAAAGAAAATGTCAACAAATTCCAAAAATTTAATCAAAAGTTAAATGCCCTGTCATTATTTAAAACAAGAGGGTTTGACGTGCTAGAATTAGTGTAGTGTTAATATGTTATAAACACTACACTTGGAACTTGGAGGAGGTATTGTGGCCCCGGTATCAAATTTAGTACCGGGGCCACCCCACTACGCAGTCCAGATACTTGTTTGGTGGAATTCTGACTAGTTGAGGGTGTAACTATTTATTATATTGTGGCCCCGGTATCAAATTTAGTACCGGGGCCACCCAACTACGCAGTCCAGATACTTGTTTGGTGGAATTCTGACCAGATGAGGGTGTAACTATTTATTATATTGTGGCCCCGGTATCAAATTTAGTACCGGGGCCACCCCACTACGCAGTCCAGAATTTTTTTTTGGGGAATTCAGAGCCGTGGAGGGTTTTTTATTAATTATATTGTGGTGACCACTCCTCTACGCAGTCCAGGTACATTATTCGGTGCGATTCAGACCAGTTGATGGTTTTCTTATTATATTGTGGTGACCACTCCTCTACGCAGTCCAGATACATTTATTGGTGCGAATCAGACCAGTTGATGGTTTTCTTATTATATTGTGGTGACCACTCCTCTACGCAGTCCAGATACATTTATTGGTGCGATTCATACAAGTTCAGGGTTTTTAATTTATATTGTGGTGAGTGACCACTCCTCTACGCAGTCCAGGTAATTTTTTTGGTGCAATTAAGACCAGTTGATGGTTTTCTTATTATATTGTGGTGACCACTCCTCTACGCAGTCCAGATACATTTATTGGTGCGAATCATACAAGTTCAGGGTTTTTTAATTATATTGTGGTGACCACTCCTCTACGCAGTCCAGGTACATTATTCGGTGCGATTCAGACCAGTTGATGGTTTTCTTATTATATTGTGGTGACCACTCCTCTACGCAGTCCAGATACATTTATTGGTGCGATTCATACCAGTTGATGGTTTTCTTATTATATATATTGTGGTAACCACTCCTCTATGCAGTCCAGATACATTTATTGGTGCGAATAATACAAGTTCAGGGTTTTTAAATTATATTGTGGGGACCACTCCACTACGCAGTCTAAAAAAATACCTCGTTGCAACATTTTGGACTAATAACTATATTGTGAGGTGTTCAGAATACACTGTAAATTAGTGGAAATGCTTGTTATTGAATGTTATTGAGGTTAATAATAGCGTAGGAGTGAAAATAAGCCCAAAAACTTGATTTGTGAAGTTTTTATGCTTTTTTCAAAAAAATCCGAATCCAAAACCTTAAATCCGAACCAAAACCTTTCGGCAGGTGTTTTGCAAAACAAATCCGAACCCAAAACATCACGAAAATCCGAATCCAAAACACAAAACAGGAGACATCAAAAGTCGCTGGTGCACATTTCTAATATATATGCATTCCTTTAAATGGCAAGAATGTTTTTGGATGCACACATTATAAGCATTACAAATGAATGGCCGTATTCATTTAAGAAATATAAATCCAGATAAGTGCCGTATTTTGTCTGTTTCTGTGCATGCTCAGAAACGAACTACACGCCAGTGAATGTGAGTGTATGTAATTTATCTTCAAACGCAAATGACACTTTCGACTGCCTACAATTTCAAAGGCAGAACTGGTGAGGGAAGTGGTGTATGTAAGTAGCCAATGTACAGTAAGGGCGTGCTAAGTCCGGGCGCACACATCAGTCTGATTTAAGCTCTGTGCATCCCTAGGGTGCGTGATTTTTAGCCGTATCACTTGCACCAGCTACAGTTCAGGTGACGACTGACATTTATGCATGCCAGAACCTGTCTTTACAATTAAGAGCAACTGTAAAAATGTACTGTGTACAGTAGACTTTACTAACATCCTGATAAATGTATGTCATATAAAAAAAAGTTAATTTTATTTTTCAATGTATTTTTATTAATGATTATATTATTAATAGGTCTTAATGTCTTTTATGTATTATTTTATCTGTGCCTTCTGATGGGCTGATGATTATATATATATATATATATATATATATATATATATATATATATATATATATATATATATATATAAACATACATATGCATTGTATGTATTCTGCAGTGTGCTGTGTCTGCATACAGCAAGTGCCTTATAGGGGGAGTGTACTTATAATCATATTCAATTAGAAATTTATCTTCAGATACACTTGTGCTTCAATATGGGCGTACTTCCATGCAATTCCTGTCCAATTTAAAAATATTTGCATATTGCGTTTACTTTGCATTCCTTAATGAATCAGGCCTGAAGGGTTTACATGTTTAATTGCTGTTTAGATACTTTACAAGGTCTCACTGAATTTACAGTAAATAATGTAAATAAGGTTTTAATGTGTATCACCATGGTCATTACTACCTGAAAATGTAAAGCAAGGTGTTTCTGTGATTACTGTATAAACAAAGTACTGATAATTATGTTGAAATGTGACCAGTCCAAAAAGTGCCAAAATAAGCTCAGCACAGGGGTGAGAAGAGCCTCAGTGACAAAGGGGTTAGGGATATGATAATTGTATCTGTGTCTGGGCCAGGGCCGGTGCTAGGGTCCATGGCGCCCTAGGCATTTTGAAAAAAATCGGCGCCCCCCCACCACGCAAAAATCAGCCTTACCTCACCACCGCCGCCTCTCTGCTCCGTCTCCTCCCCTCCACTCACTGACACTAGTGAGTGGAGGGGAGAAGACGGAGCAGAGAGGCGGCGGTGGTGAGCAATAGCCTCTTCCCCCCTCTCCCGTGCATCTGAATGCTGTGCGGCGGCCGTGACAGGTATGGTCAGCGGTCGCCGCACAGTTTTAAAGTAATTTTCATTCTGGAGAGCGCCCTCCAGAGCCCGGCGCCCTAGGCAAGTGCCTAACCTTGCCTAATGAGAGCGCCGGGCCTGGTCTGGGCTATACTTTAATGTTCATTTCTGTGGAGCTCGGCTCCTCTTCCTTTATCAGTTGGAGTACCACAAAGCGCAGTACTTGGCCCCTTGCTATTCTCTATCTATAACACTTCTCTTGGAAAATTAATAAGCTCCTTTGGATTTCAGCATCATCACTATGCGGATGAACGTAAATCATGTGTATGCACAACGAACTCAGCAAGGAGCGGGAGTGAAGATACATGTGGTGATGAATACTGGTGTAACCTTGCTGCTCTACTAGACAGGTCACTACAGGACACATCCAATGTCTCTGTGGATTATAAACTTATAAAAGAACGCACAGATAAAAAAAAGTATTCAATTAATGTCACAGTTAAAGTTTTTTTTTCATTTCCATGACATACATTTATTAGTATGATATAAATGACTACTGTACATAAAATACAGTTTTACAGTTGCTCCTGATTGCAAACACGTGTCTTAGCACACATACTCAGCCGACATCACTAGTAATCGGCACTTAGACTATACCTGTAGCTGGAGCAAGAGATACTGTTGAAAAGCCAGTACCTGAGAGCTTTAATCGGACGCTGCTGCGTGTACATGAGCTTGGCACACTCTTACTGTACATTGAATACATGCATACACCCCTTCCCCACCCCGTTCCCTCCCTGAAATTATAGGCTGTAGTAAATGTTTTTTGCGCTTGAAGTTTAATTAAATGTTGCTGCTTTCTGTTGCATATGGTCCGGTTGTGCGCATGTGCAGAGTAATTGTGCAGATTATGCACACAAAATCGCTGTTTATGTCTCTTAATGAATCATTAATTATCTCACTGTCTGTGTTGGTTTGTGTTACTGACTGTCTTTTTGCATTTCATTTTGGATGTCCTCTCACCAACTCAATCTTTCAAAAACAATGTTAATAATAATCCCACCTGCCAACAAAAGTTACCTTCTATATCTGTTGACAACATGACCATAAATCCCACCTCACAAGCTCGCTGCCTAGGTGTGATCCTTGACTCAGAACTATCCTTTGTTCCTCACATTGACTATATCTATATCATGTTACATACATCTAAAAAACATTTCTAGAATATGCACATATTTCACATAAGACACTGCAAAAACTTGAATTAATTTACACTTCATGTCCTTCATCGATTATTGCAATTTCTTCCTTACTAATCTTCCCCTAAAATCTATTTTGCATGCAGCGGCGAGACTGATTTTCCTTGCAAATCATTCTTCATCTGCTGAGCCACTCTGTCAGTCTCTACATTGTTTGCCTGTTTTTCCCCAAATCCAGGGGAGGGCTGGCAAGCTTTAGCCTGGGGGGCAAGACTCGACTCAGCAGCCTATTTTAAATGAAAAATAAATGCAGGTGGCCTGTGACCCAGCCCAAGGTAGACCACTATGGGACCTGCCCAGATAACCCCCTGCCCCCCAGGCCAGCCTGCCCCTGCCCAAATCCAATATAAAATACTTCTAATAACATACAAGGCCATCAACAAAACTGCACTTACATACATCTCCTCACTTATCTCAAAATTTCTCCCAACTAGATGCTTCCATTCTGCACAAGAGGAACATCTCTCATCTACTCTCATTATATGCTCCTATTCTCGGTTACAGGACTTGTTCGAGGCGGCACCCACTTTGTGCAATTCCCTCCAACACGCAATAAGATTTTCAACAACCCTCTTAGCTTCTCTAGGTTACCCTATTACCACTCTTTACACAGTTAACCCAAGACAGAAGCCCTTTGACCAACATTGCTATGTGACTTGATCATATAGCCCACTAAGCACTTTTTACTTTTTGCATTCTGGCTGAACCAATAAGCAATATGTAGCAATAACCTTAGGTATCAAACTCCCATTGTCCCATAGATTGATAGCTTGTGAGCAGGGCCTTTTTACCTCTCTGTCTGTCTGTATTACACAGTATTGTTTTATCACTATGTTTGTTCCCAATTGTAAAGCACTATACAATTTGCTGGCGCTATATAAATAAATGTTGGTGATGATGATTTTTAAAAAGTTTAAAGCACTTTTGATATATGGGTTTCTATGTAACATTTCCTCATACAAAGTATGAGGAAAGTATTTTCATTTATGTGTCTTACTCCCTGTACATGAACAACAGTCAAAAAATATGGCAATTAGTATTTTTTTTTTACTCGGCATGAAGAAAGGATTTTGCATATTTTGTATGCCAAATGAAACCAATGTGAATTGCTTTGTCTTCCTAGCCGGCTTCATAAGTGATATCGATCAGCTAATTAAAAAATCATATTTTTGTACATAGCATATATATTCATTCCTATAATCTTTATGCAGGAATGTTTTTTATATAGGAATTAGAAGTGTTACAAGCTTGGATATTAAATGACTATTTAGCAACTTTGTAATGAATGTACAGTAAATAAGGTTTTAATTTGGATCTCCATTGACATTTCTATGAGATGCACAATCATTTTAAGGTAATAAGTACAGGCCATGTGGTAATAGGACTACACTTATACATTATGGAATGAGAATGGTCATTTGGAATTAATGTAGTCAAATTAAATACGGTGCAAAATGGACTTGAATTAAAAAATCTACCTATTTTGTATGCTGTAATAGTATACTACCATCCATAGCAACAAAGAGTTTATATACAGCTCTGTTATTTCCAGTTGCACTTATATACTGCATTGTGAAAACTCTAGTTAAGTATTTCTCTGAGGTTGAAACTATGGGTGGTAATCATATTTCAGACGCAAATAATACAGACACAAAGAATACTAACACTAAAATGCCGGCACTTAAAATACTGACAAGTAGGAAATACCTAATGTTGTAAACACTGACATGCAAAAAACACAGACAGCCTAAATACCTACATGAATGAAATCTGGACACATATAAAATACTAAAAATGTAATTGCTGACAGTGAAAATGCAGACAATCATACTGCCGACATTTAGAGGGCAATGCGAGCTGGTCCGGCCGCGATACAGTTGCCGGACCTGCCGACTGTATACTGTTAAAAATAGGGAAATTATTTTTTTTTTAAAAAAAGTGTTGGGTCTCCCCATGTAAACACTATGAACCCTAGTGCTGCCAGGCTACTGCTGGTTTCTATGACATTTGAGGGAAAAAAAGTGTGAGGTCCCCCCACTTTCATGAAAACCAGCACTAGGCCTATTAGTCGAGGTGGGTGGCACTATAGCAGGGAGACAACAGCAGGGGTCCCCTAACATAATGAAAAGCCAACCCCAGGCTGTTCACTGGGCTGAATTCCCTAGGGAGTGGGGTCAGCCAAACAATTGTGCAGTCCCCCCTTCTAGGAAGACCCAGCCCAGCGCTCTTCTTACACCACTGGGGCAGTGGGTGTAGGGTAATACAGTGAAAAAAGTAGAATGAAAAAGTATAAAACACCATTTTAGTTAGTGGAACTACAAGTCCTAGCCAGATTGGGCTGCCATTAACAGTCTGGGCATACTGGTGCTTGTAGAACTACAAGCACCAGCATACAAATGGCAGCCAGAGGGGAGGGGAAGTCAAGTGTGGGGACGGATGGAGGCAGGGAGCGGTGAATTGCATCATTTTGGCCCCACAGCGCAATGAGGTGACCGCGGGGTGGTGTCAAAATGCTTCAATTCGCGGTGAATGACGCCATCCTGCTCTCTTCATAGGAATTGGCAGGATGCGGGACAATGGCCTGCTCTCCTTGAAGGGTGGGAAACCTACCTGGAATTCGGGAGTCTCACGGACATTCCGGGAGAGTGGGCAAGTTTGAACTAAAAATGAAAAACTTTTGAAGACTGTGGATTAATTATGACTAGACTGCCATTTACAAATTAGTCCACCTAATTTAATATCTTTATGCCTGCTTTTGTGCTATGTGCACAATTAAGTACAATCCTAATTTTGTTTTTATATTGTCTTTCTGCTCAGTTGGTAAACCCTGCTTGCTAAGGTTTCCCTGTGCATGTTAAAGTCAGGTCTAAGTGTATAGTAGGTCATTTAAATGTCCCATGTGTACAATATAATCTTGTTTTTGTAATTTTGGTACTTTTGTCAT
Source organism: Mixophyes fleayi (assembly GCF_038048845.1). Classification (NCBI taxonomy): domain Eukaryota; kingdom Metazoa; phylum Chordata; class Amphibia; order Anura; family Limnodynastidae; genus Mixophyes; species Mixophyes fleayi. The sequence goes on along the minus strand of NC_134412.1, from coordinate 51,313,634 downwards.
TATATAATTACAATTTTATTGTTATACATCTATTTTACCCACCATTCAGAGTAAAATTGCCTTTTCATTAAAGATTAAGGGTCTGAGTCATTAAGGAGAGCAAAGCATAATAAATGCACCTGGGCAAAACCATGTTGTATTAGAGGGGGATGTCAATTTAAAATGTGGAGACATATTTATAGTTGAGGTAGGGCATGTCCTAGATCAACTTTAAATTTCAGTATAAAAATAAAGTGTCACGGGCACTAGGAGTCTTTACCCAGGGATCACCAGGTGATAGGCTTACCAGAGCAGTATAGGTGGCAATATGGTACTCTGGTAGCAGGGTGATCACGGAACAGGAAATAGCAGATGATGAGATGCTCAGGAAAGTCTATGACTAGCAGCACTGGCAATATGGAGGTAGTAATACACGAGGAACTGTATGGACAAAGGACACGTGAAGGTAGTCAGTGGTCTGCGGTAGCAAGTTGTACCACTGCTATAGTGAGGAGGAATGTCCAACAGAACGAGGAGGTGATGAGAGTCAGCGGTCTGCGGATAGCAAGTTGTACCGCTGTCTGAGTGAAGGAATGGAATCCAAGTGGAGGTATCCGGGGAGTCAGTGGTCTGCGTTAGCAAGTTGTACCACTGCTATGTGAGAGGATACTGGAGCAGGTGAAACTGGAAACAGGGGTCAGTGGTCTGCCACTAGCAAGTTGTACCACTGAATATATATGTGAGGAGGTGCACGGGGAGAGACTGCAACACAATATATACACGGGCACCTTGACTTTGATCCACAGTAATATGCACAATATAAATGTATAAATGACTGAACAACACTGCCAATATAGAAAGTCTCTTGACGTAATCCAGCATGAGATAACACAGTCAATGATGGCAATAGACTCAGCGGATAGTACACTCCAGAGGAGAACCAACACAGTCCAGCAAGGTATGCAATACACAGCACAGTCAATGGGAAGTATGCATACCGTGGTTCAGGAGAAGGCAGTCAGACAGAAGTGCAGAGATACCTGAACGGCAGGAGGCCGGCAGGATGCAAAGTCCCTGGATGGGTGAAGCGGTAGTCTAGCAGGTGCAGCGCACAGGTAGGTAGACCAGCAGGGAACCCAGGAAGGCGTGGAGAGCGGATCAGCAGTAGATGGATGCGTAGCGCTGAGAAGTAACAGCAGCGGGTCTCTGCGGGAACACGGAGGTAGCCAATAGCAACCAGCAGGTGCAGTAACGATGGGACACCAGAGCAGAGTTGAACTGGAACAGTTGATCACGGAGAGTAGCGGGTAGCAATAGTGGCAGCAGACTCCAGGAAACACGGGAGAGTTGACAAGGGCTGAAGACTGAAGCGCACAGAGGCGGCGGATAGGAATCAGCTAAACAGTCACGATGAAACACAGACGGGTTGCAGGTTGAAGACTGTAGTGCACGGAGGCAGCGGATAGGAATCAGCTAGCAGTCACAATCATGAACAGGTGAGTGGATGTGAATGAAAGACTGTAGTGCACGGAGGCAGCGGATAGGCATCAGCTAACAGTCCAAAAGATTCAAGGTAGAGTTGAAGTGGTTAGAAGACTGTAGTGCACGGAGGCAGCGGATAGGAATCAGCTCACAGTCACGATGATACAGTAGATGGTAGAAGTGGTATGGGAACCACAGTAGTAGAAGTGGTTTGGAAACCACAGAGGTAGAAGTGGTTTGGAAACCACAGGAATCAGCTGGGCTGAATAAACGAGGAAACACAGGAACACCTTCATGGGGAATGAGACTCCAAGATCAGGCAACGTGGTGTTGACCACAGGTGCTTAATATAGGGAGTGTTGCCTGATCTGCCAATTGAGTTAAAGGGACATACACTGAAGTATAGGAAAGGGCTGCGCATGCGCAGACCCTCAGGATGGAGGACGGCCACGGTTCCTAAATGTCCGGGAAGAGGCACTCACAGTACGGTGAGTGACAGTACCCCCCCTTTTAAAGGTGGGCACAGAACGCCTGGAACCGGGCTTGTCCGGATTTTTGGAGTAGAACTTCTTCAAAAGGGCAGGAGCATTCAGATCTTCAGCTTTGATCCAAGAGCGCTCCTCAGGACCAAAGCCCTTCCAATGAACGAGGAAACGGAGGACTCCTCGCGAAATTTTTGCGTCTAGTACCTCAGTAATCTCAAAATCCTCCTCCTGATGAACTTGAACTGGCTGCGGAGCTGAGGGAGGATTTGAGAAACGGTTGATAATAAGAGGTTTGAGTAAAGACACATGGAAGGCATTAGAAATCCGAAGATTCTTAGGAAGAAGAAGTTTCACACATACTGGATTGATTACTTGAATGATCCTATATGGACCAATAAAACGAGGGGCGAATTTCATAGATGGGACCTTCAAACGAATATTTTTGGTGGATAACCAGACACGATCTCCAATTTTTAGTGGTGGAATAGCCCGCCTCTTCTTATCTGCGAAAGATTTATATTTGATAGATGTCTTCTTTAAACAGGTTTTGACCTGAGACCAGATATTTTTAAAGGTCTGACAAACAGTTTCCACCGCAGGAACTTGGGTGGGCGGGAGGGCAGGAAATTCCGGAAAAGACGGATGGTGACCGTAGACCACAAAAAATGGAGTTTTGGATGATGACTCATGGTACATGTTGTTATGGGCGAATTCAGCCCAAGGAAGCAACTCTACCCAGTTGTCTTGATTGGCTGATGAGAACATCCTTATAAAAGTCTCAAGATCTTGATTGACACGTTCAGTTTGTCCGTTAGATTGCGGATGGTAAGAAGATGAGAGTGCTAATCGTATGCCCAAGGTTTTACAAAGGGCTCGCCAGAATCTGGAAACGAATTGTACTCCTCTATCCGACACAATCTCAGACGGACATCCATGGATACGGAAGATCTCTTTAATGAAGTGTTCAGCCAGAATAGACGAGGAAGGCAAACCAGCCAGAGGAATGAAATGAGCCATCTTCGAAAATCTGTCCACCACCACCCAAATAGTGTTCTGATTCTTACTAGGTGGTAAGTCAGTAACGAAATCCATACTAATATGGGTCCACGGTTTGGACGGAATGGGTAGTGGTCGCAGCAACCCTGCTGGAGTTCTGCGGGAGGATTTGAACTGGGAACATAGCTCACAGGAAGCAATGAACTCTTTGACGTCTCTCCTCATTGAAGGCCACCAGTAACTACGAGAGAGAATCTCAAAGGTCTTGTGTTCACCGGCGTGTCCAGAAAAACGAGAGGCATGGAACCACGAAAGGATTTTCCTCCTCAGAGTAGGAGGCACAAGGGTCTTCCCAAATGGTAGCATTTTGGTGGATGAAGCAGCCAGAGAAATACATTTGGGGTCTAGAATAGCATGGTTGGGAACCTCTTCTACATCAGAGGACGTCACAAAAGCTCGAGATAGAGCGTCAGCTTTCTTGTTCTTAGCGGCTGGTTTGAAGGTTATAATTAATTCAAAACGGGAAAAGAAAAGAGACCATCTTGCTTGACGAGGGTTCAAGCATTGAGCAGATTGCAAATATGACAAGTTCTTATGATCCGTGAAGATCGTCACCGGATGGCGAGCTCATTCCAACAAGTATCTCCATTCCTCTAATGCAGCTTTGATGGCCAGCAACTCCTTGTCCCCGATAGTATAATTTTTCTCTGCGGGCAGAAGACCCCGAGAGTAGAAGGCACAAGGATGTAATTTTTGTTGCTCCGAGCGTTGGGAGAGAATAGCTCCTAAGCCCACATTAGAGGCATCTACTTCTAGGAAGAAGGGGAGTGTCACATCAGGCTGTCGCAGAATGGGAGCAGACGAGAAGGCCTCTTTGAGGATTTGAAAGGCTTGGAGAGCCTCAGATGACCATTGCTTAGTATTAGCCCCTTTCCGAGTTAGGGCCACAATGGGAGATGCAATGGATGAAAAGTTTTGAATGAAGCGTCTATAGTAATTGGCAAAACCTAAGAAACGCTGGATGGCACGAAGAGTAGTTGGCTGAGGCCAATGTAGTACAGCATTTACTTTGTCTGGATCCATCTTCAGGCCAACTCCGGAAACTATATACCCCAAGAATGGAATCTGGGGTAACTCGAATGAACATTTCTCCAATTTACAGAACAACGAGTTTTTCCGTAGTCTGGAGAGGACCTCTGCCACATGTTGGTGATGAGAAGGCAGGTCCTGTGAGAAGATCAATATGTCGTCTAGGTAGACAACGACACATACATATAATAAGTCCCGAAAGATCTCATTGATGAAACCCTGGAAAACAGCGGGGGCATTACACAGCCTGAAGGGCATTACTAAATATTCGTAATGCCCATCTCTGGTGTTAAACGCGGTCTTCCATTCGTCACCGGAACGGATTCTAATTAAATTGTAAGCACCACGAAGATCCAACTTAGTAAATATCCGAGCTCCCTTGATGCGATCAAATAGCTCAGTGATCAGCGGAATGGGATACCGATTCTTGATAGTAATGGCGTTGAGTCCACGAAAATCTATACAAGGGCGTAATGATCCATCCTTCTTTTTGACGAAGAAGAACCCAGCTCCAGCGGGAGAGGTGGAAGGTCGAATGAACCCACGCTGGAGATTCTCCTGTATGTACTCAGATGTGGCTTGAGTTTCAGGTAACGAGAGAGGATAGACCCGACCCCTGGGAGGAGTCTTGCCAGGTAGAAGGTCGATCGGACAATCCCAAGAACGATGAGGAGGAAGACGTTCAGACTGAGCTTTATCAAACACATCGGCAAATGAAGCATACTGAGGAGGGAGTCCCGGGGAGGAAGATGAGATGGAAGATCGCTGTACTTTAAGAGGAATAACTTGAGAGAGACAACGATGGTGACATTCAGACCCCCAAGACGTAACTTGAGGGGTGCGCCAGTCAATCTGGGGAGAGTGACACTGAAGCCATGGAAGGCCTAAGACAATCGGACTTGTCGTAACTGGAAGAATTAAAAACGAAATTTCTTCATGGTGTAGTACACCAATCTGAAGGGTTACTGGAGACGTACTCTGGGTGATGAGACCATTGATGAGGCGTGATCCATCTATAGCCGTCACAGTAATGGGTGTTTTTAAAGTGATCACTGGTAGGGACCATTGATTCACTAGTGATTTAGAAATGAAATTTCCTGCTGCTCCGGAATCAATCAATGCCTGTGACTCAAAGGATTTGGTAGCAAAGGAAATCGTAACATCAAAAGCGCAGACTTTAGATTTCATAGACAATGGAGAGGACTCCAGGGACCCTAACTTCACCTCTCCAGAACTAGTTAGGGCCTGGCATTTCCCGATCTCTTAGGGCAAGAGCTGAGCATATGCGTGGAATCAGCACAATAGATACAGAGTCTATTCTTTACTCTTCGTTTCCTTTCCTCTGAAGATAATTTGGAACGTCCTATCTCCATGGGAATCACAGAGGATGGAGCTGGACGAAATTGAGGGTTTAAACGAAGAGGTGCTTTGACAGCTGTTGTTTTCTCAGACTCTCTTTCACGAAATCTCATATCTACACGATGGCAAAGAGAGATCAAATCTTCTAGTGACGAAGGAAGCTCTTGGGTAGTCAGTGCATCTTTAATTTTATCGGAGAGCCCCTGCCAGAAGGCGGCAACTAATGCTTCAGTGTTCCACTGAAGTTCAGAGGCTAAGATCCTAAATTGAATGACATACTGTCCTACTGTATGGGAGCCTTGTCGCAAACGAAGAATGCTGGAAGCAGCGGAGGTCACACGACCTGGTTCATCGAACACACTTCGGAACGTGGAAATGAATTTGGCACTATCTTGTAGAATTGGATCGTTTCTTTCCCACAGGGGGGAGGCCCAAGCCAGGGCTTGTCCCGAAAACAATGAGATAAGATAGGCCACTCTGGAACGATGGGTAGAAAAATTTTGAGGTTGGAGTTCAAAATGGACTGAACATTGGTTAAGGAAACCTCTACAAGTTTTGGGGTCCCCGTCATATTTTGACGGAGTAGGCAGGTGAAGCGTAGGAGCTGTAGACACCTGGGATGGCACTGGGGAAACGGAGGAAAGCACAGGAGCTTCAATATTAGCTGTAACAGTCTGTCCAGATGTTCCTTGGGAGGTTAATGATTGGTAACATTGAAGTAACAGCTGTTGGCGAGCATCCTGTTGCTCCACACGGCTGACCAGATGCTGCAGCATCTCTTTAGCGGTAGGTTCCGTATCTGGGTCTGTCATGGCCTGATCTTACTGTCACGGGCACTAGGAGTCTTTACCCAGGGATCACCAGGTGATAGGCTTACCAGAGCAGTATAGGTGGTAATATGGTACTCTGGTAGCAGGGTGATCACGGAACAGGAAATAGCAGATGATGAGATGCTCAGGAAAGTCTATGACTAGCAGCACTGGCAATATGGAGGTAGTAATACACGAGGAACTGTATGGACAAAGGACACGTGAAGGTAGTCAGTGGTCTGCGGTAGCAAGTTGTACCACTGCTATAGTGAGGAGGAATGTCCAACAGAACGAGGAGATGATGAGAGTCAGCGGTCTGCGGATAGCAAGTTGTACCGCTGTCTGAGTGAAGGAATGGAATCCAAGTGGAGGTATCCGGGGAGTCAGTGGTCTGCGTTAGCAAGTTGTACCACTGCTATGTGAGAGGATACTGGAGCAGGTGAAACTGGAAACAGGGGTCAGTGGTCTGCCACTAGCAAGTTGTACCACTGAATATATATGTGAGGAGGTGCACGGGGAGAGACTGCAACACAATATATACACGGGCACCTTGACTTTGATCCACAGTAATATGCACAATATAAATGTATAAATGACTGAACAACACTGCCAATATAGAAAGTCTCTTGACGTAATCCAGCATGAGATAACACAGTCAATGATGGCAATAGACTCAGCGGATAGTACACTCCAGAGGAGAACCAACACAGTCCAGCAAGGTATGCAATACACAGCACAGTCAATGGGAAGTATGCATACCGTGGTTCAGGAGAAGGCAGTCAGACAGAAGTGCAGAGATACCTGAACGGCAGGAGGCCGGCAGGATGCAAAGTCCCTGGATGGGTGAAGCGGTAGTCTAGCAGGTGCAGCGCACAGGTAGGTAGACCAGCAGGGAACCCAGGAAGGCGTGGAGAGCGGATCAGCAGTAGATGGATGCGTAGCGCTGAGAAGTAACAGCAGCGGGTCTCTGCGGGAACACGGAGGTAGCCAATAGCAACCAGCAGGTGCAGTAACGATGGGACACCAGAGCAGAGTTGAACTGGAACAGTTGATCACGGAGAGTAGCGGGTAGCAATAGTGGCAGCAGACTCCAGGAAACACGGGAGAGTTGACAAGGGCTGAAGACTGAAGCGCACAGAGGCGGCGGATAGGAATCAGCTAAACAGTCACGATGAAACACAGACGGGTTGCAGGTTGAAGACTGTAGTGCACGGAGGCAGCGGATAGGAATCAGCTAGCAGTCACAATCATGAACAGGTGAGTGGATGTGAATGAAAGACTGTAGTGCACGGAGGCAGCGGATAGGCATCAGCTAACAGTCCAAAAGATTCAAGGTAGAGTTGAAGTGGTTAGAAGACTGTAGTGCACGGAGGCAGCGGATAGGAATCAGCTCACAGTCACGATGATACAGTAGATGGTAGAAGTGGTATGGGAACCACAGTAGTAGAAGTGGTTTGGAAACCACAGAGGTAGAAGTGGTTTGGAAACCACAGGAATCAGCTGGGCTGAATAAACGAGGAAACACAGGAACACCTTCAGAGACTCATGGGGAATGAGACTCCAAGATCAGGCAACGTGGTGTTGACCACAGGTGCTTAATATAGGGAGTGTTGCCTGATCTGCCAATTGAGTTAAAGGGACATACACTGAAGTATAGGAAAGGGCTGCGCATGCGCAGACCCTCAGGATGGAGGACGGCCACGGTTCCTAAATGTCCGGGAAGAGGCACTCACAGTACGGTGAGTGACATAAAGCTATCAAGTATTTGTGTGCTAGATGAAAAAACAGTCAGTATTTAACTTATGTGCAAAATAATAAACTATTTTGCACCCCTTGCATTGTAACATGGTTTGTCCAAGAGAATTTACTTCTTTTTTTGCCTTACTTTCCTTAATGACTCAGGCCCTAAGACTATGTATCGTACTATTTAAATCCATTCACAACAGTGTAAAACTAAAAACAAATCAGAGGCCAAAGTACACTGAAGCTCATTAGTGCTACTCCACCCATTTATAAATTACCCCCTTTGTGATAGGGGAAACAAAGCACAGCAGGCGGTGGTTGATGATGGCAGTGTATGGTGTAATTAAAATTAATTTTAGGTGCTGTCTTGAAAACAAAGTATTAGTCCCACTCATTTTAATGGCTTGCATTGGAAGATTTCACAGTTGCTGCTGCTATGTAATTCTCTGTCTGGATTTTCAGGTTATGTGATCAAAATAAGTGGTAAAATAAAAAAACTAATTCACACCTTCCAAACTCAAGGTATAGTAACAACACAAAAGACACATGTGAAATATGTGGTAGGATATTTAATCCCATATTTTTGAGCAGTTTCAATTGGCATCGATGTTCCTCAGAACATTGCGGCCGCGCTTTATTAGCGTTACTACGGTAAAATGTAACACAGATTTTTGCTCACACCTCTATGGGGCACAAGCAGAAATCAGCATTACTTCTGTCAGAAAATATCCATGAAAGGTGTCTCGTGTGGTGGTCGAGTACTGGTGGGAATCCTTCCCTTACCTTGTCCTCCAGACACGAGTCAGGTTTTTTTCTGTTCGGATATCCGGTGGTCAGGAGATAAATACTTCAATGACAGGGACAAGGATTGGTCAAACAACTTGGGTTTATTGAGAATGCGGTAAGGATAGTTTCGGTAAGACACCGCGCCACTGACCCCTTCAGCTCAATAGTAATGACAAAATAATGTGTCTGATCAGCATAGAGCACAATAGCATTTAACATATGACATACACCTGGTGAGTATAAGGCAGAATAACGATAACATCTTCAATGCACATTGTCTAATAAGGCACACTGGTAATCACAGTTACTACTTTCACGTTAACAATATCTGACTGGTGATGATGCAAAAACCATCAATAATAACCCATCAAGACTCTTACGGTCACTACCGCGCTAACTAGCATCTACTGCTGAGTTAACTTGAATTGCAGCGGTACCACTAACACTGAATGTCCCACCTTCAATATTAATAAATCAATTCTTAGGTAAATCACATAACATTAACATCCATCTCAACATTTGGTGCACCAATATTATCCCTGGTAACTTTACCATATTTTCCACTCAGTCCTGGGCTGACCTGTGTACAGGAATTTGGTAGTGTTTTAATGTCCTGCAGAGGTTTCCATCAAGGGTTAAGTATTATAGTAGAAAGCAGGGCTGTTGCTCATTTCAGCCACAAGATGGCGCTGTCCTCTCAACAGTCAATGAATCTCTATCAGCACATGTGCTCTGCAACAGGGTATGGTGTCCAGATATCAGTACACACACGGGATATAGCTGAAACAACCGTCTTAATTGTTCCCTGCAGCCTGTGTAAAGGTATGATCTGGGGGAAAAGCTCTCACAATCCTTCCTTGTACAAGAATGCAATGTCAGTTTTGGATAGATTCTCTCATCACTCTTCCCTCTGACACTGGGGTGTGTGCAGTACACTGCAGGCTAGGGTTTTACCTTGAGATGGTTCTTCAGTTAGTGGAGACTGTATTTGGCACCCCGCTGCGTGTACCCAGCTGTTCTCCGTCCGCTTTGCTGGCAATGTCACAGTTCTGGCAGCAGCTCACTCTTGTCTCTGCTCGGCTGCACGTTTTCCCCCTTGTTCCTTCTACCATGCTGCTCTCTCTTTTTCCTCCTTCCTGCACATCCTCTTCCTGTTACTCCCCCAGCCAATCAGGGCCTTCATCCTCCTCCTGTCAATCACTCCTGGGCACAAGTTTTCAGGAGCACAATTAACCCCTTGTAGCCCTGCATTTTAAAAGCGTTTATGCACTCCTCTATGCTGTTCAACAGGGCTTTGGGGTACCACATTCGCAGCCCTCCAGAGGCAGCTCACACAGATTTTTTATGAATTTAATCTGTCCCTAAATGTAGTATGGGAATTAACCTATATATGGGATTACTATAATGATATAGCAATACCTATACAACAAATTTAGGTGACAAGTATATCCCCAACTAAACTAAATTAAAAAAGAACGGATGTTGTTAAGACTCTTATGTTATTCTGTTCAATTGTAGGCACCCAAACTCTCTATTCTCTTGCAATTCAAATTATAATAAATGGTTTTGGTTGTTACTGTAATTGGGGATTAAATTATCTGTCACACTGGGGAATTTGATGTTCCTTTACTATGTAATAATGTAAGACACTGAAACAGAAATAACATTGATAAAAACTTCACTAATTTATAACTTTAGTGTCTTAGGTGGGAATTCAATTGGCTGCGTTACTGCCAAAAGTAACGCAGCCTGCACTCTATTAATGTTAATACGGTAATTTTACTGGGATTTCTGCTAGCTGTTCCCATTAAAGATTACCATACTAACGGTAATAGTGCGCAGGAAACGTTACTTTCAGCAGTAACACGGCCAATTGAATTCCGCCCTTAGAATGGGAGTGTTTTCCAATTTTACCCACACTTTAGGTCTCTTTACATTGTGTCATCCCAACATTAGACTGGGTTTATATTAGTAAACTGTGAGTAAACTGCCCTCCATGTAGGGTCATAAATAAACCACAACACAAAGCTGAGGGCAATAATTTTTATATTTTTATTTAAAGTATGCAACACCCGCTTTGCAGTAAACAATAGAATAACTAAGTGGTCCTTTGTGCATATGGTGGTTAAGAAGCACCTTTGGCATAAAGTATAATCAGGGACATTTTTATCCATCTGAGGACTTTTTCACATTTGCAACCACTGCCTGGCACTGTGTGCTGCTACTCAGCTTTCTGTCAATTAGCATTCCTAAGTAATTTTCCAATCTTAGTGTTTCACATCTTTATGTCATTTAATATATAAGTATCATAGTTATTACCACAGCATGGGTACATAATCCTATACTTATCGATTGACATTGCTCCTGCCACTTTCAAAGTCATTTTGTGTAAATATTTATGTACCAAGATACTCTCCTGCTCTGTGTTATCTCTACATAGTGTGGTGCCGTGTGTAGACCATCCTCAAGGTCATTAATAAGAATATTGAAAAGTACAGGCCTGGCTCAATATTTGCTCTGTGGTACATCACTAATAACGTTAGCTCTGTCCATATATATTTCATATATAGCTACCCTTGGTTTACTATACTGTAACCAGTTCTCTACACATGTACATATATCTTCCCCTAGATTTAGTAATTTCATGTTATGTAACAAACTGTTGAACAAGTTTGCAAAAGCCAAATGTATTGCATCAACTGCATTAACAAGATTAAATTTGAAACTTACCGCCTCATAAAAATTTGTTAGGCATGACCAGTCCTTCCGTAAACCATGCTCATACTGGCTTAAGAAGCTTAATTTTGTGTAGGTGGAACCACACCTTCTCCTGTGCTCAATAAGTAACATTTAAATAATGAACATAGACATCCTTTGTGGGAACTGCTTTCGCTTCATCTCCTACACTTGTGTCTCCTAGACTTTTTTTGGCCAAATATTATGTTTTCTTTTTCCTGCTGTTTATGTGCTTTAAATACATTTGCAGATTAGATGTGCAATCTGTGACAGCCTGTTATACAGTCGCAATCGTTGCTAACCTTACTTCATTTCGGTCTTCAAGACACTGTTCTATCCTGGTTCACATCCTACCTTTCTAATCGCTCTTTCACTATTAATTTCTCTGGGTCCACCTCTGCTCCGCTTCCTTTATCAGTTGGAGTACCGCAAGGCTCAGTGCTAGGTCCTCTGTTGTTCTCTATCTATACCGCTTCTCTTGGAAATCTAATAAGTTCCTTTGGATTTCAGTATCATCTCTATGCAGATGATTCCCAAATTTATCTATCCTCTCTTGATCTCTCACCATCTGTGTTGTCCCGTGTAACTGACTGTCTTTCTGCCATTTCATCTTGGATGTCCTCTCGCCAGCTCAAACTTAATCTTTCTAAAACAGAGTTAATAATATTCCCACCCACCAACAAGAGCATACCTGACATTTCTATCTATGTTGATAACATGACCATAAATCCCACCCCCCCAAGATCGCTGCCTTGGTGTAATCCTTGATTCACACCTATCCTTTGGTCCCCACATTGACTCTATATCTAAATCATGTTACATACATCTAAAATACATTTCCAGAACTCGCACATATCTCACGCAAGAAACTGCAAAAACCGTATTTCATGCACTTATCTCCCGCATTGACTATTGCAATTCCCTCCTTACTGGTCTTCCCCAAAACAGACTCAAACTCCTACAATCCTATTTGCACGCTGCGGCAAGATTGATTTTCCTTGCAAATCGTTATTCCTCCGTTGAATCACTCTTTATGTCTCTACACTGGTTGCCTGTTTTCTACCGAATCCAATATAAAATACTTTTACTAACCTACAAGGCCATCAACAAAACTGCACCAACATACATCATCTCTCTTGCCTCAAAATATCTCCCAACTCGGCAACTCCGATCTGCGTCTCTCATCCACCCTCATTGCATCCTCCCATTCCCGGTTACAGGACTTTTTTCGGGCTGCACCCACTCTATGGAATTTTCTCCCTCGCACAATAAGACTCTCCTCTGGTCTACAAACTTTCAAGCGTTCTCTGAAAACCCACCTCTTCAGACAAGCTTATAATATTCCTCAACCACCCTCTTAACATTACTACATTACCCTATTACCACCCGTTACACAATTTTACACAAGACAACTACCCCCTGACCAACATTGTTGTGTGACAGGATCATTTAGCTTATGAGTCACTTTTACCTTTACATTTTGCATTTCGGCCCAGCTAGACTGCAGACTTAACCTCATGTGTCAAACTCCCATTGTCCCATAGATTGTAAGCCTGCAAGCAGGGCCTTCTCACCTCTTTGTCTGTTTTACCCAGTTTGTTTATTAAGGCGCTACGGAATATGTTGGCACTATATAAATAAATGATGATGATGATTTCATATTTTTTGCAGTATTCATTGTATAACATATATATACACACAGTGGTCAATGTGGGCTGGTATCCGGTGGTATGCCATACTGCCACTTATCCTCTTGCTTTCATTGTAAACGTATCAAATACCATTTGCTTATCAACTTCTTTATCGCCACTACTAAATTTCCACTTAGACCACTGTTTTCATAAGTAACTTTCAGTCCCTTCTATATCTAATAATTTAAATGCTCTCTTTAATATGGCTTTACAATTGCTCTCTTTTTTCTTACCAGTGGCCTGCATTGTAATGCTACCAGACATTTCAGGGTCTGCAAAGAAAGGCCACCAATTATTTTAAATATGAAGTTTAAATTACAGATGACAAGCACCATATTATACTTTGCTGGCCTTTCAATTTGTAATAACTGAATTCAGTACAGTCATTTAGGTTCAGTGACTTAAACCAATCCCCAGTCAGTACTTTACAGCTGTCTTTTTGCTTTTGTCCATACCCATATGGACTCTACATTGTTATTATCTTACTATTATCTTCACAGACAGCTCCTTAAATGTGTTTACATATAGACAAATAATTTATAAATATGCTATAGCATTCCAAATTCATTGTTAAATCATGATTTTTATCCAGCCAAGTCTGTTATACCAGTTCAGTTATCTTGTTTGAAAGTCTCCTAGCATTTGTTACTATACACATAAGATAAGTGCATAGAGACTATTCAGGAAACAATGATAGGTAATGATAGTCTGAATGTATGTTGTAATAAAGTCATTTGCTGAGCATGCTTTAGAATTTTTAACACTCAACTATGTAACAGTAGCTTCATTTACACATTAATCAAATTAAAAAGCTAAAATAAATGGAAGCATGTCAAAAAAATTCTAAAAAATATTATATCATTCATGTTAAAGTATTTGTTTTAGCAAATACATTAAATGAAGTCAGTTGAGTAAGAAGTACATTTGGCCAAAAAGTTCATGAACATACAATACGTGTAAAATAGTGATCATTAAGTAGAAAGATCATTTTTCTGACAAAAACAAAATTCAATGAATGCCTGGTATTTCTCCCTCAGGGAAGTGTCACGCGTTCAGTAATATTCCATTTGTAGTAGATGTAAATCACAGTTACCGCCTCTGCTGGGAGGTAGAACCCAGTCAGTAGCATTACATTTTGATGAGCACCAGGGTTAAAATTTAGAAAATGTTTTCAACATTTTACAAATTTTTCTTTACCAATTAGTTGAAGAAGCTTCTCATATTCCTCCAGTTTAAGAGCAAATAATAGTCATTGTAATAATAATAATAATAATAATAATAATAATAATAATAATAATAATAATAATAACAACACATTTATGTTTACTGTATGGAGTTTTGAAAGCATATAGTTTTGTGGCAACATATAGTTTGCCAGTTTAAAACAGTGTATATTGTTAGACAATTATATTAACCATGTATAGAAAAATGCTTTACACACTATGAATATTAGAAATAAATAACTAGGGATAACACTATTGCAATATACAATGTCATACATTTTTAACATCTAGGCTGATCTGAACAAGGTTCTTCTGCAAGCCCATCATCCAAATTCTAATGAAGGTTTTTTGCATCAGTAGAAATGTGTTTGTACTTATGAGGTTGTAACAGGCCTATTATTTGAATGGTGGATTGAGGGAAGACAATTGGGGCTATTAAGCCCCTCACCCTAGCATTCCCTGCACAGAGAGTGTTGCCCTGGAAGCCCTTTAACTGCTGGGAAAGTATATTCTATGTCCCAGCAATTAAATGGTTTTGAGCAGCAGAGGTGATCATTTCTGCTAATGCTCCATATAACTCCACCCAAAGACAAAGCAGGCCATTTACAAGTAGACTCGCTCAAGCAGATCCTGTCTGCAAGTATCCAAACATCTATACATATTTGCATATTACACATACTATGGCTGTGCATCTTGCAATAGCTTTATCCCAGGTGATTTTTTGATCACACATATTCTGAAAGTGTCATGTTTCATGTTCTAGATATACAGACAGAAAAACAAGCATTGAGGATTTACATCAAACACACTAAGCAACCTGTCTTCTTTTCACAGTGTGTTCCCTATCAACTTCTGCTTTCCTCATGTATTTCCCTACAACAATAATTTGACATTTATGTTACTTTGAAGTAATGACTGAATGAAACATTAACTAATTCAACCCAAGTCACTGCAATTATAAAGATAAGTGGGACAAGCTGAACCTATTATTATTACACTTTGAAAAGTAGTCAGGCTGGCAGTTTACTTTATTTATAAAGTGGTAATTAAAATACAAATAAAAAAACCAGTTTCACTTTTTAGAAAATGCCCCTTTGCATAGTTTTTACTTATTAAACAAGGTTTACAATGATTATACAATAATAATGTTAATAATACTAATTTTATGTTTTTACTCTTTGTTGCATTCAGATTTTAAAGTTATACCCATAAAAGTGTGCGTGTTTTAAACAAGTGTAGATTGTGTTGAGAGTTAATAGTCTATTCATAATGAGAAAAAAACACAGTCTAGCAATGTGCCTTCTTGTCAACTTTTTTGTTTACAAATATATTGTGACTTAGTTGTAGTGACCTGTCTAACAGTGATTGCATTTCAATCTTTTTTAATATTTCCTATTTCTAGAATTTCACAACAAACCAAAAGTCAGCTGTGGACCATAGCTTCAAGGATCTTATACGAGAACTTCAGAGACAGCAGGAAGAGGTGAAATCCCTTTTAGAACAAAAGGAGAGAGCTGCTGTAGATCTTATTGAGCAGATTATAGGTGATTTACAAGTGAAAAGAGATCAACTTCAAGATAAGCAACATGATGGAGACAAGCTGTTACATACCACAGATGCCGTACTTTTCTTACAGGTGAGTTAATGTAAAGAAAATAGCACATACTTCTCTTGAAAAAAATTGACTTCAGTGAATGTGAGAACTAATATAGCAATAGCACGAGAACTATCTATGGTATGAAGTCATTACTTCAAGCTATTTTTCATGCATTTCATAATTTGAATGTACAGGTTGCTTTAACTAGATGTTTACAGTTCATCTTTTGCATCTACTGAGTCATAAAACAGTCATATGAAAGGTTGTGGAATTTCCACACAGATCAAAGTATAAGTTCCATAAACAGGTGTGTCTTCAGACAGCATTTTTAGCTGTGAAAGACAGATTTTAAATAATTAGCATAAGGAATTTCACAGAATATGTCAATTTGTAACACATTTGTAACACAATGGGTCAAATTCACACAGATTATGTTAAACTTGCATCAAATATCATCCGAAGTCTGATTGTTTAACAGTAGAAATCACAGTTGTTGCATATGATGTCTATGAATTTGTAAATAGTAACTGCAGCTTTAAATATTTTTGTAGTTACAGCAAGAGCTAACCTTAGTTTAGTTTTAATAATACTTTTGACATATTGCTGTTGCTGTGCATATGAACACATTTTTTAACTTAACTTGAAATTGATAGTGTTTTCTGGCTATGCATAATAATAAGCAATTCTTACAGTACATGCTGTCATAGCCTTCGTGTGGGGTCACACTCACTAATTTTTGAGTGTCCGGGGTGCAGGGATGAAGCAATATGTCCAAAGTCACAAAGAGATGACAAGTGTCCGGAAGTCCTGTCAAAATCATTAACCTCAGAAACAACTAGATGTTCACAGCTCCTACTTTTCAAAAGCTCCTTTACGTTAAGACATAATCAGTAAAGGTCATCTGTAAGCAGGAGCAGGATCTTAGTGAATTAATGCACTAAACAAACCACTCCTTTTGTAATCCGTAAAATCCTTTGACATGTATAACAAAGGTTTACTCATATTAATCTGCAATACTGCTAAATAATTAAAAGACTCATGAACTGTAATTATTTTAAGTATATCATTTTACATTATATACAGTTGTGACAATGGATCTTACTGGGAAGACTGACTTTTAGTGCTGATGCAAGAGTTCAAACAATATTTTTATTGGCTTATGTTTTTGTTTCTTTGTTTGTTATATGTATTTTATATATATATTGTTGTTTGATTGTGGGAAGGTAAGCTTCTGATTCTAATTAGGAGATAGTAAAGCGTTCATATAAAAGGTAGTTCCTCAGCTGTACAAAAATAGAATTCTATGACAAAGCAGAAAAACACATTTATTTGTATGTACAGATATGAAGAAGAGTACAGATCTGTAGGTAAATCGTATAGGTGTGTACACATAATTCTTCATGCTCATCAGGAATTTTAGTCGTTGTTAAAATCGATACAAAAATCACATCTGCAGTAATTTTTTGTAATGTGTACCTAGCTTAAGGGTACATTTAGACAAATGTTTTTTTTCCTTTGCGCCATAACATTGTGTTCAGGAGCACGGAGGATAAAGCAATCTTTAATTTTTCATGTCTCAGGCACAGTCTAAAACTCATAGTCAAATTAGCATTTTTTTCATTCAAGTAAATGGAGGGGTCTAAAAAGGTCTTCAACAGAAAAACAAAAAAATTCAGAATAATCTGTAGCAGCATTTCGGGGTACATGCTTTAATGGAACTGGATGTGTAATATACAAAAATAATTGATATAAGGGCAGTGCAGAAATGAAACTGTCGATCATTACCATCTACCACCTCTCAGATGATGTATTTTAACTCTAAATCTAATGCGTATATATTTTTGTAGGAGTTTCAGATGGTTATAAGAAATGCTCCTCCAATACCTCCACTGCCTACCTACACAGTGACTCTGGAAGGAGAAAAACTGACGCAAGCTATGGCTGGCTTAAGAGAGGAACTGATTACAGTCTCCAAGAAGAATGTGGACAAATACAGTAAAATAGAGGCTAGTCGGAATCTAGTTGAAAAGAATGGTAAGACAGAACTGAAATGGGTACTAAAGTCAAAGTGTAACAAAATGTAATAGTGTGTAGTAAAATAGAATTACATCATAGATAACAACTGAGCTAGATTTATGTTATATAGACACTGTGTACAAGGCATTGAAGCCCTCTTACTGGCCACACAAGAGGCCAATTAATCAAAAATATAAAACAATTGACTCTAAAAAGGCATCCTATAACATTATCAAAGTCTATGTAAGTTGTCTGTACCTTGTCAGAACTTGAGATGGTTAACATTTCATTTACATTTGCTATGCAAAGATCTATTTACATGTATTTTCATGAATGTTCTTAGTTACTCTTTGATATGAGGCACAGTATTTTAAGTACAGTAGTCCTTTAAATTGTATAAGTTGCATTGAAATTATTTTAAAGGCAGGTATAGATTTAAATGCATTTTAGACAAATAATAATGCATTTGGCTATACGCAAGCAGTATTTGTGATCTGAATTCAGTCTACTAGCCATTGGTAGCAGTACT
Source organism: Mixophyes fleayi (assembly GCF_038048845.1). Classification (NCBI taxonomy): domain Eukaryota; kingdom Metazoa; phylum Chordata; class Amphibia; order Anura; family Limnodynastidae; genus Mixophyes; species Mixophyes fleayi. The sequence continues at coordinate 51,295,114 of NC_134412.1, read as the reverse complement.
CATTACTGTTTTTTGCCAGCCTTTTTCATATGACAGCAACATACTGTATTCCAAAGTTTTGCATAATGGAAAAAATCATGTTACAGCAACACACAATAGCAAAATTTAGCAAGGATATATCAAGGGTATGAAGAGACCCTTGATGGTATCAACCTCCAGTGAAGAAGAAAGTTATTGTGATTATATGATACAGAGGTAGTCAGTGCCATAGATGTAGTCAGGGCAAAGGATATTATGAAGGATTTAGTGGGACAAGGTTATAAATGGAGAAGGTATGGCAAGTTGTTCTTCCCATTGCACTAAGAATAGCAGGAATATGTTGGGCATGGACTCAACAAAGGGTTCAAAAAGCTACAGCAAATCATGTGTGTGTGTACTATAATTGTTGCAAACCAGCTAGTGGTTACATAGGCTAGCAGTCGTTATGTGGTGCATTGCTATCCAGATCTCCTTTCACCTGTTCTTGAATTGGATGGATTTTGTATGGAGCTTTGAGTATATGATAGTAATATTGCAGGACAGCGCATACCAGTCATGGAAGCCATGGCGCTCTTACTGGAAATATTCATTTGTTTTGAGGTCATTAAAGTGAGAAGGATCAATGAAGTATGGGTGAACATATATTTCTTATCTATCCCAGGTCTGATAATGTGATTTTTGTTGTCAAATGTATATTTTATTCTTCCTTTTTAAAACTGCAAACAAAATTGTAAAAAAAATAGATGTTAGTTGACCTTTACTTTAGATAGCTTCTTCCATCTAATCCCACATACACTCATTTGGATTGAGATCTGTTGACTGGTGAGGTCACTGCAATGAACTTAATTCACAGTCACGTTCTTGGAACCATTCCAGGGGGTAAATTTATCAAGCTGCGGGTTTGCAAAAGTGGAAATGTTGCCTACAGCAACCAATCAGATTCTAGTTATCATTGATTTAGTGCATTCTACAAAATGACAGCTAGAATCTGAATGGTTGCTATAGGCAACATCTCCACTTTTTCAAACCCGCAGCTTCATAAATTTACCCCCAGGGCTTTTGTAACTTTGGGGCATGGAACATTTATTCATATCAAGGAGGTCAATCTGTGGCACAAAACACAACAATCTTATTGAGCAGTCAGTTACATGAAAATGACAGGGTTCCCCTTAAAAAATTAGTCACACAGTCCACATTAAATGTGTCCTGTACTTAAATTTTTTTTTTGTGAAGGTACATTGGAGAGTTTTGTGACTCGCAGTAACAGAAGACATTCTATATCTTCCTGTTTGCTAAATTCCAGTACTTATTTTCATTCTAGATCCCTCTTCATTTCACATGAAAATTTATACAATATTGGGTTAAGACCCATTCATTATACACAATAAATTAATAAAGCAGCAGGTTAACTGCCATATTCTAAGATATCAATTTATTTCAATATTTCAGGAGCTGTTAATTCACCTATAAATATTTATAATGTGGTATGAATATTATTTCTATCAGGACTAATCATATTAATCTGCTATTCTTTATTTCCCAGGATGTTACGTAGAACATAAGGTGCCATGCAGAGGAGCTTAATTGCTTTTCTGAGTTCATTTTGGTGTTTGCAGCACTATTGCTTGCAATGTTTGTTTTTTATTAACCACTTTACCTTCCTTCCCTAAATAGAATGAACATTGATCAGATGATGTTGAGCAATAACATTATTATTATTATGGAAAAATAAGGGCCATGAAACCTAACATTCAATATAAAAATTAATTCTTTAAGTTTTGCCTTATTCACTTCTCTGATTATGTTAGTGAGGAAGGGGCTGCATGTGAGAGATAAATGATAACAGGAGGATGATGGAGGCAAGCAGGAAGCTACAGACTGACTGCTAGATAGTGGCACAAAGTGGTGATGTGGGGAGCCTATCAAACTCACGCAGGAAAATTGTGGTGTCAAATGCAGCTATAACAAAGAAAGTTCATACATCCAAATTGTTTCTTAGCGTAAAGGTACCACACCAAACTGTCAGTTTATATATTAAGATTAAAAATATTAAATCAGGCGCTAAAGAATTAAAAAAGAAAAAAGTATAGGTAAATTAAGACTGCAGCTGGACGGGGGATAGTGAATTCCCACAATAGTAACACAAACACAAAAGAGATAGTCCTGCGCAAATCTTAAAACTGGAATATATAATATCCAAATAAATATAGAAACCAATCAACATACATAGGTATCAATAAATAGACATTTGCTATAAACCAAATGTAGTCTATATATATATATATATATATATATATATATATACATATATATATATATGTTTGAATTAATATTTATTGTAAACAAATAAAAAATAGAGATTCCTAATTATTGGTATATACCATAGAATCAGCAATAATATTGTATATCTTGATGGTACCAAATTGATACATAAATAAGATACAAATGTAACAATAATGTAAATGAATACCACAGTAGATCCAGACCCTATTTGTGCATATGTGGTCAACAAGTTCTTAGGGAATAATTATACCCAAAATGATTAGGACTCAAGACCTATGCAAACATAAGTAGGAAAGAACCATATAGATAGTCAGTATTCTTAGGCTCACAGGCTTCATAAGGAAATGTTCCAATATGTCAATTTACCGCTAGCATGTAACTCACGGTTTTCGCTGAAGACACTTTCTATTATCAGCTAGGCTGTACACATGTATTCCCAGAGTCCTCGATTCTTAGAGCTTTGACGATTAACATCTGAGCAGCAGTCACGTGACCGCGGGTGCGCACCCTATTAAAGTTGTATGAAAAAAATAGCAGGATACAAAGTTTCTAAAGAAGTTGGTTCCTTCCAATGAAGTGATATACACTATCTGATTCGGGTCTCTCAGATCCACGGGTATGTGATAGATAGGACTCGCTGACGCAATTCGTCTGATAGATGCAGACTTTTTCAAAGCAGTGAGTCTCACTAACATCTACTGTGGTATTGATTTACATTATTGTTACATTTGTATCTTATTTATGTATCAATTTGGTACCATCAAGATATACAATATTATTGCTGATTCTATATACCAATAATTAGGAATCTCTATTTTTTATTTTTTATTTGTTTATAATAAATATTAATTCAAACACATATATAAATGGACTACATCTAGTTTATAGCAAATGTCTATTTATTGATACCTATGTATGTAGATTGGTTTCTATATTTATTTGGATATGATATATTCCGGTTTTAAGAATTGCACAGGACTATCGCTTTTATATATTAGGATGTATAATTCATATTTAATTAATAATAATTATTATTAATAGTTAATAATATAATATTTATATTTATATATAAAACTGTTTCAAGAAATCTGCAGATATGTGTTTGTCTTCTTATATCACTGGAAAAGAAGCAAAACTATTTTTCTTTGTTGCAGTGTTAAATCCCTCTCTCTGTCTATCTCTCTCTCCTCTCTATGGGACATTAAGGAAAGTAAGGTAAAAAAAAGAAGTAAATGTTCTCCCGGACAAACCATGTTACAATGCAAGGGGTGCAAATGAGTTTATTATTTTGCACATAAGTTAAATACTGGCTGTTTTTTTCATGTAGCGCACAAATGGTTAATAATTTATTTTTATACACTGAAATTTAAAGTTGATTTAGGATATGCCTTAATCCAACTATAAATCTGTCCCCACATTTTAAATTTACCTCCTCCTCCAATGCAACATGGTTTTGCCCAGATGCAAAGTATCCATTTTTTTTTTTTTTAAATATATTTTTATTCAGATTTTTGTCAAGAATAAACGGTACAGCATATGTTGTGATCATACAACTCATAACAGTATTAACAGCGATAGTTTATAATACAGGTGAAATAAGGACCTCAGAACCACCACAAACGGAGTGCTCCTTGAGATTAATAATATACGGGTAAAGCGAGATTCAAAAGAATTGTGGTTATGAGATAACCGGATTACTATGAAGGGAAGATGGAGAAAGGGGGAGGAAGAGGGGAAAAAAAAATATAAGTGGAAAACAGAGAGGGGGCAGATTGTAGGGGGGGGGGAGAAGGGAGTGTTAGTAGGGGGAAGAACAAAGAAGAAGGAAGCGGAAAAAGAGCCTAGCGAGACTTAGCTCAAACAATTACTGAAGTATCGATATTTACATTTTTCAAGAAGAGGAATGTGTAGCTGTGAAGTATTCTTGCCACCTATGCCATGTGGAGAGAAATTTGTAAGGGCGATCATTAACTACACTAGTCATGTGCTCTAGGTTATGAATATGCCAAACGCTTTGAATTAGTGCCGCAACAGAAGGGCTCTCTGAATGTTTCCATTTCCTGGCTATTAAGCATCTGGCTGCATTTAGGATATGGCCCGGGAGTAACCACATTATTTTGTGGGTGTCAGGAGGTAGTCGAGGGAGGAGAAAGTAAGATAGATGGAATGGAGATCTTTGATTCGTTATTTTATGAATAAGATCAGCTACCTCCTTCCAGAAGGGGATGATTTTTGGGCAGCTCCACCAGATGTGGGACAGGGAGCCGCGCTGGCCACAGTTGCGCCAGCAAAGGGTAGAGGTTGCCGGATAAATTGTTTTCAGTCTGGATGGGACTAAATACCACCAGAATAAGAGTTTATAGGAGTTTTCCTTTATCTGTGTACAGATAGAGGATTTAAGTCCCCATTTTTTATGCTTTGCTCTCCTTAATGACTCAGGCCGTTTCTATAAGTCCCTGTCTATACATTGTATTTTTACTTGTATATACACTTTTATCATATGTCAGGTCCTGAATTTGTAAACCTTTCTTATAATACTACTGCCTTCAGTAATGTTGTCTAAAACATCTATCACACACAAGTAATAGCAAAGTAACAGCTCAACTAGAGAGTTGCAGCTCCTGTGAGATGCAATGTCTGTTACACAATTCTCAAATGTTAGTAGAACCAGTTCAGATAATTTAAGAAAATGACATAAAGTAGCTTTCTTTTCCTTTTAAATGTCGCTCTTACTTGACTGATTGCTGCTATACGTGTGGAGTTCAAGGCAGACAATGACACGCAATGATTGTAACTGATAAAGTTATCTAGAAAAGGCCAGGTTCTTCCTGTAAATTCAGTATTGGAATTATAATCATTGTAATGTTAACAGTAAACTGTCCAATATTTCACATCAAGGTTTACTGTTGTAACACTTTATTTAATTCATGATGCATTATGCCATGCAAAATGGATTCTTACCTTTTTAATCAATACATATACAAAATGACATATCAGCACAACCAAAAATAGTTTATTTAGATGTTGATAGGATCACTGGGGTTCCATATCATGGTCTAGCACCAACGTTCAATCATTTCTCAGATGCAGCCATTCACGTTATCTTTTTATAAACCTTTGACAATAAACGTATATTATGCATCTCCTGATCCACTAGTCTTGGAAAATTTGACGTAGAAAAATACAGAGCTTTAGGACTTGACTTTTTATTTCATTTGCATTTAATCATATTCCGTATTTTTATTCCACATTAAAGACTAAGCAAAAGACACTTGACTTTAATATATATAAAAGATTGTATTCCTGAGCTAAACAATATACAATAACTGGAGTGTCTATACATAACTATATATATATTGGTGTATTTATACACAGGGTCATGGTCATGATGTCACAACAGCTCAATTGCTTGTAGTCTCTTTTTTGGACCTATAGCAGATTGCAGGACACTGTTCTGACAATGTGAGAGGGGGTTTCAGGGGCTGTCTGTAGTGGAGTGGATAAATACTACTTTTTTAACAGTGGAATATCAGCTTACCAATGCCTCTCAAAATGTATCTAGGCAAAATCAGGACACAATAAGCCCAGCCCCCGATCTCTACAAGCCAAGTCCACACTTCACACAAACCACACCCCATTCCAACCAATCATGACTTCTTCACAGTGAAGCCATGTCCACTTATCCATAACCCCCACCCTTTTGGGGTCAACGAATCGGGACAGTTGAAGTTATGAGTTTATGCAGAAAAATAGATTTAACTTCATTGTACATTTGACTAATGTGATCATTTCTTTTGTGAGGTTTAGTGGTACTTTAAGGGACCATTAACCCAAAATCTAAAGGGATATAACATTCACATACAAATATCTGAGCTTTTTAAAAGTAAAATAAGCAGGTACAGTTCTTTTTTTAAATCAACCATAAAATGCTTTTTTGAATCGCTGCATTTTTTTTTCCAACTGCAGTAGTTTATCATTCATCTTAAAAGCCTATATCCTACAAGTAATATGCTACTTTGTTATGCTACATTGCAGCAAAAAGGCAGCTTAGTAAGCTTATAAAAGAAATGGAAAAGCTGCAAGTTTGAAAGGTAAATGTAAAATCATAATGGTTTATGCTAACTATTGTAGGACATTGTGGCTACAGTAATTGTACATGTTGAAACAGGTTGGCTATATTTACTGAGAATCCCCTAGGCCAACAAAATATGTTAGAAAAATGATACAGTGCAATTTCTTGATCACAAAATCTTGCTACATAAACACTTTTACGGTGAGAGAATGTAACCAAATATCAGCAGGTGCGATTACTGCATACGGGGTGCGGAATGCGGAATTAGTGGCGCTATAAAAATAAATGGTGATGATGATGATGCTGAAGTATAAATATTGGATGGAGATATAAAGCTGTGGCTCTTTCCAGGTCTTGACTTGCCTCAGTTAGCATGATTGTGAGCTTAAAAACATTATAAATGGTAAAGCCATGGTGATTTCTTGAATTATATTGTATCGCACAAAAGACATTGGTGGAATTGAATGTTCTTACAGCCGGCCTAATAACCTGGGGTGATATGGGAAAATAAAGCAGATTCATTTTAGTTGGGAGTAAATATTCATAAATAGACAGTATTATTTAAAAAAAATAATCTAAAAATACCCATACATTCCAAGCTATATTGTGGTTAAGTTTGCCATAGCTGGATTATCCATTAACAATCTAGGCACCTGCCTAGGGCCCAGATTATCCTTACTCATTATTATGATTTTTATTTTGACACACTAAGGACCTCATTTAGAGTCGGACGCAAAGTCCGTTTTAGGCGCATGCAACAAAAAAACACTATCACTCATGTGCAGAAAGCACCATATCCGCCTGCATCTTGGACGCAATTAACACTTGCGACAGCTTGCGGCTTACTAGGAGAGAAAGGGAGGAACGCGGAATTGTGAAGGCGTGACCATGTAAATAAATCCTAGTTGCAGTGAGGCGCAGACGCAACACACACCAAAAAAGGGCTAAAGCTGTGCATCAGGAATTAGGTGGCGCAAACTGTTAGCTAGCTGCACGAACTGCTCGCAGCTCGGTAGGGTATTATGAGTGGGACGCTTGCCACTCGTAATACCCTACCAAACTGCGGCACACTCCCACTCCTACACTTCTTAAACAAACTTTGCATCCGACTCTAAATGAGGTCCTAAGGGTGGGAAGGGGGCTCAAACCAGTATTTTGCCTAGGGTCCCATTGGGTCTTCATTTGGCTCTAGCAGCAGCTACTTTGTGGCAGTTAAAAAGCAGGGACATAATAGGTGAACTTTTGAAACCATTTGCAATAATGGTAATCAATAGAATGTCATATTATAAAGCAGAGTTTGCATAAAATCTTAATTTCCTGCACCCTGTGTGTCCAGTTGTTAAAAAGGTTGTGGCTTAAAAAAGGAGAGGTGCTCATCAACAGGACAGCGGCCTTGCACTTTTGACCGTTAAGAAACACATTCAGTAAAATAGCTAAATCATAGGATGTACATTTCATTAGTGTTGAAGCCTTACATGTTCTCTGTGTTTTTAATATTATTATTTTTAACCCAGAGTGTTCTTCATCAATGCCCAATAATATATGTTTATTTCCTGCATAATTATATTGCTTTACGTCAGCGGTATATATGCATAAATGTTTCAACCAGTGCAAAACAACAATAAAAATACTATGACATATTTAAGGACCACTTAGATACAAAATTTAAATTACATTATACTGCAGCTCTGTAAAAAACAAAGAATGATCTGTAGACAGTGCATTCTCCTCCCACTTCTTTAAGACAGTGTCCTTATTGGATCTGATACATGTCAAAAATCTGAGACCGTTGACAACACAGGGTTTGGTTTCTCCTTGTCTATGAATCAACCAATCCCTTCTGTGCAATTCTAAAGCAAGTCTGCTTAGCAGTCACTGTCAGCCGATTTAGTTAGAGGAGTATCTCCCTACTAATACGGCAAACTACTACAGAGGAGTGAAAGCATGGTGGATATATTATGTTAAGTAGAAACATATTTCATGTTTATTTTCTAACACAATAATATACAGCCTTTGATGAAGTAATGTCAAATAATAACTTTACGTGGTCTTTAAGCACTAAACATTGAGATCTACTTTGTTCTTAGTAATATTGGTGTCGTAAAAATCTTTAAACTTCTCTTTTAGTGGAAAACAGATACATGATGAAAGATCTCACAACTGATTGGTCTCAACCAAATGACTCATTTGGAAGATTCAGCTCTCTCTTTAATGTGAAAGGTAACTAACATTAGTCCTGTTGATCTGTATTTTTTTTGCATTATTTTCTTTTCTTTAGTTTATTCTACAATTACTACTACTACTACTACTACTAATGATGGTGAAATGTCAGATTTTTCACTTTAGCCATCTATGTGTGTAGCCAAAGTAGACAATGACCCTGTTGCCCGACATTCAAGTTGTATGATTGGCCCAAGTGTGGCAAGCTTAACATGCAAATACATTTTTTTTCTGATGATCAAAGAAAGTAGAATGTGACTATTTTTGATAAATGTAAAGAATATGTGAATGAAAGTTTTCGGTATCATGTTGAAGATTCAGGGCCTGATTTTGAGTTAGGAGCAAAGCAAAGAAAATGAGCAAATTTGCACCTGAACAAACCATATTACAATGTAAGTGGTACAAATTGACTTATCTTTTTGCACAGAAGGAAAATACTGGCTCTTTTTTTCATGTAGCATACAAATACTTGATAGCTTTATGTTTCCACTGAATTAAATTGATCTAAGACATGCCCTATTGCAACTATAGATCTGTCCCTATATTTTAAATGTACCTCCTCCTCCAATGCAGCATTGTTTTGCCAAGGTGCAAATTTATTCCTTTTCTTGGGTTTGCTCCTAACTCAAAATCAGGCCCTCAGTGGTTATGTTCAGTAAAATATTTGCTAAGTGCACAATGAATATAACAATGAAAGTACAATTACAATAATCATAAAATGTATTTTATATTATTCAATTTAAATTAAATGTTGTGTTATAAATTACATTTTATTGGATATATTTAAAATAAGTATGTGGCAGCCAGTTTCAGCAATGACACTCTCACAAAGCCATAATATGATGGCTTAACAAAGGTTTCATAGCCAAAACCACTTGCCATGGTATAATGTGCAAATTACAAGTTTCTGAAATCTTGTGTTCACTACAAAATTGCACAATATATTATATATTAACACAATGTACCTTTTCGACTCAGACTATATTTCTAGCACCCAACGCTTTCATTAGTTCATAAAATTGTATGCGGAATTGAAGGGTGTAAATGCACTTTTAATTTTCTGTCTGTAAAGAAGCTTATCTTCATCATGTTTCAGTTGATGTAATTTAATTTAATTTAATTTGCAAAAATGATGTACTTTTATGAAAATATAGCATGCACTTATTTATCTAGCACTTTATAGCTAATGAAATACATTGTTTGGGCTCTTCTTCTAGCAAAATTGTTGCTTCCCACAGCCCTGATTAATTGCTTTGCTAGTAAATATCAAAGGATTACAGCTCTGTATTTTAAAAATGGCAGGATTAACTGCAATTAAATTTAAAACTTTAGTATAATTATTAGTTAAAATGTCCTTTTTTAACAGTGAAATATTATATAAATTACAGCAAAATATTCTGTAGGCATTGCTGAATAAGTATATTTTCTAACCAAGCTTTATTAAAAGTTATTGCAGTTTAATAGTGAAACAAAAGTTTTCCTGTAATAACCTTCACTTTTCTGCAGTCAGCCTATGTCTATAGTCTAGTTCTCAAGTATCCAGGTTGTGGAAGAGTTTAGTACAATGTTAGTTTTAACTTTTAACTGCTGGGACTTTTTAGTAACTGAAAGACCAGTTGGGGTGTGACCTAAGGCTGTAGACTGTATAAATCTTATTTAAAGTGCACATGTCACATGTAAACAATAGAAGCAGCCATTTTGTTGCCTGAACAAAATGGATGTTGTGTTGAAAGTGTAGTATAGGTGTAGTAGTTCCATGTTAGCTGAGTAAACTTGACTGTAATGAGCAGTGCACACTGAGCACATTTGGCTATAGAGATTTTATTAAGGGTCATGTATCACGAAAATAATACATGAACAGAGGCCAGGGGTGGACAGATTAATTTGAAGACCAGCACTATGCATATATATTATTTAATATGTTAACTAAAGATTATGGCCAAAGACAAACTAAATGAAATTGATTTTGCTTTTAATTTTTATGATAGATCTCTTTGAAATAGTTTGACATTTCCATTCAAATGCTAATCCCTTAAATATCAGCATATTTTTTTTGAGTTAATGTTTAAGAAAATGCCATCCTCTTCAAGGAGATTAACTGCTATCATTAAAACTTATTATTATATTAAAAAGTGATCTGTGACAAAGAAATAACTTACACTTATGTTTTGGCTCTTTCATTTGAAATTCTATCTTTATTTTCTATAGCAGGTGGTCGACAGTCGTTCCAGCCTTCTCCTGTGCGTAACTTAGCAGAGAGCAATGCTTCAAGCTTAAACAGCATCTATGGAAACAAAGGTATAATGACTGGCTACAAAAATGATTGATATACCTCTTCCTATTTTTAATTGCGTATTGATAAGAGGCATGATTTGACATTACATATAGTATATTCCTCTAAATGTGGCCATTACATAATGGCTATCATTACAAAAATGCATCTATATTCTTTATTTTAGACTGTGTATCCAGTGTTACACAGGCAACTCCAATTTATCAGGAATGTCACACTCACCCAAATCAGATGTCTATAACCAGATGATAAAAAGGAAAAAGCTTCAAATTAAACTAAACTAAGAAAATTAATTTGACATGTTATGTAATAATGACTCCTGATACCTATAAATATTTTCTAACCCCCCCCTTAAGTATTTAAGTGTTAACTAAGTACCTATCATCTCTAAATGTTTATTTAGTACCACTTTATTACATTCCAAAGCCCTCTTATGTTTTTGTATATCATTTATTCTTAAACTTTACTAATGTTAACATTTTTTAATATAAGTTAAATACAATGGGCTGAAGTACCCTTTAACTTCTCTACATGTACATGTACTATTGTGTGTTCATAGTTACAAAGCCCCTTTAGAGTGCAAATAAGCCTAATTTTTACAATTGCACCCCAGATGGTTTTAAATTGGACATTTAGTAGGAAGCTGATTGTGTTCCACAATGTCTTCATTGTTCTAGACTTGCGTTTAAGTGCACTGAAAAGCAATGAAAGTGAAAAAAATTAAAACCACCAAACTGTCAGGTGAATGGAGCACATCATCTTGACATACATACTAACATTCCTGATAGAAAAACTGCATGGATTAGGCAACACCCCAATCCACAACACTCCCCCCAAATCTGTCCTAAACCCAGGCCATAACACTTTCCCACTAGGCTACGTGACTATTGTTAGTTGTGCGTTTAATCCTTTACCTCTATGAGCTGATAAACAAGAACATTTGCAAAATAAGAGCAATTAATCATTAGTATTCAAGACCAATTTATGTTTAATGGGGAGAGGCCAAATATACGAGTCATTCAGAAGCAGGTTTCTACACTGAGCATGGGAGCTGGCAGAATTAAATTATTTTGCAACATCATCTTGTTGTTTTGTGTTTTTCTTAGAAAATAAATTTCATTTTTGTAATAAGTGATTGCAGGAAATGTCCAAATATTTATATTTTTTTAATTTTGTGTGTCATTGTATTGTCTGTGCTTTATATTGTGCATTGCTCAATTCACAAAATAATAACTGCATGTTATAATATTATTATCTGTCTATTGCACGTTTATTGCTTGGTACAATGTAATATTAAGATCTGCTTAATTTGTACACAATGTAATAACTAGCTTTTCATGTGTGTACTAACCTTTCTCTTAGATCAGATAACATAATAGTAAATCCTCACCAATATTTTTATTTTGTAATTTCCATAGATTTTCCTATGCTAAAGTTGAATTGAGCAATTATACTCCTAAAATGCTGGGTATACATCTATATCCATAATTTATGTACCCATAATAATAATAAGAAACAAAATGCAACAAAATCATAGTGGAAAAAAATCCTATAGAGATATTAATTAAATAAAAGTTTAGCTTTTGTCTGCAGATTAATTCTCAAAAGTTAGCACCTCTTCTTATAGGATCTTACAGAATGTGGGACGCTTCTCCCCTCCCGGCCCAAGAGGACACTGCCACCTATTCAGCCTCGACCTTTGCTCAGAAAGGTATTACTGCTGGTTCTGGTGCTAATTTCAATAACTGCTAGTGCTATCTACAGTATAAATCAGAGGGACGATAATCTATTGGCACACTCCACCTTGTGATCACTCCGTCTTATGATCACTGCATAAGCTTTCTAGTCGAAATTGCTATCAGTATCTTCTCCTCTGTGGTTTACACTTTAATTTTCTTAGTTCTAAAGAATAAGTTCTGCAGCTAGGGTCTGCTTCATTAAGGAAAGGAAAGCAAAAAAATGAGTAACTTTGCACCTTGGCAAAGCCATGTTGCATTGAAGGGGGAGCTCAATTTAAAATATGATGGCAGATTTACAGTTGGGAGAGGGCATATCCTAGATCAATTTTAAATTTCAGGGTAAAAATAAAGCTATCAAGTATTTGTGTGCTACATGAAAAAAACAGCCAGTATATAACTTATGTGCAAAATAATACACTAATTTGCACCCTTGGCATTGTAACATGGTTTTGTCCAGGAGAAAACTTACTCATTTATTTGCCTTACTTTCCTTAATGAATCAGGCCCCTAGTGTTTCTGAATAAAGCAGTAATCAACTCTATAAAAGTGCATTCTTGTCAGCATCAGAAATACACGGGAGGGGGATATGAGAACAAGCTTTATTATTTGTTATGTTGCTGATAACAGCATGACACTTAGGAAAGCTTATTTTTACTCTCATATAACATTGAATGTGTACAGTTCATAGAGGCCAAATGATTTTCAAAGGGCCATTTGCTACATTTCTGCCATCAAACAAAATGTGAGCAACACAGTTTAAAAAGGGGATGTTGATATGTACTGTACATTGGTCTAAAGCTCATGCGGTTTTCTAGTCAGCCACTGTGTAGTGTCTCTCAATATTTATCTGAAATCAAAGGCAGTAGATCGAGGTAATAATGGTCCGAATCATATATATCCATTAATGTGTCAATGATTAGAATCTGCTGCTGACTATTTTTCCCTCAAAGCACATTAGATTTTTCCAATCCGGTAGTAAAGAAGTGCCAATAAAATATGTAAAATACAAGTCACGTTTACACATTGTCTTAATTGATAAGTAATGCTGTAGCCGCTACAGGACCACGGGCAGGTGTAGGGGGTTTAATCTGTAGAACAAAAGGTTACAAGTAAGGTAAGTGAAGGTGGTAGGGAGCGCTTCTGCTTGTGTGCAGTCACTGTCATTGTGAGTCTATATGTCAGATTCAGTCTGTGTATCAGTCTGTCCGTTTCATTCTGTGTGTTGATCAGTGTCAAATAATTTATTTTTCTAAATTAAAACTGACATATTAATAAAAGTAATTTAATAGGTTGATATGGCCTATCTAGTATTAAAAACATAATGTTATTTTTAAAATGGTTTATTTTGCCTGGTTGGAGAAAAAAAACACAAAGAGAACCCAATCAAAGTTTAGGTAAAACAGTCTGATACAGGAGAATGAAAAACCACTAAAAAGCAAACAAACTTGACATAGAGATGAGGATAAAATTGTCAGGAAAATGGCAACTGTGTAAAAGCAGTCATGTAAAAATAAACAACCAAGCATTTTTGAAGAGGTATGAGAGGAGAGAAAGAAGAGACAGGCAATGGAAAAGGATAATAAGATAGGGTGAAAAACAAGAAGGGGAGGAGAAGAAGAAAGGAGAAGGAGGTAGGGAATGAAGAAGGAGATGGAGGAGCCTTAGGAGAAGAGGAGGAGAGAATAATCCCAACTTAGAGCAGAAGAAAAAGTTAAGATGGAAGCGGAGTTAAATGATGCATGTTATTATATAATGCCCAAGGTTCCAATGTTTTACAGAATTGTTTTGCCAAGTTATTAACAATAGGCATCATATATTCCATAGGATAAAAAAAACATACATTTTTAGTAAGTTGCTTTAAAATAAAATATGTTTTCTTCCCTACCTGTTCTGCTAAGAGAATGACCTTTTAGCGCACTCAATTTTATAAACATCAAATGTAAACAGCACAATTTCCCTTCTGAAGGCCCATAGTTCATCCAACATGTGGAAGGGGTGGTATATAGGAGGAACAGTGTCTGACTGGGGTATGAAGGGCCCACTGTGGGACTGCAACGCTAGGTGCCCACCAGAGGGGGTGTGGCCAGCCATCATAGAGGCTAGATCAGACACTAGATGGGGAGTAGTCAGCCCACATAGGACAGCTTGCACCATAGTGTGATGTGAATGAGTTCTCTGTACAGTGCTGCGGAATCAGTGGCGCTATATAAATAAATGGTGATGATGATGATGATGATGATAGTGTAGTATATAAAGCATGCAGTGTGTATATAAAGAATACACAGTCTTGATCTGCCCCTTAGATTGGGCAGAAGAGTCACCAAAAATCGGGATTGTCTGGCTTCTTAAGTTGTGGCTTGTCTGGATCCTGGAATGTTGGGGGCCCTATTTGGAAAAAAAATGGGTACATTTAGAAAATTACAACCAGCCCCGATGTTAAATCAATAGGACCCACAATTAATACTTAGGCCTTCCTCCAGCCCCAACATTAAAGTAATAGTATTCCCATTTAATAAATAAACCTATTTCCCTCCCTCCAGACAGCCCCAGCAATAAATTAATAGCATTTACGTATAATAAATATACCTATTTCCCACAATTGTCACTGTCATTAAATATTTCATATTCATATTTAATAAATAGACCTCATGCTCCTCAAACTCAGCCCCGCATTCAATTAATAGCGCCCAAACCACCCCATCTTAAATTAATAGTCCCCAATATAAAATTAAATTGCCCCACCATCACCCTACAAACAAAATCATCACACACACATTACTGTGCCCCTTCATCACCATGCCGTGCCTCCTTATGATCACCCTGCGCCCTCCATGCTGCTTTTGCTCCCTCCTTCTCCAGGAACCCCTTCATCACCCTGTGCCACGCTAATTTGGCCCCCTTCACACTCTGCCATGCTGACCTGGCCCCCCTTCACACTCTGCCATGCTGCTTTGGCCTCTTCTCACTTCACTCTCTGCCATGCTGCCTTGGCCCCTTCTCACTCTCTGCCATGCTGACCTGGCCCCCTTTGCTCTCTACCATGCTGCCTTTGCCCCTTATCCCTCATCACCCTGTGCCATGCTTCTTTGACCCCCCTTTACACTCTGACATGCTGACCTGGCCCCCCTTCACACTCTGTAATGCTGACCTGGCTCCCCTTCACACTCTGCCCAGACGCGGCTCCCTGCACCTGCGCGTTAGTGTGGTTACCCAAAATGTTGCTGCTGTCGGAAGTGTAGGGAACCAGGTGTTCGGTAAGCTCCACCCTAACAACAGAGGGGGTGGAGCTTGAACCTGGCGGTGCCTACCGGTGGTTAGCCTGGCTGCCTGGCAGGCCAGGAGGAAGGCTGGCGTTGGAGAGAATCAAATCTCCCTGTTTGATGTATTGGTATGCAAGCAGAATGAGCAGGATTTCGTCTCTACAATGCCAACTTTTCTCCTCTATGTCAGCCCTTCTAGTGCTTATCACTGATCAGGAGAGCTGACATAGACGAAAGAAACTGGCCTAGGGTTGATAACACTGTCCATATTTGCTGTTTAGTATATTTGTGTTCGATACAATGTGATACTTCTCTTGCCAAAAGGGGATAAATCACCTTAATTTATTTAAGAACACAATGGCTTCCCTTCAATAAATTAATAAATGCAACCCTGATGATTAATTTTAAAAAGTAATATTCAAGCATTAGTTTGGTTAATTATATGATTAGCTAAAATCATCATAAATTACTATTCACTAGTCTCAAATGATTGTTAATGTTGAAATGATCTAACTATTATTATTATGGTGGTAGTTCCTGGTAAAATTTTGAGGTTAGAGTGCCTTCAAGATTTTCCAGTATCTTTCATAAAAATCATATCTGGGGGTAAATGTATCAAGGTGCGATTTTGCAAATCCAGCGATTTTCTCGGGAGAGTTAAAACTCGCTGATGTATGAAGGTGAGATTTCATGTAAAATCGCCAGAGATGTGTTTCTGTCAAAATCGCTATTTCCAAAATCGATAGAGATCAAAGTCCTGACTGTTTGCCACACTAGCTATAAAAGTCTCAAATGTATGAAGCTGCGAATAAGCAAACTCTCCTGAGTTTGCTTTAAAAATCGCCAGATACAACACGCTGCCTGCTGGCAGTGTGTTTAGTAAACACATCACTGTTAGACTGCCTATAGAGCCGGAGGTCCAGAAGCTGTCAAATGTTTAAAAATAGATAAAAGGTTTTTTTCAAAAATGCGTGGGGTCCCCCTGTCTGAGCACCTATTGCCGGTTACGAGAAAATCATTGAAAAAATTTGCATGGGGACCCCCGATTTTAACATAATCAGCAATAGGCAAACCAGCTGGGGTGGGTGGCACCAGGGCTGCCAAGAAGAATTCAGGGCCCGGGTACAACAAATTCATGGGGCCCCCCCTCATAGTCAAATAAGCCCCAAAAATTTTTTGCGCCGCCTTACGGCGGCGCAAAAAAATTTAGGTTTATGGTCATGCATTCAGGGGCGTAGCTAGCCAAACGGCGGTGCAAAAATTTTGGGAGGTGTGGTCATGCATTTTGGGGCGTGGCAAACGTGCCATTGGGGCGTGGCTAACATAAAAACCACTAGGCTCTCAATTCGCCGGAGCGTCACATATGTTCAAGCACTCCTGACTTTCAGGACATCTACCACCACAGTGTAGTATACAAACAATGCAGTGTGTACACAAACAGTTCAGTCTTGGCCTACACCTTACATTGGGCACAACATTCACCAAAAATTGGTATTGTCCCTACTAGAATCACAACATTTCACATACTGTCCTGCTCTCTCCTACCTGTTCTTCTCACTTTCTCCACCTGTGGCTGCATGTTTCTTTAGTTGCGGCTTGTCTGGATCCTGGAATGCTGGGGGCCCTATTTGGAAAAAAATAGCTACATTTAGATAATTCCAAACAACCCTGGCGTTAAATCAATACCATCCACGATTAATAATTAGGCCTTCCTCCAGCTCCAATATTACAATAATGTGCCCCTTCATCATCGCCATGCCTTATGATCACACTGTGCCCTCCATGCTGTTTTTGCCCCCTTCATCTGGCTCCCCTTCATCAGACTATACTATGCTGCTCCCCCCCTTTTTCAATCCCACTGTGCCATGCCTCCCCCCCCTTTGTAACCCCACTGTGCCATGCTGCCCACCATTTTTTAACCCCACTGTGCCATGCTGACCCCTGTTTATTAACCCCACTGTGCCATACTGCCCCGTTTTTTAACCCATCTGTGCCCCTCTCATTTTTTCACCCCCTCTGTCATGCTGCCCCCCCCCCCCGTTTTTAACCCCTCTGACATGCTGCTTTCCCATTTTTTAACCCCTCTGTGCTCCCCCTCAATTTTTAACCCCTCTGACATGCTGCTTTCCCATTTTTTAACCCCTCTGTGCCCCCACTCATTTTTTAACCCCTCTGACATGCTGCTTCCCCGTTTTTTAACCCCTCTGTGCTCCCCCTCATTTTTTAACCCCTCTGACATGCTGCTTTCCCGTTTTTTAACCCCTCTGTGCTCCCCCTCATTTTTTAACCCCTCTGACATGCTGCTTCCCCGTTTTTTAACCCCTCTGTGCTCCCCCTCATTTTTTAACCCCTCTGACATGCTGCTTTCCCATTTTTTAACCCCTCTGTGCTCCCCCTCATTTTTTAACCCCTCTGACATGCTGCTTCCCCGTTTTTAACCCCTTTGACATGCTGCTTTCCCGTTTTTTAACCCCTCTGTGCTCCCCCTAATTTTTTAACCCCTCTGACATGCTGCTTCCCCGTTTTTAACCCCTCTGACATGCTGCTTCCCCGTTTTTAACCCCTTTGACATGCTGCTTTCCCGTTTTTTAACCCCTCTGTGCTCCCCCTAATTTTTTAACCCCTCTGACATGCTGCTTCCCCGTTTTTAACCCCTCTGACATGCTGCTTCCCCGTTTTTAACCCCTTTGACATGCTGTTTTCCCGTTTTTAACCCCTTTGACATGCTGCTTTCCCGTTTTTTAACCCCTCTGTGCTCCCCCTTATTTTTTAACCCCTCTGTCATGCTGCCCCCCCGTTTTTTAACCCCTTTGTGCCCCCCTCATTTTCCTCCCTTCACTTACCTTTTCTCCTCTCTTGGTCTTCTCTGCTGCTCTGTGCTCCATTGCTCCAGACTGACTGAATGCTGGGCATGACATGATGACATCACACCCAGCATTCAGACAGTCTGAATAGAGCACAGAGCAGCAGAGAGGAGGGATGCCGGCTCCGCGATCAGGTGAGTATGTTTTGTTTTTTTTTTAAACTAGCCTGCTCCCCCCACCAACGACCGAGCCCCCCCCCCCTGCCAAAAAAAAAAAAAAAAAAAAAAAGAAAAGGAAAAAAAACGTTTTGAAAAAAAATATTTGAAAATTAAAAAAAATCAGCAGCGCAAGGGCCCGGGCCGGGCCCCCTGACATGCCGGGCCCGGGTAATTAGTACCCGCTCCCCCCCCCTCTCGGCGGCCCTGGGTGGCACTATAGCAGGGGGACACACGGCAGGGGTCCCCCTGCCATAATAACAAACCAACCCCAGGCTGTCAGCGCTGGGCTGGATTCCCTAGTTAGTGGGGTTCGCCAAAAAAAACGAGCTGGCCCCCACCCTAGGAATAACCAGCCCAGTGCTGAAAGCACTAGGGCTCTAGGGCAGTGTAACAGTGATGTGTTTACTAAACATGCAGCTAGATGAAGACAACACAGGAGAGTTAGCTAAAAATGGGAGTGTTCGATATATCAGCAAATCGCCAAAGATGACCAGCGAATTTTAAGATCAGAATAAAAATCGCAGTTTAATACATCTGGCGACTTGTGGACTAAATTTTGAGGCAATTTTAAAATGCTTAAAAAAATCAGATCTTGATACATTTACCCCCTGGTGTTCATTCTAATCTTCCTTCTATTTCACCTCTTTCATATGAGATGTCAAACAATAAATTGAAAAATCTATTTTGCTGTTCCAGGTTTCAATTGCAGTCGAATGAGCTGTTCGGTACCTCATAGCCATAAATATATTTAAATGTTTTTGTATTTTATTCTAGGCACCAGTCAATTACCATCTTACCAGTTTCAATCCACTGTGACAACCACAGAGGCCACCAGTCAACAAGATAGCAATCCATTTAACATGAATGGTACATTTTTTTATATGATTCAACTATGATTTATTATCATACATGGTATTGCTACTGCTACTTTGAGCCTGATTCTAAGTACATGTCAACTGCATACCCAGTCATGTTTGTGCATATGTGTGTATGTGCTAGTGCATATTATATATATATATATTGCGCCCCTGTGTATATACATATATGTGTGTGTATATATATATATATATATATATATATATATACACACATATATATACGCACATATATGTATATACACAGGGGCGCAAGCAGGATTTTTTTTTAAAAAAAGAGAGAGCAGCTCCGTTTAGGCAGCACTGTACTATACAGCAGCCGCAGCGCTGACAAAGAAGCGTCCTCGGCGGCACTGTATACAATACAGCACCGCCGCGGACGCTTCTTTGACAGTGCCGCGGCTGCTATAAAAGTGCCCCTACATAGCGGCACTTTTTTAGCGGAGGGGAAACCCCCCCCCTGCGTGCGCCCCTGATAGATTTTATATATATATATATATATATATAATGGTGAGCCGTTTCCTGATAGAAAATGGCTATTCTAATGTTTGCCCCCAAGCTTTTTCAAGGACATAAGGGAGTTGAAGCATTGACATTGAGGCCACTTATTCAATATTTCCTACCTTGCCTATTGCCTTTGCCACTATCCATGTTCTGCTCAGCAGGACCGTGGAATAGGAAATCTGTATATTGTGCAATAAGAAAAATGTTCTGCATATGTACACAGTCTAAATCAGTGTTTTTCACATGACCGCAAGCATTTGCCACAAAAAACATCAACTGCTTAGATTTCCCATTGTGCCCTACCAGATGTGATTTGACTAGATCAGATTTTGATTAGCAATATCACTGATTAGCTGGTCACACACCTCCAGTTTAGTCAAAAGTGCCATGATCTGTATATGTGTGGCAAGACTTTAGAATCTTTTAGTAATGGGTTAGTTTTTACAGTAATACAAACTGGTGTCACCTGTTATTTTGTGTGATTGCTCTTATAGTTACACAAACCTGTGTTTGGGATTTTAACATTTTCATTGCCAATGATTGCTTATACTGGCAAATTGTTCCAAAAAATAAGATTTTTTGACCTGTTAAATTCAGTAAAAAATTGTAATTGTGCATTACAATTTACAGAAATATACTTAAAATTTTACCCTGTAGAGGGTTTGTTTCTTTTAATTAAGAGATTCAATGAAACATAATTTTATCAGGGAAGCCCAAAATACATACAACTGTATAGAAGAACCACTAATAACATTTACAAATTAAGCTTTTAGAGCCCAAAATATTTAGAGGTGTGATTATGGAAATGTCTTTGATTATAGGAAAGCAATCATTTCCTAATATTCTCAGTCATGACACCATGCAAATGTGTTGATGCGTCTAAATGAAAGTCTTGTTATTACAACTTACATTTAAAAGGCCATATCCTCTGGGTCACCTACTGTCATGGAGCAGTGGAGAGATATTTTTGCTATATTAAATAGTATACGGGTCAGTTAAAAAAAATGTTGTAAACCAACACTTAAGGGGAACCTTTATTTTCTAAAAAGTAATTGTGAATCTATATCTATAATCAACTCATCATTTGTGCTAAATTGTTTATGACTTGCCAAACCACAAAACTTTGAAAACATCTGGATTATATTGTACTGAGCAGTGGCGAAAATACCATTGGTGTGGCAGGTGCAATGCACTGGGGCCCATGGAGATAATGGGGCCCACTGCATGGCAGATGCAGAGGGTCGGGAGCCCCTGTTCCCTCCACTCCGCCTTCCTGCAGCGGGACCCACAGCTTGCTAGTTCCACCTCTGGTACGGAGTCCTTTCAGTGGATCTCTCTTCTAGTTATATAGTGATTGTGTGAGCTTATGTTTGTTTTAGTTATATATAGTAACAAATTTTCTTTATAACTTCCTATAGTGTATCCAATGATGACGAGACACCAGCCAACAAAAACTTTGCCTCAAACATGGAAATCCTCAAAACAAAGTCTGCTGGTGAGTTGTGTATACTGGAATTAGACAGGGATGTTGAATTACTAGACTAGAGTATTTACGCTAAATAAAATCCCCATTGATTTCCTCAGCTTAGATAAGATTTTTGTAAGCTGGAGATGAGTCAACCTGCACACAGTGTTATAACAACTGAAGTGTTCTAAAATGGTTCTTGGGTGGGAGAGAAACGTGCCCATTCACAGCTCTTACACATGTCTCTATGGTAAATGTCCACTATTTTCGGACAGGAAAATGACCGCTTTCTAATAATGTCTTTCAATAAGAAAGAGGACTCATTTTCAAGGGAAGAGAGAAAGACAAAGAATGTCATAAATCAAGTTTTTGAGTCAATACCCTACTTTTTTCAAGCGGAACAGAATGGAGAGAATGTTTTAGAACAGTGGAAGTTATCATATTGTCTAGGATAACACATGAAATGCTGTCATGTGCTTTAAATTCCACCCATATTAATGTATGTTTAATAATATAGTAAAGGAACATATGATTTTACTTTGCTCAGAAGCACAATAATATGTGTAGCCTAAAAAGGTGTATAGCCTGCATTGTATAAAAAGTAGATTTTCTATAGTAGCAATAATGACTGATCCTGAATATGTTTTTTTAGCGAAGAATAAAAGTTAAAAAATAAACACCCTTTATTATTTCTGGGTAAATTTAGGGTGAACACAGCAGTAGGTTTAACACTTGAAAGTTCCATCAATAATCAAATATGTAAAATAACATAAATAACAACAATGGTTAATCAGATATCATTAATGGCAATAACAATAATAATTACAATGTAACTATATCACTTATACATTACATCTACTTAAGTTACCCAAAAAATAAAATACTGTTTAATCAATATCTATCTTTATGGGTTAAACAGTGTTGTGTCAACACCTCTCTCTAATTACTGGTCCGACTCCCTCCAGCTGTTTTTCTATTTTTTTTTTTTATATAATTAACATTCCAATATGTTACCATGACAGTACTGTGAGATTGACATACCCATCCATGTATATTACATTGAATATGACAGTTATATGAAACATTTTAAAAAGAGCTGTATAAAAGGTGGCAAACCATCAAGTTCACTTTATATAAAGTATTCTGTGACAACAGGATTTAGCAATGACTCACAAAACTCATTTAACATTCTTTCTTTTGCAAATATTTTTATTGATCTCAACTGACTTAAGTAATATTATCATATTGGTCCTTAATTTGGCACAGATTGTTGAAAATATTTATACGGTATATTGTTTAAAAGGTGATATTAAAAATCACTTTATTTTACTTGTTTTCTTGTGAAGAGTAACTAATGTCTCATCTTCAGCCTTACACAACATTGTTGTTTCTTTCAGGTGCAAAGAAAAAGCATTTTGGTTTCAATACCATTCAATCTAATTTGTATTATTAATATCATACATTAGATTTAATCAGTGATCATTGTTTACCATTTAGTTGCTTTGTTCAAGTCATATAAAGTATATTTTCATAAAATATATTTCATACAATTTATATTAAAGGTTTAGGTTCACCTTTGCCAATTTTGTTTATACTTAAAATTGGGAAAGTAGCTAAAATAGTGTGTTTTTTTTAATATAATGCCTGCCCTATCTTGTATCTAGTAGAGTCTAAGGGCTAGATTTACTAAGCTGTGGGTTTGAAAAAGTGGGGATGTTGCCTATAGCAACCAATCAGATTCTAGCTTTCATTTATTTAGTACTTTCTACAAAATGACAGATGGAATCTGATTGGTTGCTATAGGCAACATCCCCACTTTTTCAAACCCGCAGCTTCGTAAATCTAGCTCTTAAAGTCTAAGAGGTGAACTTATCCTTTAAACTTTGATTTAGTGATCCATTAATGAACAGAAATAATGGTTTGTTGCACTTGTAGTCACCTAATTCCCCAGGTTATGATATAGTCCAATGACCTTTGTTAGACTTTGTTTGGAGTTAAACTGCATCTGTAATTTCAATGTTATAATGAATCTATTTAGATTTGACACAAACAAAGAATTCAACTTTATCTGGTGTAGTATTCACAAAACAATATAAGTCACTAACATTTATGTTATGCTTATTTCCCACAGACCCAGCAACGCCCTTTCTATGTGAATAAGGGAAATGGGGCAAGCACTGAATCCCCATAAGTCTCTGGAATCAAGAAGGCTTGAAATGCTGTTCTATTACTTACTAAAGCTATGGATATGTGGAATATGTGAGCAGAAAAAGGGTGGGGAACTCTGCCTAAATCTTTCGCTGCTATTGCAGTGAATGTGTTATAACTGGATTTGTCTGGGAGGAAAAAAAACAGGTTTTATTCTAGCTGACGGCAATAACCACTTACTGGAATTCCTGGGTGGGACGGGGCTAGAATGAAACTCCTATCTATGTATCTCAACTTAACCCTTTACTGTGTTGATGTAGAAAGTATTATGTTGTTAGTTATTATTATAGAAACTGAGATCTGGGTTATCAAGTGGTTGAAAATATTTAAACAGTACAAATCCTAAAAAGCCATTGCCTTTAATGTTTTTCGATACACAACAGATATTCTTGATCTTTTTTCTGCATGGTACAGTTAAACATTTTCAGATACATTTTCATTTGAAACATATTACCCTACTTGGCATGAAACCATATAAATTAATTATACTGATTATACTGTACATACCTTTCGTTCTCCTTTATTTTGCTTGTTTTCTTTCCAAATACACATCTTACAATTTGCACAGCAACCCTTCAATTTGTCTGGTCTACCCATTAAATAGTAATGTAAACTCTGCAGGCAGCACATGCTTCATTTTCACAGCTTCCTTGCAGTGTAATCTTCACAGCTAAGAAAATATTCCCTTCTTCCTTTCTTACAGATGCTTTGTGAAATTCTAAAATCAATTTCAGCTAATGCGAGACTTATCTCCTGCATCCTTCAGTGAAATAAGCTTTGCTATTTTACCTCACTGCATGCTTCTTTTCCTTTGGCTAAAATACTACATGATATCAATATCATTTTATCCAGTCTTCTCTGGGATTATGAATGACAAATTAGAATTGGTCAGTGCCAAATTATTAACTTTACATAGTACTTTAAGGACATATTACTGTCATATCTCCTGAACCATTTAGCTATGGGATTTTCTGACTTAAAAGTAATACTATATAAGGCTTTTAATTTTTTTTTTAAATGCCTGTAGTCAGAAACTGTTAGTGAAACCAGAAAGCAGGCAACATGTCTGGGCAGACATGTTCACGGAATGATAAAGTGCTCCTCTGCGTCATGCTAAATGAGCAAAGATACAACAGTGTTTATTGTTAATAGCTTTTGGTTCACTAAGATACCCCATCTTAGCCCTCCAGGAATATAGTGGTATACACCTGGAACGTTAGGCCTGGGGCAGATTGTTTGGAATTTCAGGTAAAATGGAGACATTACTCTTTTGAGAAAGAATAAAAGAAAACACAAGTGAATAGAGCTCCAACAATCCCACTCCTTCAAGATACTGTGAATGAAAAATACAGTTGATTACTGGCCTAATAGAACCTAGCTATGGATAAAGGGGAAAACATCCAGAATTAGTGCAGCCAATCATATTTGGAATTTAGCAAATGCTTTAATGGATATTGCAGAATTGCATTATTTTGACAAAAAGTGTTGGGATTGAGTGAACTCTGATGTTGAGGGTCAGTGTAAGCATTTGCTATTCTGTGGAACCATTAACATTCCTTCCAGTCCAACTCGTGAGCCTTAAAAACATTGCCAGGAAAAAAGTGAAGATTACATTGCCTTGTACAGTGGAAGCTTTTTTTGTTTTCCTAAATATATTAAAGTTATAAAGAGAAATATACTATTTATTTCCATTGTCTCTATCAATATCTCAGTCCGGCTTATAATTATGTTAACACTTCTTCGACCCTATACATATACATACTAAATATATATATATATATATATATATATATATATATATATATATATATATATATATATATATATGTCTCCTAATACTCCACACTTGTGCGAGTGGAAGTATTAAGACTTTTTCATTTCTAAAAGCCAGATCTATGCTGAGGATGCTAGTATCCCAGGCGGAAAATAATCTATACTCATATTTTATTGCAATATTAAAGATGCATAGATCCTACAAGCCCCAGAATTCCTGTTTCCTCTGACATTACACACGTTATTCTAGAATTATTTTTTTCTTTTGTTATGAGAGATCTTTAGCTTCTATATATCATTGGGGCAAAATAAGCAGATGTTGGGTAAAACTTAAAGGATTTGTTTTTATGGGTGCTAAGGGTCAGATAAAATATATTGTTTTCTAAATGAGTTGGCAAACTGGCCCATGCTTTTGGATAATTTTAACATCCAAACAGAAAGAAGTAGGTGCAAAAATACCACATTTACAAACATATATAAAAATATAACAAAATATTTAATTCTATGAGTAGTCACAGAATTTCATTCATATTACAGGTCTTGATAGTGCAACTTAATTTGTTCTACTTTGGTGTTCCACCTTTTTCTCTCATTAGTATGCAGTTGTTTTAATGTGTGTAAAAAATAACTTCAAATATTGCAATTTACTGAATTTAAAAAATATGTTTGTATTCTATTTAGAATTGTGTTTGATGTTCCACCTCTTTGTGTTAATATATTTAGAAGGCTTGTAGTCACAGTCTTGATAGGCAACCATAGAAACAGTGACAATCAAGGATTAGAAAAGAAAAAAAGCCAAAAATAAGGAAGACAAACATCAAAATGAATATACCAAAATATTTCATGTTTGTATGAGATAAATTGCAACATAAAATTGTGTTTAATTTTACACAGAATTGCAAATGTATTCTCATTATAGTTTTTCTCTACAAAAAATGTTGCCTGTTCATGTCTTATAATAACTCCAGTTTTGCAGGGCTGGTCTATTCAAATTTAAGTTCTACAATAAATAAAGACAACTTTTTTTGTGTGATTTGTTTTATTATTTTTTTCTGCACCAGCTAATTAGTCACCTATATAAAAGTCCCTTATATTTGATTGGTACCATACTTCACTTACTGTAGTGCAAAATACACAAGTAAAATTCCTGTAATAGTGGAATTTGTATTATACATTGAAGGATAATATTTACTTTATGATCAGTATACACCAATCAGCCACAACATTAAAACCCCTGACAGGTGAAGTGAATAATATTGATTATCTCATTACAATGGCATCAGTGAAGGGGTGGGATATACTAGGCAGCAAGTGAACATTCAGTTCTTGAAGGTGATTTGTTGACATCAGAAGAAATAATGGGTAGGTGTAAGGATCTGAGAGACATTGACAAAGGCCAAATTGTAATGGCTAGACGGCTGGGTCAGAGCATCTTGAAAGCGACAGGTCTTGTGTTCCCAGTATGCAGTGGTTAGTACCTACCAAAACTGGTCCAAGGAAGGTCAACCAGTGAACTGGCTACAAGGTATGTGTAGTGCAAAATTGCTGATTGTGTTAGGGCATTCCTTTCAGAGTGCTGGCTAGAACCATGAATTCATATCGCTATGCACCCACATGCGATTGAAGGATTAATGAAAGTGAATGCAATGGAGCCTTCCTTGGTCTGGGGGTGGCTGCCAAGGATTTTCTCTCTGTAAAAAGATTTGTCTTCACATATCCTTACAGGTTATGGAAACCAGACCTTGGCTTATACTCTCAGTGGGCTACCATTTATACCTTCCAGGCGTACTTTATATTGATGACAGCATTTCTAGGCTAATTAAAACATTCATACACACAAAGGTGACACATGCAATAAAGAGAGTCCTATTTTTGCCTCACTCATATAATTTATTTATTAATAGACTATCATCATCGCCATCATCATCACCATTTATATAGCGCCACTAAATCCGCAGCGCTGTACAGAGAACTCATTCTCATCAGTCCCTGCCCCATTGGGGCTTACAGTCTAAATTTCTTAACACACGCACACACAAACACAGACATAGACATAGAGAGAGACTAGGGTCAATTTGATAGCAGCCAACTAACCTACTAGTATGTTTTTTTTGGGGTGTGGGAGGAAATCGGAGCACCTGGAGGAAACCCACGCAAACACGGGGAGAACATACAAACTCCACACAGGTAAGGCCATGG
Source organism: Mixophyes fleayi (assembly GCF_038048845.1). NCBI lineage: Eukaryota > Metazoa > Chordata > Amphibia > Anura > Limnodynastidae > Mixophyes > Mixophyes fleayi. Next base: position 51,267,222 of record NC_134412.1, on the reverse strand, counting down.
TCGGGAATTATATTTAATCATTCACATAAGTCCATGCCCCAGTGGAGCTTACAATCTATATTCCCTACCATGCACACTTTAGGGTTAATTTTTGTCAGGAGCCAATTAACCTATCAATATGTCTTTGGATGTGGACGTAAATCAGAGCACTTGGAAGAAACCAACGCAAACATAGTGAGAACATAACATAGCATAGTCCGATTCAGACCCATGATCCCTGCGCTGTGAGGCAGCAATGCTAACCACTGTTCCACAGTGATGCCCATGTTAACCTATTATTAATTTTGGACAAAAGTGAGGCTAAACTGAACAGTTTTCTCTGAGAAAAATGAAAGAGTTAAAATGGTTGGCAGGATGGTCCTAATATGTTAGTAAGCTGGACTTTTTGCTCCATGTGCACTTCCATTGCGACTTGCAAACCCGCAAAAAGTCACGCAACACATTTTTACAGGGGAAATACAAAAATCAAGAATGAAGGCATGCTTTGACATATTTGCAGAAGTGTTATTGCAGAATTAGTTACCTGATTATTGTTTTTTTTACAAAAGTAAACCGATTTGTGAATAATATGACTGCAATCTAAACAGACTTACCTGAACACCGAATGTGTAGCTTTCCGAAGGAACCGCCATGCTGACAGCCAGGGTTTCCGAACTCACAGGACTTCAGTTTAACGTTGCTGCGACTGACATCAATGTTCATTTAAAGTGGCAATTTGTGGACCCCGCAGGCTAAGTATTTAAACCCAGTCTGCTCCTGCTGGGTTTTCACCTATTCCCCTATAGGAGAGCTGTCAAATATGCCTGCTATATATATATTGTAGTATACTCAGGGGAACAGGTATCATCTCCTGGGTGAACAGCAACAGAAAGACACACGAGTCTAGGAGTTTCTGGATACAGCCATTGCCAGTTTATTCACTAGCTTGAATACAGGAACAAAACACAAAATAAAATCCTAGCTGTCTGGCTTCTAGGTAATACATTTATGGAGGCCCTCTCTCATGTGTAGGACCTCCTGTCCCACACACACGCCAAACCACATGTAACTGTTGCTCCCTGCAACAGAGTATCTTGGGAGGCACTCTCCTCTCCCAGGTCTGAGATCCTGACTGCATATCACAGCTGCCTTATTACAAGCACCTCACAGGTGCATCCCTTAATCAGTCTGTTAGAGACTGATAAAACAGAAGACCCGGACTGGGCCTTATGTATACAATGCTGGAAGCCTGGGACACATACCTCTGTATCTAGGCTCCTTCCAGTGACTCTGTTACATATCCTCCCCCTTTGTTTCAACCTACAGGTGGAACACTTGTTAAGCCACAAATGACAGGAACCTGGGACTTATGTATCTGCTATTTATCACTAGTCCCGAGTTTCTGTCACATATCCTCCCCCCTTGTTTTGACCTGTGAGGCAGAACACTTGTTGTTTTTAAACAATATATCCGGGACAAAGCATCTGCATTGGCCAGTTGGCTTCCTGGCCTATGTTCTACCGAAAACGTAAAATTTTGGAGGGCCAAGAACCACCTAGTTATTCTCCCGTTAGTTTCTTTGTTCTCCGACATCCACTTTAACGGAGCATGGTCAGTGATTAGCCTAAACTTCCGGCCCAAAAGGTAATATCTTAAGGTTTCTAAGGCCCATTTAATTGCCAGGGCTTCTTTTTCAATAGTGGCATAGTTTCTTTCATGTGCAATTAACTTCCGGCTTAAATAAATAACAGGATGCTCTTCACCATTCTTACTCTGGGACAGGACCGCACCTATCCCTACATTTGATGCATCCGTCTGCACAACAAATTCATTTTTGAAGTCCGGTGTCACTAAAACCGGTTGCGTGCACAGTGCTATCTTTAATGCCTGAAAAGCATTCTCTGCTTCTGAACTCCACGTAACCATTACAGATTTCTTACCCTTAGTCAAGTCAGTCAACGGGACCGCAATAGTGGCAAAATTGGGAATAAATCTTCTATAATACCCGGTGATTCCCAGGAAAGTCCTAACTTATTTTTTGTTCAGAGGTCTTGGCCAGTTTTGTATTGCCTCAATTTTATTAAGTTGGGGCTTTATCAGACCTCTACCAATGGTATACCCCAGATACTTCACCTCCTCCATTCCTAAGTGACACTTCTTTGGGTTAGCTGTTAAACCTGCCTCCCGAATAGAGTCCAACACTGCTTGAACCCTGGACAGATGGGATTGCCAATCTGGACTATGGATAACTACATCATTGAGGTAGGCTGCAGCATAACGCCTATGGGGCCTTAGTATCTTATCCATCATTCTTTGAAATGTGGCCGGCGCCCCGTGTAACCCAAATGGTAACCTTTTATATTGGAATAGACCTTCTGGGGAAGAAAAAGCTGTCTTCTCTTTGGCTCTGTCTGTCAACAGTACCTGCCAATACCCTTTGGTTAGGTCTAAAGTGGTTAAATAACGTGCTGTACCCAGGTTTTCAATAAGCTCGTCCACTTGAGGCATTGGGTATGCATCAAATTTAGACACCTTATTTAATTTACGAAAGTCATTGCAAAAGCGTAAACTCCCATCAGGCTTCGGATGGAGCACGATAGGACTTGACCGTTCACTATGTGATTCTTCAATTACATCCAATTCTAACATTTTTTAATTTCTTTTGACACTAACTCCCGTTGGGCCTCTGGTATTCTATAGGGTTTCATATTGACCTTAACTCTCGGTTCAGTGACTATATCATGTTTAATGATTGTTGTTTTACCAGGTACATCCACAAATAAGTCTCTATTTCTTATGAGCAACTCTTTAGCATCACTCTGTTGGGCAACTGAGAGGGTGTTAGCTACTACTACTTCCAGGACTAGTGGCAAAACAGGTGTCGGTGAAACCAGGATAACTGACAGGGCTACTCTTTCTTTCCACGGTTTTATAAGGTTTACATGGTAAATTTGTTCTGGTTTTCTTTTCCCTGGCCTTGTAGTTAACTTGTAGTTAACCTTGTAGTTAACTTCCCCCACTCTTTCCATTATTTCAAAGGGTCCTTGCCATTTAGCCAACAAGTTACTTTCTACAGTAGGCACTAAAACAAGCACCCTGTCACCCGGAGTAAAGGTACGTACTTGGGCATTACGGTTATAGACCCGTTTTTGTGCCAATTGGGCTTGCTCTAGGTGCTCTCTTACTATTGGCACCACTGCAGACATTCTTTCTTGCATCTGGGAAACATGTTCAATTACAGTTTTATGGGGACTAGGTTGCCCCTCCCACGTCTCCTTGGCGATATCCAGTAACCCCCTAGGGTGTCTCCCATACAACAGATCAAAAGGTGAGAGCCCCGTGGAGGACTGGGGTACCTCTCTAATTGCCAGTAACAAGTATGGTAACAAACAGTCCCAATTTTTCCCATCCTTGTCCACTACCTTCTTTAGCATATGTTTTAACATTTTATTAAATCTCTCCACTAACCCATCAGTCTGTGGGTGATACACAGAGGTCCTTAGTTGAGTAACCTTAAACAAGCGGCACAGCTCTTTCATAATTCTGGACATAAAAGGTGTACCCTGGTCAGTAAGTATTTCTTTCGGTATCCCGACTCTGCTAAAGAAATGTACGAGTTCCCTAGAAATAGCCTTTGTCGACTTATTGCGTAATGGGATCGCCTCCGGGTATCTTGTAGCATAATCTAATATTGGCAGAATATATTGATGCCCTCGGGCAGACTTTAGTAAAGGACCTACCAAATCCATAGCTATCCTCTCAAATGGCACTTCAATAATGGGTAACGGGACAAGCGGACTTTTAAAGTGTGGCCTAGGAGCATGGTATTGACACTCGGGGCAAGACGTGCAATAATCAGATACATCTTTATGGATCCCTGGCCAAAAAAACTGCTGCAATATTCTCTCTTAGGTTTTTTCACCAAGCATACTGGAGAAAGGAATCATTTCAGATTCTGGGAACACTTCCACCCTTACCACATCTGTAACATTATTTACTGTGTGTGGGCTATTTTCTTGTGTAACCCCCTGGGTTCCCCACAGCTTCCAAAAGTGAGAGAAATCTCGTCCCAGTATTACATCAAACCCCAAACGAGGGATTAATCCCACAGTAAATATCACTGAACCAAACTGCGTTACTATGTTCACTGCAGCGGTGGCATAATGCCGTGTGTCCCCATGTATACAGGTTACCCCAACACTTTCCACTATATGCTTTATAGGGCTCACCAACTCGGCTTTCACAAGTGTCACCATGCTACCGGAATCTAGTAGAGCATTAACACTTTTGCCTTCTACGGTAATTACACACATCTGTCTGTCAGACTCAGGGTGTCGGTCTGCAGCGCAGGCCCACTGGGTGAAGAAAGACATTCTGCGCTGTACACAAGCAGTATCACATTGCATAGGCTCAGAGGTAAGGGAACAGTTAGCAGCAATATGGCCTAATTCACCACATCTAAAGCATCTTATCATATTTCTATCAAGGCCTATACGAGGCTGGGACCTACTTGGCATGACTGGCCAATCTACAGGTTCCCGACCCCCAGTCTCTGGGTGTTTTAGTTCATTCCACCGCCTAGCACCTTTTCCCCCTGGAACAGTCTTACCAGAAGTCACTGAAGATCGGTGTAGTGGAACTAGGAGCCGGCAGGGTATACTCGTTAGTTCTTCAGCTGCCAGATACCTCTCGACCATCTCCACAAGCTGGTCTGCCGTTTTGGGGTCTCCATGACTTACCCACTTGCGCAGAGTTGCAGGCAGGGCCCTTAGATAATGATCCATCACGATCCTTTCCACAATTTGAGGGCCTGTCAAAGTCTCCAGTTGTAACCACTTTTTGGTAAGGTGGATTAGGTCATGCATCTGTGAGCGGGGAGGTTTATCCTCCTGGTATCCCCAACGATGTACTCTTTGAGCACGGACAGACATTGTGACACCTAAATGGGTCAAAATTTCCGCCTTCAACTTATCATAGTCCCTGGCATCAGTAACGCTGAGATCATAGTAGGCTTTTTGTGACTCCCCAGATAGGAAGGGAGCGAGTAGGCCAGCCCACTGAACTTTAGGCCAATTTTCTCTTTCAGCCGTCCTCTCGAACGTTGTTAAATAGGCCTCTACATCATCTCCCTTGGTCATCTTCTGAAGAAAATGACTAGCTGGAATAGAGCTGGAGCTACTTGTGACTTCCGGGGAATCCTTGCCAAGCCGGTTTTGTTGCCTCAGGGACTCCTCAATGGCTTGAAATCGCCTGTTGGTCTCTTCATTGGTTATCTTCTGTAGCCTGTTAGCTTCCTGCTGAACTGCAGTAGCTTCCTGCTGACCTCTGATAATTACCCTATTAGTTTCTTGCTGAACTGCGTTAGATTGTACCAACGCTTTGAACATATCTTCCATGTTGCCTCCCGGTGCAGGGAAAGGGCAGAATGTAGCCTTCTTAATTAGCTGGCGATGTCCTGGGTTAGGGTTCATAAGACTTGGTAATATAGTGTACTTTCCCAAAATTGGGTGCCTGTCTCTTTACATTTTCAGCCAGTCTCTTTTTGGTTGAGACACTAGGCTTCCACTTCTTCTTGCCCACTGTAGCTTGAGTAGCCAACTTAACTTTATACGAACCAAGCACTTTCTTTGCAGAAGGAACACCTCACTTGACTTAAAAAGCTGTGGAACTACAACACCCAGCATATATCACAAACTTTTCCTTTGCAGAGCAAAAGTTTTTCTTTTTCTCCTTTAACTTCTGCTCAATGGTTTTGCAAACACATTTGCACACTTCTGTTTCAACACCGAAAACATTCACTTTGCACTGACAAAGATTCTCAATAAACTTTTCTCTTTAAAGTCTTTTTGTTTTTTCGGTTTATGCACAGAACCACACCCAACTTGTGCTTTTCAGACACACACACTAATACTTGGAATTATTTTTTCTTCAGTCTTAATGAACAGACCTGCTTTCCATCAATTAACACAACTTAGTCTTTACTTTGCAGAAAACATTTTTGTCTGTGCCAACAATGTGCTCATTTTTCTGAGTCTTCATAAACAAATTTGTATTGACTTTGCTTTAGAGTAATTAACAAACACAGTCCACAAAATACTTGATTCCTTTGCCTCTCACTGGTCTTTGCAAACACTTCTGTTTTCCCAACACAAATGGCCAGTTTTCACAGACAACTTTCAACTCTTCTCAAATTATCATATATGCAGCAAATTTGTATACAGTTTTTCACAGTAGGGTTTATTACTCACATCCACGTGGTTCTCTGGACCCCACTGTTACTGTGCATAAACATTCCAATATTTAGCTGCTTTTCTCCACATGACAAGACATGCATGTATTTCCACGGTGTCTGTTCCTTTAAATGTTTCAAGCACACACACACACACAGAGCTGGCTTCTGTAAGTATCTCCAAGACTGCTGCTATTCTTGATCGGCATGAATCTAGGCGTTTCTGGATACAGCCATTGCCAGTTTATTCACTAGCTTGAATACAGGAACAAAACACAAATAAAATCCTAGCCATCTGGCTTCTAGGTAATACATTTATGGAGGCCCTCTCTCATGTGTAGGACCTCCTGTCCCACACACACGCCAAACCACATGTAACTGTTGCTCCCTGCAACAGAGTATCTTGGGAGACACTCTCCTCTCCCGGGTCTGAGATCCTGACTGCATATCACAGCTGCCTTATTACAAGCACCTCACAGGTACATTCCTTAATCAGTCTGTTAGAGACTGATAAAACAAGAGACCCGGACTGGGGCTTATGTATACAATGCTGGAAGCCTGGGACACATACCTCTGTATCTAGGCTCCTTCCAGTGACTCTGTCACAATATATATATATATATATATATATATATATATATATATATACACACACAAAAAACAGAGATACTCTGCACTCTCCAAACACATAATTAATGCTGTACTAAATACTTTTCTATATTACAAACAGGGAATGTTAGTTCCACATATTGCAATATATGTTGTGCTGACCAACTCACGCCACAATCTTCCCATTCTTTTCAGTCCTAACATGATCAAATACTATGCTTTTTTATCTGTCCTTAAGGCTTACCTGCACACAGCTTTTAAAGGAAAGTCTTTCCTAAGCACTAGCAGTCATGGGAGACCTGGGACTCACCTGACACAAGTTGGAATTAATTAATGTAAAGAATGGGGTGCAGGAGTGTTGGGACTTACATTGTATAAGCAAAAACAAATGTAGATCCTCTGCACTCTCCATGCAGTGTCGTAGTGGGGCATGAAGGGACCACCAGGGGACCACGCTAGGGGCCCACCAGTGGGGGTGTGGCCAGCCATCATAGAGGTGAGACCAGACACTAGAGGGGTAGTGGTCAGCCCACGAAGGACAGCTAACACCATAGTGTAGTATTTAAAGAATACAGTGTGTATATAAACAGTCACCAAAAATCGGGATTGTCCCAGTAGAATCAGAACATTTGACAGACTGTCCTACCTGTTCTTGTCACTTTCACCACCTGTGGTTGCTGGTTTCTTTAGTTACGACTTGTCTGGATCCTGGACTGTCGGGGGCCCTATTTGGAAAAAAAATGGGTACATTTAGAAAATTACAACCAGGCCCGGATATAAATCAGTAGGACTTACGATTAATACTTGTGCCTTCCCCCCCTCTTCTTCATCACTCTGTACCTCCCCCCCCTTCTTCATCACTCTGTCCCCTTCTGCCCCCCCTCTTCTTCATCATTCTGTCCCCTTCTGCCCCCCCTCTTCTTCATCACTCTGTGCCTTTCTGCCCCATCTTCTTTATTACTCTGTACCTCCCCTCCTCTTCTTCATCACTCTATGACCCCCTTCTTCATCACTTTGTCCCTTTCTGTTTCCCTCCCTTTGTCTCCATTCCAGTATTTTGATATGAGATTTGAGATGTATGAAAATGATGTTCTTGAGGGCTTTGAAGGTAATAGTGAGTAATTTGAAATGGATCCTGGAGGACACAGGGAACCAGTGTTGGGATTTGCAAAGTGGTGCAGCAGAAATGGTGCAGTGAGAGAGGAAGATCAGTCTTGCAGCAGTATTTAGGATGGATAGCAGTGTAGATATATGGGTGTCAGGAATGCCAGATAGCAGGAGGTTGCAATAGTCAAGACGGGTTCAGGGACAGGTGTAAGATCAGGGTTAGAAGCAGAGGTTCAGAGTCCAGGAACAGGCAAGGGTCATACACGGGAAATCAATCTTAGGTTAAACACCAAACACAGGGACAAAGTAGCAGGCAGCAGTACTGAAACAGGACGCTATAACCGCCAGTGAGGCCCAGTCCTCACTGCCCTAAATAGCACAGATGGCCAATCAGGACACAGTCCCGAATGTGTCCTCAGCTGCAGTATAATAAATATGCAGAGTCTGCCAATGGGATAGGCAGAGTGCCAGCGGTGATTAAATTCTTAATCAGCCTTGATTGGCTGATCAAATCCAGCCTTGAATGACTGCCTCTGTCTTGCCCTATGCGCATGCGCCCGGCTGTTTTACAGCTGGCCGGGCTCGGCGCCAGAAGCTCCCCAGCATCCCGGTTGTTGCCCAGGCAAAGAAGACGCAGGAAATGACATCCCGGTCGTCATAGCGATGGCCGGGACGCCAGAAGAGGATTCAGAGAGTCGTGGCCACCGCGACTACTAACAGGTACAATGAAAAAAAGTAAAGGGCCAAGAACAGAGGAGCGGTTAGAAGGGTAGGAAGGGTAGGAAGTGAACCAGGAAAGTACTGTGTTATGAAGGTCAATGGAGTGAAGGGTGTGTAGGAGAAAATGCTGATGAACAGTGTCAAATAGCAGCAGTGGGGTCCAGGAGAATGAGTATGGAGAAAGGACCCTTAGATTTTGCAGTAACTTGATCATTGATAACATTTGTGAGAGCAGTTTCAGTAGAATGTTGGAGGCAGAAGCCTGATCGCAGAGACTTGAAATGGAATGAGAGGAGAGAAAGTGAGACTGGTGTTTGTACACTAATCGCTGAAGTAGTTTGGAGGCAAAGGGGAGGAGAGAAATAGGGTGGTAGCTGGAGAGAGAGGCGGGATTGAGAGATGGTTTCTTAGTATTGGTCAGATGAGCGCATGTTTAAAGGAGGATGTAAATGTGCCAGTGGAGAGAGACAGGTTGAAGAGGTGAGCTAGAGGTGGACTTGCAGTGGGGAAGATTGTGTTGGTATGAGTTCCTGACGAGTTACAGGTCTGTCATTATACAAGTGGAAGAGAGCAGAACTGATGCAGCACAGTTAAGATCAGCCTCGGACTGGCCTGCCAGGGAGCCGGACTATCCACCGGTAGGCCCCGACACCTGATAGCCCCACCCACTTCCTTGGTGGGGTGGAGCAAAGTAAAGATGGTCCTGATCGATTTTCATTAAAACAGAGAGCTCAGACTGACAACTATGATAGCTGTCCACCGCTGCTGTCTGCTCCCCAGCCTCCCAGCTGCTGCTGTGAGCCTCTCAGTGACAGGCAGCAGCTGTCAAATGAGATCAGAGGTGAACTGCAGGGGAATGACTCATGTGATCATATGATCATGTGATCGTGTCTCTGCTTCTTAGTTCATCAACGTCCTTCTGCTGCTATAAAAAGAAGGAGGCTCTACTATTAAGAGATGCTGTGTAAGTATTTCTATTTCTCTCATCTTCCAATTATTTGTCCTACTTTATGGAAGTGGAAGTAGAGGATATCTTATGAAAATACTGGCACCTGAATATTATTCAGTGTATAGCTCAGTGGTTCCCAAACCGTGTGCCGTGGCTCCCTGGGGTGCCTCAGCAATCTCACAGGGATGCCTAGACCAGGGCTAGTGGTAAGCAAGGCGGGGGACTGCTTGGTAATTATTTTGGCTTAGGGGTGCCTTGAAAAAATTATGGAGGCCCTAAGGGTGCCTTGAACTGAAAAAGTTTGGAATCCACTGATATAGCTAGCTATCTATATACCACTGTATACCAGAACACTTAAATTATATATAATTTAAATTGAATTATTTCTTACTTTATAATGCTAATATCATGTTAATATTAAAAATAATGGGACCAACAATTAAACGTTCATGTTATTTCACACAATAGTGCCCCCAGTTCATATTATGCCACACAGTTGTGTCCCAGATCATATTATATCTCAAAACTATGCCCCCCAGTTTTATCCATCATAGTTGTGCCCCCAACTCACATTAACCCTCATAGCTGTGTCCCCATTTCATATTATACCTCATAGTTGTGCCCCCAGTTCATGTTACATCTCTTAGTTGTGAACTCAGTTCATGTTATGCCTCATAGTTGTGCCCCCATTTATGTAAGCTACGTTTGCATTTGAAGATTTTACTTGATTGTAAGCAAGAAGATAGTTTTGTAAGAGAGAACATATAAAATAATATAGCAAATGCTTTCAGGTATGTGTGAGCAACTACTCATTTTGTCCTTTGTTCTGATGCAGCTTAAACTCCTTTACTTGATATTAACGGTGCTTTGGTAGACTTGTTTTTAACTAAACAGAACTCGTTCAGTGGTAGCGCTCAGCCTCTCATTGTAACAGGGAGAGGAGAGGGTAGGAGGGTTAGTTTCTGACAATAAAAAAGCACTACTTGTAAACATAAAATGATACTGTTAATGGGGAGGCTATTAAACGAAATTAAAAAATGTCCATAACTGTATGTTACAACCATTATGATGGTTAATTTATATGCTTTCATTTAAAAGCTGCTGTTTAATTTTCTATTTATAATGTATATTTTTGTATTTAATCATACATGTGTTTATCGGTATAAATAAAGGTTATTTATTGATTGATACACATTTCGGGCCCGATTCATCAAAGTTCGCAAACGCATACTCATCTGCATTGCATACTTTGAGTGACGTAAACCGAAATAAGCACCTCAAACAGCAAAAGCACACCCCCATGTGGTCTAAGTGACGGAAATAAGCAGTGCAAACGTTAGAAAACACACCCACCTGCGGATCTTTAAACATGCTACAAGCACAAGCGACGGTACTCAACTGATTGATGACAAGCCAAGCAATGCAAACCTTATGCCCACTGTGGGAGGGACCAACAGTTTGTTTACATACAACACAACACATATGCCTGGGGCTTATTTTAACGAGATAGCTCTTAATACTCATTAATCACTGACAAATAACAATGATGTGTAACACTCTGAACGGTTGTTTTTTCTTTGCTACTAATTAGTGTAATACACACTTGTAATAAACACATTGCTCACAATCTTTCTGTGTTTTGGATTTCAAGTCGCCGTATAGTATGCAAAATGCATGGATATGGCTACATTAAAAACCACATGAATAACGAATGTATCAAGATGTATGTGCTGTAAATACATCTTTTTGCCTTTTAAGCAAAATGCATAGCATACTCTTCCATAAAGGATACACACATGAGTGTATACAACCTCCACATAGAGGAAAGGTTTCTGTCTGGATTAGAACTCAGGAATGACTGTATGCAAAGTGGGACAGCTACCCACTACCCCAACCTCAGATGTAATAAAACACAGACAACACCAACAATACAGCATGCCTGCTACACAGACAACTCACACTTAATACTACTCTGCATTATTCACACAATCTACGCACAAAATACCTATCTCACAGGTAGCTCACTGGTTAGCACTTTGGACTCACAGCACAGCAGACATGAGTTCAAATACTGAGCATTCCCATAACTAATGTGTGGACTGGAATCATTATCCTAACAAGAAATGTGACACAATGCTTTCATTTTTGATTTGTTATACATGCTCAACCATATTGTAAAATATGCCCTCTGATTTATACTGTATTGAAAGTAAATCTTTATTTGGAGGGAAAATCCGAGAAGCCTCACGGCCTATACTTCACATGCACAGTATTAGGTGCATGCTGACATTGAGTATTCTGAATGGACTAAGAGGGGGGGGTGTTGTAGGTGACAGCTTCCTTGGAGCTAAATGCAACATTGTCAGCAAATAGACTTTCATCTGGATCCATGGCGTAAACGTTATCTCATGTACTCAGCTTTATCCAAACAGGCCGCTCTCCACACTCCAGTACCATGGTCCTTTGCCTCGCTTGCACTTCTGCCTTACACCACTGATGCCACTTCTGGGTACACTTTCGAGGCTCTCTTCAATGTGTCACTGGCTTTGCTCTGTTACTTGAATGTAACCTTGGACTATCACTACAATGACATATGTATTTGGGGGAATTGGTAACTAGCTAGAGCGTTTGACATTTTTGGATTTTATCTTGCACACAGGGCCTACAGATGCAATACCTGTTATAGGGGTGGCTTGTTCGTGGAGGGCACATGTTACTTTTGGATTACATGCAAACAGCTAAAGAAATCCTTTTGTGCTATACAAATGATGTTATAAGCAAATCATCTTTCTTCATTACTCTTTTCGGACTATTATATATACCCACATGTTGTGTAATGAGATGAATAAAGACACACATACCAAGGTTTGTTTTTTTTATAAACTTATATATTTTTAAAACGCAACAATGTTTTGAAACTATTTACATATAAATCTGTACACAAAAAAAAAAATTATCATTGAAATGAGGCCCAGTAGGCCAATTTAAACCGAAGGTTGACTACAATATTGGCAATATGTAGGTGGAGGCCTTCCAGGTCCTCCACAATTTGACCCATGTGGGCCATATGTTCTGTTGCGGTGGGTGGTGGTGGAGGCCAATTGCCAGCTTCCTCAGTGGGTGCTGAAAGAAATCAGAAATTAAACATTACATACATGGATACATATTTCATCAAACAGACAGGATTTACTAGAGATGTTTACTGTTACATTACTTTCAAAAGTTAGGCCTCTGGCCACAAAACCATTTGCACGCACATTAGACGTTGAGAAGGCATTTGAATCAATGTACTAAATTCTGGTGAGCCACGGGGAGAGGGCCATGTACAGGGTTGTCTTATCCAGCATTATTGGCCCCAGGTCAATGCACTACATGGGCCACTACCTATACAATCACTCACAGGAATTCCAACGATTTTGGTGTATATTAGATTTTATAAACAAGTCATTAATATACTGACGAGTTGACCAGGCTAGCGGCCACATTTTTTTTGCCAATGCCATGCGTGCCCATGTGTTAAGATGGCTATGGCTGTGGTTTGAGTGTTTAATGCACCTAAAATTTATAGGCAGATATTATAAGTGTTCAACCTGTGGCATTTAAGGCACCATTTAATCAACATGTCACAGCAGGGATTATGCACAAGTTTAATGCACATGTCAATCTTATATAACTATGTCCATCACTTATCGCAAATACTTACAATCTTCCAACTCCACTGCCTCTTGGCTGCCCGATGTGGAGTACTCAAAATTCTGGGGCTCCCGGTCAGCCTGCTCCTCGTCCTCCTCCACCGCTGCTGCCACTGGCACCGGCACTGGCACCGCCTCCTCCTCCTCCTGCTCCTCCACTGCCACTGCCACTGGCACCGCATCCTCCTCCTCCTGCTCCTCCACTGCCACTGGCACCACATCCTCCTCCTCCTGCTCCTCCACTGCCACTGCCACTGGCACCGCATCCTCCTCCTCCTGCTCCTCCACTGCCACTGCCACTGGCACCGCATCCTCCTCCTCCTCCTCCGATGACAGTGGCACTGCCACCGCCACTGGCTGCTGCTCCTCCTCCTCCTCCGCTGCCTGCGCCTCCACGACTGCCCGGCGGCGTTGGCGCCGTTCCCAGCGTGCCCGGTCTGTTTGAAAAAAGGAAATATAAACCAAAGGAAATGTTAACACAATCACCATTTGAAAAAAAAGATAGTATTTTGACAATCTGGTGATCATACATATTTAATAAACTTTACATTGTCAGCAGGCAGAAATATTTGCTAATAACAATGCAAGGAGGTAAACATGATGAACAAAAAGCATTTCACATGACTTGTCGGCCCAGCACAGTGGTCTAGTGGTTAGCACGTCTGCCTCACAGCACTGGGGTCATGAGTTCAATTCCTGACCATGGCCTTATCTGTGTGGAGTTTGTATATTCTCCATGTGTTTGCGTGGGTTTTCTCCAGGTGCTCTGGTTTCCTTCCACACTACAAAAACTTACTGGTAGGGTAATTGGCTGCAATCAAAATTTACCCTTGTCTCTCCCTCTCTGTCTATGTCTGTGTGTGTGAATGTCTCTATTAGGCAATTTAGACTGTGAGCTCCAATGGGGCAGGGACTGATGTGAATGAGTTCTCTGTACAGTGCTGCAGAATTAGTGGCGCTATATTAAAAAATGCTTATGATGATGACCTGGCACAAATTGTGGTATTTTACATAGAGATGTGGAATATCGCAGTGGCCTAGTGGTCAGCACTTTGCTCTCACAGCACTGGGGTCAGGAGTTCAACTCCCTGATTAATGTTTCATATGTGTGGAGTTTCAAGGCTTCCTCCATATTTGAATGTGTTGTCTAACACACTCCCCAAACATACTACTGGCCGCCTAATTATGTGTTGTTCAAATTTGCCCGTAGTATGTTTTTTCATGTAGGTGACTTTAAGTCTGCAAACTCCCTTGGCCCTGGTAATGATGTCAATTAGTTCTCTCTTTACAGGACCACAGAATTAGTTGATGGAGTTACAAATCTTTGAATGTTGAGTATACTTTGGAAATCACCCTTTGTTGGGACTACCTCACAGTCTAAAATAGGCTAAATAGGCAGTTAAGTAATGAATGATTAGCTATATCTAGTACACTCTCTAATCTGTGTGCATCTTATGGGAGCTTGCAAAAATGTGTCTAAACACTAAGGTGTTTTGTATTTGAAACGTGCCTTTTAAATCTTGGCCCAATAATGACAACACATCTTCCACTCCAAAATGTTTTTAAGGTTAGACTAGCAAGTTACAGCACTCGGGTCAAGACTTAGAATGCCTGTTTTCAAAAACCACACTTAATGGTGAGAATTGACACACAAAAACATTTAGGTCAGTAAATGGATAGCAGACACATTTAGGACACAGGAGCCAATACTTTTTGGGTGCACTGGAAGGGGCATGACCTTTATAGTGTGCTTGCACATTGTTCTGTAGGCCATGTCAGGTGTTTAGGGTGAACATATTTACAAACATAGGGCCTGATTCATTAAGGATCCTTAACTTAAGAAACTTCTTATTTCAGTCTCCTGGACAACACCATGTTACAATGCAAGGGGTGCAAATTAGTATTCTGTTTTGCACATAACTTAAATACTGCCTGTTTTTACATGTAGCACACAAATATCAACTTTAATCTTCAGTGTACAAATAAGCTATCAAGTATCTGTGTGCTAAATTAAAAAACAGTCAGTATTTAACTTATGTACAAAACAGAATAATAATTTGCACCCCTTGCATTGTAACATGGTGTTGTCCAGGAGACTGAAATAAGAAGTTTCTTAAGTTAAGGATCCTTAATGATTCAGGGCCATAGAGCAAATATATATATGTAGTCATGTTTTTGCGATTAGTAGAGAACTCACTTATTCTAATCTCCCGACGGAGCTCTTCCAGAAGTTGGGGCTGGCGGCGCCGGAGATCGCTCCACCGCCGTTGGAGCTGAACGGTGCTTCGGCGAATGTTATATCGGAGGTGTCTGCGGACCCTTTGATAGGCCCGCACCTTGACCTCGTTGGACACATACCTTCCAGAGGGTACATTGTCCATACCCTCTGTAAGGACTCTCAGCTCACGCCTGGTGAAAATAGTAGCCCTCATTTTGGTATAATGTCTATCACACAAAATGGGGGCCTCTGTGTTCCGATTGGTTCGCTGAGCATGTATGGGCGTGCTCACGTCACACGCGGAGCTTTCACACACCTGTGTTGTGTCTCTGATTGTCTCTCCCACCAAGAACATGGCGGGCGCCTGCACTGAGACGAGTACTGTGTGCTCCGCAATTAGGAAGAAGAGTGTACACCTGGTTTATTAATTCCAAACTCCATTTAAACCCACCTGTGCTTTGGTCTAGTGCCTGTTCATTCGCTTTTTTGCCTGGATAGAGCACAATCAAGATTTCATTAAATTTGGATGATTAGCCTAAGAAGCCAACAACAAACAGTAAGTACAAAACTAAATCAGAGATTGTAAGATTTTAATATGTTTTTTTTCTCCTAATGTAGCAAACTGTTTGCTATGAAATATGTGTGGCCGGACTGTAAATAAACTGGTATGGAAATGGCCCTTGGCCTCACATTTAACATGGAAAATGTTCAATAGTAGCCTACAGTATGCTAAGTTCTTTTTAACCTTATCCATGTTCAACACCATAATAACTAGCTCATTGCATTGATGGACACATGGGTCCAAATGTATACACTTATTTTGGGCACATACCTCGCAAATTGCATTTAAAGTACACACTTAAGTGTGTTGTTGGCTGATTTGTAACCAAATATTAATAATAATTACACAATATAGGGTTTGCAACTGAGTGATATCCTTCATTTTGGTGTGTTGCTAACCTGTAAACTAATGTTATGGTTTGAAAAGTGACGAGTAGTAGTAGTAGGAGAATGTTGCAATAGTATTTGACGAATATGTCAGTCAAAATGCAGTGACCAAACTCAATGCTCGTTAAATAGACAAGCCACAATGTTATTATAATAAGGGGCATGTGTTTTAGACATAGTTTGAAGTTTGTGAAATGGTACCTTATGTAGGGGGTGGATGTGCTTAGATTCTGTATCACCACCTGACTGTGTGCATTGCCTATAAAGACACGACTTTTCTTTGAAATAGGAATATGTCTGATGCTGGGCCAAGTAATGTGCAGGCACCAGGGCTGCCAACTAGGCGTAAAAACAATTTCATAGAGGAGGAGCTGGAGGTGCTGGTAGAAGAGGTTCTGGCTAGGTTCCACAGTGGCAACCGGCAAATAACCGGACGCGAGCGCCAAACGCATTGGCAGGAAATTACACGGCTCATCAATGAAATATCTCCGTATGAGCGTTCAAAGGTTGAAGTACAGAAAAGGTACTAATCAAATTTAAAATTAATAGCCCTATTTAACTTTACTGACTGTGTCTATTTGTCAAATAATATATATAGATATCGCTAGAGATAAATATGGATATTGTGACATAGTAGCATTAGTCACTTGTAAGATGTTTTCCAAAATATCATATTGTACCTTACTTTTTGATTCTAATTACTTTATTTTACTTATTATCTCTCTACAGAATGTGAGCAGCAGGCGCCTGCTTCACCAGTGGATGATGAAGTTGCCCGTGATGTGGAGGAGCCTCAGCTGGCTCCAGCTGAATATGTAAGGCAGCGGACACTCGCACGCGCAGCCCAAAATCTTAGAAACGCCACTGATGCACAGAATGTTCACCTGTCACAAATATCGAGCACTGTCCAACACATGGATCAGCAAATCACCAGTCTCACTAACACACTCTCCGATTTCATGAGCACACACACCTCTTTACTGACGACACTCGCCACCAAAATGGATAATTTAAATACTTCAGTGACAAATATTGCAACACTCCTGGGTGATATCTTGCATGCCCACTCCCAACGCACCTCCGGCACAATCCCTTCACCCAGCTCAGATTATTTGTTCGGCAGCCCCCATACCCAGTTGTCTGTCGCCTCCAACCTCCCTGATGTGTCTGTCGCCTCCACCCTCCCTGATGTGTCTGTCGCGTCCACCCTTCCTGATGTGTCTGTCGCCTCCAACCTCCCTGATGTGTCTGTCGCCTCCGCCCTCCCTGATGTGTCTGTCGCCTCCGCCCTCCCTGATGTGTCTGTCGCCTCCGCCCTCCCTGATGTGTCTGTCGCCTCCGCCCTCCATGGTGTGTCTGTCGCGTCCGCCCTCCCTGGTGTGTCTGTCGCGTCCGCCCTCCCTGGTGTGTCTGACGCGTCCGCCCTCCCTGGTGTGTCTGTCGCGTCCACCCTCCCTGACCCCGAACTATGTCGTCTTATGTGCTTAGCCTTTGCCCGTGGCTATGGCCAATCCCCTGTTGTGCCCACTTCCCCCTCGCCTGTCATGGCCCCATCCCCATCCCCTGACCCTGCACCTTCGACCTCGTCGGACACAACCCACTTGCCTTGCCCCATTGCCTGGTTCCTCTGACTCCTCTACATCACGAGTGACAAGAAGTCGGAGTAGGGGAGCCTCCCTTGCAACCCCCTTCAAAAAGGCTTGGAAAAAATAATTTGTATTGTTTTAACCTAAAAATATAGTTTAATATATGACAAAAATATGTATATTTTTTTTTTGGAATAAAAAATTTCCTACTACTGAAATGTGTCTTTATTTGGTAAGGCATATTCCATAATGCTTTTTTAATAACAATACTTGTTATCAACTCTAACCAAAGTATAATCTCCGAACAAACAGCCTGATTCATTAACGTATTCAAACAAATATGTATCTAATTTCAGTGTGCTGACCAAAACCATGGCATGGCCCTGATTGAGTAATGAACCTAGATGTCAAGGATACATATTTCTGAATGCTGCTCAAAAGCCTTTTAAAATGCAAGTGGTGCAAATTAGCAATAGGTTTAGAGCACGAAAAAAAATAATGTCTGTATCCTAATGTACCGCACAAATACTTGATAGCTTATTTGTACACTGAAATGTTCATGTCAGCTAGGACCTCTCCTACCCCAAAATTAGATCTCCAATGACATTTTTGGTTTACATCCCCCTCCAAACTGACATGCTTTGGCCTTGCTTAGTTACTTTGCCTTACCTTTCCAGAATGATTCTGGCCCATGGTTTGCTGAAGAAGACTTAAACAAGAAGTGTATCAAGGTAAGCTTCTTAATGATTTTGCCACAGTGTTTCTTTATTTGCCTGAGTAAATTATTTCAAACACAGCGTGCAACTACAGTGCCCCTTTAGAGGTAGGGCAAATCATCCTGTAAAGGAAGTATTGCATTTGCAAACTGTAACCTGACACAAAAGAGCCACAAAAGACAGGTGTTAAGGTAACCAAATTAGTTGATTTTTTTTTTTACATGATGCCACAGGACAAATATTGTTAACTACTATTTTGTACAGGTAAGGTTCTGTGCTAATTCTAAAAATCTAATAAGGGATTTGTATTTAAGAATAGTGCTAATGCACAGTGTGTGGTACACTGGACGTCCTTTAGCATAACAGTTGTTTAAATGTAACCTCATGATCTTATTGCACTAAGCACATATAGGTTGGGTCTCACATTTGGATCTTAGGTACACTTACCCCATCAGCCGCTGTCATATCTGGTCGTCAGCAACATTCCCGTCCTCCACAGCTCCGTTTGTAATCAAACATCCACTGTTTGTTCAGCTGCATGTGCACAGGCATCTTGGATGCAGTCAGGTGATCATTCCAGATCAACCAGATTCAGCACCTGTGATCCCATGAAGTGCTCAGCCAATAGTTGCTTGGGACAACCTATTTAAACCTGCTGCTGTGATCTGTTCATTGCCTGAACAACACACTTCTCTCCAGAGGATAGTGATTGGCTCCAGTGTTTCTGGCTGCATTACAAAATCAGTGTTTGTGTCCACATTCTCAGACTGCTCATTCCCCTGCTAGATTGGACAATCAGCAAGAACGTGAGCAGGAAGATCATCCAGGCTGCTCTGTTCAGATTCAGACCTGCTGCAGGTAATCCCAAGGGTCCCTGATTCGGATCAAGAAATACAGACTAACGTGACCGTTTGACACACTATAAGGGTGTATGTAGTGCTGTGTGTCTGACTAATCATGTAAGACGCAAATGAAAAACCTTGGAGTATAGATATGGTTTGCTCAGGCAAAGAAGCACACTCTGTAATACAAGTAAGTAGACTCCAAGAGGTAGTTTGTCCACCAAACTCCTCTATCCTGTAAAGACTTTTCCAAACTCTATGATCTGATCCCCCCAATCCATGATAGTTTAAACCAATCTGGAACCTTGAATACATTATTAAAACAAACAGACCCTAGAGTTTCTTACATTATGTACACTGATTCATTCATTGTTAGAATGGGCACGTCACTTGGATTTAGCTCCCTTCCAGTTTTGAAAAACATTTATGCAAGGCCAAGCTATTTTATATAACGGGCAACATATTATAATTTGAAGCTTGGTATGTTGTGATTTCTTGCCAATACAGACACAGGTACCCATTGCACACGTTCACCATCTATAAGCCAAATAAACTGGATGCCTCACCTAACAATGTAAACATCAACAATATCTACCAGACATTAAACCCTCAAATGACTGTGTGCTCGAACCAACCCTCTTGGATTAGATGGTGGTAAAGGAATTTTAACATGGACCCATCATCCTAAAGGGAGGATATCTGTACATTAAGGATTTGTACTTCCCTTGCCCAAGGCATGGGCAAATGCTGCAAATTATTGTTAACATAAACTAGCATGTTTAAACAGACATAGGTGGTATTACGGCGCAAACTAACACAATTTACTCTTCACACACACACACAGGGTTTGAAGAGAAACAAAGGTGGAATGTGACTTTGGTTTCAGAGGGCAATCTACATGAAAATGGTATTGAGAATCAATTACACATTTCTACACCACAATAACATTGGAGACCTACATTATCAGGTTCAGCAAACATGTCAAGTGACTGCTGCCTAACAATGTGTGTAATCAGACTAATGTAACTAGTTCTCATGTGGAGTATCTATGTTGGCTGTAAGTTTACATATAGCTGCCTTGACCAATTAGCAAACTAGGGGCCTGATTCATTAAGGATCTTATCTGTCATTTTTTGCTTATCTTAAGCTAATCCACTCTGTTCATGCTCAGAAAAGGGAGATAAGAAGCAAAATCCACTGCATAAGTGAAGAATTTCTTACGTTAGGATGAAAATCCATCTTTAATTCACTCTTATCTCCCTGTTTCTTCATAACAATAAGCATCTTACCTTTTGCACAAGATAAGAAGATCAGTAATGAATCAGGCCCTAGGTGAGGTATTACATAACCCAGCAAATAAACATTGTCAAAACACCAAGAAAAGGATGGAGACTTGAATATTTGCTACACCAAAGGTGGCTAACACAAATTGGTATCATGGCCTTGTAGCAAGACTCCACTAGCTTAGTGCCCTAACGCATTCCCCATAATTGTTAGTGTGGGGTTTGTGTCTGGCATGTGGGTGTTGGACCACTTTGAAACAAAGTGCCACTAGCACAAGAGAAAAATATTGTTATCCTGTTTGGGCAAGGGCCAAAAGTTGATAGTGTTTGACCTGACACTGCTAACATTTTTGCTTTCTTTATATACATTTACCTGTAATGTCATGCCTATATTCCTACGCACATCCCATGTTCGCTCTAAAAGCTGAAAGTGTCCAAACAATTTACTACTAAGCAACCAAACACACATACAAACCTCCACACTATGGACATTTTCTAAAACTATACATTTACCCCATTGAGCGTGTTTGTAGGCTATGGTGTATCTGTGGCAAAGGACAAAATAACCACACATAGATTTCATATATTTAAAAAAAAAAACCTGTTCCACAATAGTTTTGAAAGCACTACACATGGATTTATGGGTATTAAAATATTAATCAGTGCACTGTAGTAATGGTACAAAATGGCATGACAACTGATTGCTGACACATTTGCAGCATAGGCTAGATTTATTACATATATGAATTCAAACGTGCTGACAAAAACAAAGCAAACAAGGTAATGGTCTGTGTGTGTAAAAGTTCCTTGGATTAAGAGATGACAATCTGGCCAGACTGAAGAGACATAAGCAGGCTTGGAGCTCTGGAGAAATTCAACAACATGTAGTGAGACACGAATTGCACAAATCCAAAATCCACGGCAACACACCCTGTTGAATGAAAGTCAACAAATTAATATGGCAATATTAGCTCAGACAACTTGCATTTTGATATCAAGAGGTTGAGCACTGTATTGGCATGTGTAAAAAAGCCGGTAATATTATAGTGTATAATAATGGCTTGTGTGTTTGGACTATACCTAGGATTCTGAATGCACTATTTGACTTAATTAGAAACACCGAACCCATATGTTACATAGCTAGCATCTGCCCATATGTTTTGTTTGTGCAACCACACATTGCAGGCTTAGTAACGACGACATTATTGTATGGAGCACACTCACTGGCCAATCACATTTTAGTGCAGATAGCACTATACTACTTACATTTGACAACACCCTTCACCATGGCAACATCCACCATCTCCAAAAGGAAGTGCAACGGCAGAAAAGCCAGCACTGCAGGCCAAGTGTAATCTAAAGGCTGTAGATATAAGAAAAACAAATAAAGTGTCAATAATGTGCACTTCTCAACACTATATGTGCTGATCAATAAACTGTAGAAAAACCAAACGTCAATTATGTTGCCACATTAGGCTGTAGATTTAAACTACCCCATTAACGTGCATTTAGCAAAAGACATTAAGGCTAAACTTAGAGGCATGAAGCTATACTTTCTACACACATTGTAAAGGTAAAATACAGGTTGCCATGGTTTTTCCCCTATTATTACACATATAAACCATTTCACTAACACACCAGGCCATGTCTATTCATATTCCCATTTTGAATTACCATACCTTAGATAATCAACCCTTGACTAAGCTTGCACATGATTTGACCACTGATCTTTTAAATGTGAAGATATTTATGTTTGTTCCAAAAAAAAAAAAAAAATGAACCCCTTACATTGTAACATGCTTTGTCCACTAGAACATTTACTTATTTTTTATCCATTGCTCTCCTTAATGACTCAAGCACAGAGTGTTAATGTGTCTTTAAGGTAGGGTCCGAAAAACCACACTTCAAATAAAGGTATTAGAAAAAGAAAAAAAAAAAAAAAATTATAACAGCATGGACATTCTTAATGCAAAGTGTTTTAACAAGGGGTATGTAATAAAACAATATCTGGTTTCTACTTACCACACACACACAGACAAATGTGGAATGTCAAAAAGCAATCACTAGACACCCAAAAAACACAATCCAGGACCAAAATCTGTGGGGGGAGGGTAAACAGGTACAAAATAAATCAATATAGATGGATAATCTTTATGTGTGTCACTACATTCGAGAGGTCTCTATGCAGAGACACATCCCAAGTCTACACAGTTGCCTCAATATTCAAACTCTGCAGCTAATTAAAGACTTTTCCACTAACCTTCAACATAAAATTCTTTACCATTAGGACCTTTCAGCATAATTTTCTATCTGTATCTCACCAATACCTTTTCCTAAAAATAAACATGAGTGTTGAGCAAGGTACAGCAATAAACTGCAGAGATTATGAAACATTTCACCATTAAGGGCTACTTACCCAGAACTGTGAATCTCCCAACAACACAAAAGGTCAAGCAAGGTATTTTTAGGTAGCACTGTAATTAGTGAATTAAATGCAAGTGAGTAGGCCGGAGAGTATGCCGGACACGTCATTAGGAGCACGCAGGTGCGTTCTAATTAGCCAAGTGTGTTTTTGTGTAAAAGTTACCTGACATGTGAGCAACGTTTATTTTCTGTAGGGTAAGTAGAGATTATAACGATTATTACAGATGTCATTAATGAGCTAAGCTGTTAGTGTTGTGGCAATAGTATGGGTAAAATAGTTTTAAGTACAATTATATGACGTATGTGCTACATTTAGATGTGCCACGATAGTGTAGTGGTTATGTATTTCACCCACCAATACTAAGTGAGTTAATAAAACACATTATTAAGCATACTCCTAAAAGTAAAAAACTATATGCAACTGCTTGTACTTAGCGTAAGATTCGCAAACGCTCTTAATTCCCTTTTTTTTGGTGAAGTTTTAGCAGCTCCTGCTGCTTTAGCAAAACAGTGTTTTTATTAATGTGTGTGTTTATCTAGGGTTAACATTTTAATACCACGTTATCCATCATGCTGTTCATATTAATTGCAACATGGCCGATTTATCAGGTCTAAGACAGCCATTCAGCTGTGCTAACTAGTTAATGTGCAGTTTGGTGTTGGTGTTTCAATGTGAAGTATTCCTCAGTGAATAAAGAAATGAGCTTGCAACAACAAGGTAATGAGTTTGAACCCCGAATGATGTGTGTATGTGGCTAACCTTGGTATATTTTCAAGTTTGAGGGTATTTATTCCACTCTGTGACTTAGTATATGTTTTGGTGTGTAAGGTGGCTATATGTAATGTTCAACAGTGTTATCAGCTACAATACAGCAAAGCAGCTGTTGGCAAAGACTTTGGATTTCAAAGACATAGGAATTCTGTACTGGCAACAGTGGAAAAAGCTAAGTGCTCCCCCAAATCAAATATTAGAAATGGGAGCAATAAATGTTATATTTTGGATTTGTATTTATCAACATGGATATATTTCGATATGCATAAATTGTGACTCTGCATGCACCAAATCTTTCTGGGTATAATATTTCCAAGTATTGGCATTTTTCCCCATGTTTTAAGGAAAGAACTTATGCTAGAAGTTGCTGGTCATCTTTAATTTGTATTCTATTCCCTTGACGTCACCACTTGTACAGTGGTGTAGCAGTTAGGCAATCCACCTTGCAAGCTTGCTACGTGGGTTCGAGTCCTCACCAATTCTCTCGGCTCTTAGGGATCATTAATATCCTTATACTATTTGTGTTGCTGTTAAAAGTGTCCCTGTGGTAATAGTACACTTGTTTTAAATTTGCATAAATCATGTGTGTAAAACCCTAAAATATAGTTTCGAGTTATTATATGTCTATTATTATTATTTGTTATTGCAAACGCACCATCACCAACTGTCAAATCAGGCATGTAACATATTGAGACTAATGATATTGGTAATTGTTCAGAATGGTTGGAGATTTATCATAAATATTTATGACAAAGTCTATTGTTTGGGAGACATTTTACATAAAATGAAATAATTACCCATGCAGTGTGCACAACAATTCTGGCAGCCGGAATGAATGTGAAATGCACTGAGGCAACCATTCCGGCAGTGGAATGAATGTGGAATGCACTGACGCAACCATTCCGGCAGTGGAATGAATGTGGAATGCACTGAGGCAACCATTCCGGTAGCCGGAATGCACTATGACCTGGATTCTCCCCATAATGCTGAGAAGATATGTGGCTAGCAGTGTACAGGCCTATAAAAGCCAGTCCTCGTTACTGAAGAGGCAGTAAGCAGCAGATGGCGCTATTTCCAGCTAACTTATTCCGGCAGTTTTCGGATTGAGGCCAAAGGGCCAAAATAACATCAAACATGTTGCACTTGCGAATTGCATTGATTAGAAAGGGGTATGTAAAGAAAAAAAGGCTTAATTTACACAAACATACTAATGGAACATTTGTAAGATATCTAAAAGCTCAATAAAAAATTTTTTTTTTAAAAAAATAAAAAATGGCACAAGCAGTCTGTATTGATATGTATGTATGTTTTGCATTTTAAACGCAAAAGATGCTCCTAAAGGCGTTTAATAGTGGTTTTAGCTAGCTGTATTGGAGTTAAACATGACCCTGGCCTTCCTTAACTTTTGTGAAAGATTTGAGACAGGAGTGACATCAGTTTCACTCATCTGGGCAGAGGGAACGCCTACTATTCTCAAGTGAAAAAGCATAACGCCTACTTTACTCAAGTACTATCTCATCTCCGCCCAGTCCGCGCCTACTTTCCGCCCATTCCCACCCATATGTTCTTAAGTGGTCAGCAGTCATCTCAAATCTATTTGCGTTGGAGTTTGAGATTGAGTCGCCTTTTGAGAGCTGTATCTGCAGTGCTTGAGTAGCGTATGTAGTGTTTTGCGATGCTTAAGTGTTGTTTCGCGCATGCGCAGAGCCATTTAGCAGATGCGTATGTGTTTGCGAACTTTGATGAATCGGGCCCTTCATCTCTATTTTCTTTACGTGATACATGTGAAATTGACCTTATTTGCAAGGTCCGCTTTTTCTTTATAGACTACACTTGGTGCTATACACTGTCCTCCGTGGGCACACCACACCCCCTTAATGACTGGCCACACCAACCTTTTGCAGTTGGCCACACCCCAATGTAGTGGGCCCCTATCACCGCATTCCCCCGGTGGGCCCTTTATGTCCCAGTCCGACACTGGTTAAGATTGTCAGCCAAATGCAGTTACAGAAGCACAAAAATCTTCAAAGGTATATACAAATGTT
Source organism: Mixophyes fleayi (assembly GCF_038048845.1). Taxonomy (NCBI): domain Eukaryota; kingdom Metazoa; phylum Chordata; class Amphibia; order Anura; family Limnodynastidae; genus Mixophyes; species Mixophyes fleayi. The sequence goes on along the minus strand of NC_134412.1, from coordinate 51,241,103 downwards.
TATTAACATATTGCAAACACTAAATTATTCCACCCAAGTTAATTGTTGACAATTCTTTCTAACATGTATTACAGCAGAATACAACTGACTCAGCACATAACCACCTCACCCAAGAGCCAAATAACACATTACAGGTCCTCGTTCCAGCTTCTATTTAAGCATTAGTTGCTTACACATCTTGCCAGACTGACACCAGTTGACATTCGGATGAAGTCAGTAAGGTAGACTAATGTACTCAAACAAACATTAGTTATGGAGCCTTTGTCTTTGTGCCACTTCTGTGTATTATCTAGGTGATTTGTATTACAAGAGAGGGACACATTGCCAGTTCCTCCAAACTGGTTATAAAACATGATAGATTTTAGCACTCTATTGTGTATGTGGTGTACAGCACATTGGGATTGCAGTATAGAAAGACATTTGCTAACATACACTCATTTGGACTCATTTAGAGTAAAATTAGTAAGAAGATGCAATTTTTCACCTTGGCAAGACCATGTTGCCTTGTATCTGGGAGCACAATTAAAATGTATGGACAGATTTAGTGTTGGTAGAGGGGCGTATCCTAACTCATCTCTAAATTACAGTGCCCAGTATTTCTGTAATACATGCAAAATCAGGCCGTATTTACCCTGCATGTACAAAAAATGCATTTACACCAATTGCATTGCAATATTTATTGTCTGAGAGCACATTTTCACCTTTTCTTTGTATTTTCTCCTAACTCTATATCAGTGCATTCATACTAGCTGCGCTGTGAAACAATAGTTACATACAGTATAGAGATGTATGCATCAGGAATATTTTAATGTATACTGTATATCACTACTCTATTATAAAAACTATTGGGGAAAAAATTATGCCACCGTATCTTATGTCCGTGTAAAGATTTAATGCATTTGATATAGACAGTGGGTGGAGTTGTGAGCAGTCACAGGCAGCCCTCTCTAGTCAAAGTTCGCAAGGGAAGTTTGATAAAAACTGGAAGCTAGGGGCTGGGCCCTCTAAAAGTCCCTGGGGCCTATAGCTATAATTCCCCCAGCATCCCTTATAGTTCCACCTGTACCTGGCACTGTCCCTTATTCCCCTAGCTCTCTCCTTCACTAATATCAGGGGGTGGAGCTTTGGCCCATTACATACTAGAATTGCAGTGCCTTTACAGGGGAAGGAGAAGTAATTAATCTGTTGAAAGGATTTTTCATCATCTATTTCCCCAAAAAAATGAAACATTCTGCGGTTTGCATCTGGTAACCTCCACTATGGGTCATATTCACAAATGTAGAGATTGTTAAAAAAATGTAAATAATAACATTATTTTTTTTTATAACAAAAGCTTAACACCATATCCACAAAGGTCTAACATTATATTTAAGTCTGCAAAGTACACACCTACCCTTGCTCTCAGGAGATACTTCCTCAACCTAGAAGTACACCTAGGTATGCTTTGAAATGGAAGATTCTGAAGAGGTGCACTGTGGAAACCTTGAAATGTCACATCAAAGTCAAATCTCCTTTCAGTGTAGCACCATCCCGTTAATACGAAAATATCTTTCACTTTAAAAGAACAAGACCAAAAGACTGCCAGCTGGTACAAAGTTGTGTTATATTTGCAGAGTAAAAATGGTTGTGTTGTCTCTCAACCTGGCAAAGAACACCCCAGAAAATGACCTTTCTAGCCCTTTATTTAATTCCAATAATCGTGCTCCCCAAACTGAAATCTTGTCCATTCACTGCTCTACAAAATGTAGGAGCACCTACTGCATACCTCGCAACTCCTGCCCTCTGCCTATATAAGATGCTCCTCTATCGCAAATGCGGTCATCTTGCTCAATAAGTTCAGAGGTATTCTAAGCCCACTAATGTAAACACATTTACACAGATGGTCTGTAGCTATGGAGTGGATATTTTGTACTTTGTAAATGACCATCAGTGGGCTGTTCACTTTTACCTAATTGCTGTAGTATTTCTTAAAAGTTATTTTTCAAGGAGTCCTCTGCCCAGAACAGAACCATAAAATCTAAAATACCATTTGAATCAGAAGATATAATGATATTTAGGGTAATTCCGGTCCAATTATCATTTTTCAAAATTATTTCACGGCTAAAATATGGTATAATTAAAATGACTGCTGCCTTGGTGTCACACTCGACTCCATCCTCTGCTTTATTCCTCACATCCAGACTCTCTCCTAGTCATGTCAATTCCACCTTAAAAACATTGCAAGAATATGCCCTTTTCTTACTCAAAAGACTACCAAAACTCTTATCTATTCTCCTATCATCTCGTGTCTTAGGTATCTGGCATTCCCGACACCCATAGCAGGGGTACACGCAGTATTTGTAGACGGGGGTTTCCGCACCATGCCACCAGTGGGCATGACAAGCATGCATGAGGGCCTGGTTATAATTTTAGACAGTGCTTGGCTGCTCTCCAACTCTTCTTATCCCCATTATATACATGGGCAATGCTGCGTGCACTACTTTGGTTTGCCTATGCATATATCCACAATTCAATCCATCCTAAATGCTGTTGCAAAACTAATCTTCCTCCCTCACTGGTCCACATATGCTGCACCACTTTGCACATCCCTACACTGGCTTCTTGTGTCTGCCAGAATCAAATTCAAATTACTCACCCTTACCTATAAAGCCCTCACCACCCCTGCATACTTCACAAATCTCATATCAAAATACTCTGAGATCTACCTCTGACCCGTGCCTTGTCTCATCATTGGTAACCACCTCTCACTCCCGCCTACAAGGTTTCTCCCGTGCTGCTCCCCACTTATGAAATTCCCTACCACGTTTAATCAGACATTTGCACAGCCTTCAAATATTTAGACCCTTTTTGAAAACATATTTCTTTTTTAGAGGTGAGCTTATTGTAATGGGGCAGTTGGTTAGCACCCCAAACATGGCGTTAGCTGGACCTTACTGCCTGAGCATACTTAATTGAACCTTCATGGTTTCTCCACACGCACCTTCAATAAATTGGTTTATTAAAGTCTCGTCCACCTGTCTAGCTTCAGTGGGATCATAACTCTAAGTGTCCGTCAGGATCTCTTGCAGAAAGAGCGCAAACTCCCGCAGGGTTTCGCATGGCTGTTGCCTTCTGGCTTAAAAACGCATTTTAAGTTCAGACACTTCGTGTATCCAAGATGGTGGCTAACTTTTTCAAAATTTGAATTACATTTTCTTTATTCTTGAGGGGTCATTTCTCAACTTCTCGCAAGACAGATCTCTTCAATTAGCTAACTAGTATCTGAATTTTCTGTTGTTCCAGTAATGGATATAAATGGAACATCGAATACTATTTTACTCCAGAACTCGCCATGCGCACCAGGTGAGTCACCAGAAAAGCTAGGAAGCCATGGACCCCCAAAGTAATATGCCATGGTTATAGGTGTGTTTACAGCTGTAGTTGGACTCTCTCTCGCTCCCTGTGAGGGATCATCTGCGGTGGTGCAATTCTTTGTTCCTGTGGTGCTACATGATCAGCAACTTGTTCCTTCTGCGACATCTTGTTACAGACTGGGTGGATGACTTGCTTTGGACTCTTAGTAGATCCTGTTCGTGACCCCAAGTTGTAACGGGGTGGATGGTTGGCACCCCAAAAGTAGTGTACAGAAGGATTCTACAGACCTGGTGGTATGGTAGAAAGGCAAAGGTCCCCCCAGTAGTGTAGGAAAAAAAAAAAGGAACACAGGGCTAAAACTGCAAAACTCTTGGGTTTATTCTCTTTGCTTGTGTCATAAGGCTTTACCACAGTAGCAGATAAGTAGCGGTAGTGTAGGGAAGTAAAGCCACGACACCATCAGCATGCAATGTTATTCAACATGTAACAAAATAAATAACATTTTAGGAATCTTGTTTCAAAATATGCAAACATAAATCGACACAACACTTAGGTCATTGAATAAATATATCCCACTTCATATTTAGGCACTATGCTTCAGTGAAATGGATTTCCCTAGGTAGAAACTTTAGGAGACAACCGGTTGTAACAAGTTATTTAAACCAAAACACTAAATGCTGCGGCACCAGATAATATAGACCAATCAATCACAATACTTTTAGTGCAATTATATAAATCATACATATCACACAAAAATCAGTAGAGATGCAACAAGGAGTAATCCAAATGGTTCAGGTTAGATGCTTTAGAAGAAATGACTGCAGACTAGAGTCACTTTACAATATACAAAGCCCAAGGGGGTAAATTGTAATCCACAGGTTTAAGCGAAATTTCAGCCGTCACATGAAGCTTATTTAATTGTACATGTGTGCCTCCTGAGCTCCGTAAACAACAGCATTTATGCACAATAAACAATTTCCAGTGCAAGGGACAGTGTCCACTTAGAAATCCATATATTGGAATATGCAACTCTCTCCCATCAACTGTAGGGTTAAACAACTTTCAATTCTCTCATCAGCAACCATTTTAGGCAGTTTCACAATAGAATCAAACTTCTCATGCAATATACACAAACTCTTGTGGTAAATGATTGCTCTCTATGTCCTAGTCAGCTTGCAGACAACTTTAAATACAGCAGATTTGGCTGGAACAAATTCTTCCTTTAGACAGTGCTCCTCTCAATAGCAATTTTACAGTCCTGGTCAGAGGTTTTAAAAACAAGTTTGATGTCTTACTTAAATAGCTTGAACATAGCAAAGCAAAACAAACGTATGTCTTCATATGAGCCCTGCTGACATCTCATGGGCAGTGGCAAGTTAGGTTTTAGCCTATCCTGCAAAGGCGCTTCTTTCTGGACTGGCTGCAAACATCTCTCAGGACAACAATTCAGCCATAGCATTCAGTGGCTCTTTGTGGGAAGACCCTTCATTAACTCAGCCAGCAGTCACACACATCACTTCTCACACTAGCCAGTCCATTTTTGTCTCCTCCCCTTTTCCCCCGAAAGAACCTCCTGGAACCTTCTAGTTCATTCATTGCAGTTTGCCACTCCAAAATGACCATTGCAATTTGCATTTAACTTCCCAGAGGCACTCTGGGGAACTGTAGTTTTGTGAATGAGTACATACAGTAATATACATGTGATTTGCAGGGTAGTACATTATCCCCGATAATACTATTCACACTAATGCACTCTCACAACTGTTCCAATCTCTACTCTGAGCCACATTTGCTCCTCTTAATTAGCTGTGCCCTCTTACATTTAAATTGTAAGCTCTCTACTGAGCAGGGTCCTTCAAACCCTTTGTTTTCATGTCTGCATTTATTTTGACTACCTTTTATGTCCCTGTTTTATGCATGTACTTTTTTTCCTACTGTACAGCGCAGCGGAGCACTGTGGCACCTTACAAATCTATGATAATAATAATAATAACACTTAAGTGGATGCAAATTGGCCACAGCATTAATTAATTAATTACATAAATGGGGAAAGCATATAACGTCACATGTTTATAACAACGCAGATAACTCTATTTCTTTCTCACCACTAAATGTTCTAAATGTGTAGAGGCCAGCATTCAATATTGTCCTTGAATGAACCTCTTCCATAACCATCCCATCATCCTCTTGGGACTTAGTACCTTTTCCATACCACTGTGTTCCCATAAAAGAAAGGGATAGCAAACACAACCAGCACCCCTGCAAACAATGCTGTAACTTACATTAAACTACTTTTTACCTCACTAAAACGAAAAACTCTATCAAGAAAGGATATTTCTAGGCGTTGACTTATGGCACAAAAGACACTAAATTACAATCATAAAAATATATATAATAGAATCCTAAAAATAAATAAATAAATATAAATATAACCACCACTTTTTTTACTTTGGAGAAGATCAATACTGCTCCTTCAAGGAAATTGTTGTGTGTCAATTCCTAATACAAATATGCAAAACAAACAGAAGGAATAAACAAGTGCAAAAAAACTTTCTCCAAAAGTAGAGATACCACCATATAGAAATTTTTAAAAACACAGTTTATTTAAAATATAATATCCACAGATATATATAAAAAACACATTGTAGCCAGTTAATAAAATAATCCCAATCACAATGCTAAGCTCGCTTCATAACCTAATTATCAGACCCAGTTCAGTCTTTCCATTGTGATCACAATTCTCTCATAGTGCATACATAGGGAAAGTTTTACAATAATTGATGTCTCATAAATTCACTTTGAATTGTTTAAAACAATGACATATAAACAAAGTCAAAGGACCTTTAGGGACAGTTGGCTTCTTTTAAGGGTCATATGCACATAGGCAATAATTGGTTAGATAGCTCACTTGATAAACGTAAAACAAGAATCTGGAGCCTGACTCGCGCAATCTGTACCGGTGGCTTCTGACACCGCTGGCTACAGCTGCATTACAAGTCTGTGTTAATCAGCAAGTTGCACTCTCCCCACGGAGAGCGCAACTTGCTGATTACTTCATGCCAGGTTATTCTAAATGGGAGTGCAGTAAATGCTGTCACTGCAAACTACCATTTGAGAACACTCTTCCCTTTCTTTTTTTTTTTTGAAAAGATATTTTATTGAGTTTTTCCAAACAGACAAAAAGGGAAACAGGCAATACAGGTGAAAGAAAGCTGCAACAAAGTTTCCACGAAATATAAACAGTATATTATTAATGCTATGAAGAAGCAAAAAAAATAGATTTAGAGAGGAAAGAAGGGAGGGGAAAGAGAGAGGAAAGAATAGGGGTGAGAGGGACGGGGGGAATCACTAGCCAAAGCGAGGAAAAGTAAAATGAGGAGAAGGTGGAGAACCATGACACGGTTTAGGATTGATAGAAGGGGCTTGGGGGCCTTAAAATGCGAGAGGGGAGGAGGCTCCGTAATGCTCAGTCCAAGGACTCCAGACCTTGTTGAATTGAACGGGGGTGTGGCGGAGAATGCTAGTCATATACTCCATATGGTAAACCTGCCATGTGCGGTTAATAACCGATGGCAGAGAGGGAGGGCTCGGATTTTTCCAAAATAGAGCAATTTGGCATCTAGCGGCACTGAGTATATGTGTGATGAGTTTCTGAGTTGATTTTGATATCTTGGGAATAGAGCGCGGAAGTAAGGAATACGACAAAGATGGGGGAAGGGAGATCTGAGTGATATCAGAAATTAACCGATGGACCGACTTCCAGAAAGGAAGTAGTTTTGGACAATGCCACCATATGTGAGACAGGGTACCTTCCCGACCGCATTGGCGCCAGCATAGCGATGAGGAGTCTGGGTATATCATATGAAGACGGTGAGGGACCAGATACCAGCGGTAAAAGATCTTGCGACTGTTTTCGCTAATCTTGATGCAAATAGAGGTCTTAGAGAGATTCAGGCGAATCTTAACCCATTCCTCGGGAGAGAGCGACTCCCCCATGTCCTCCTCCCACTTGAGCTCATGAGAATCTTTAGGGGGGCTATTATATTTTACCATAAGGCGGTAGAATGTGGAAATCAGGCCCTGAGAAGAGGAGCGAAGGCTACAAAAAGAGACCAAGGGAGAAGTTAGATGTATATCAGCGACTGTACACCGGATAGAGTTATAAAAGTGCCGAAGTTGTAGGTATTGAAAGAAGCAGGATGAAGGGATACGAAATCGCGTTTGAATATCAGTAAAAGATGGGAAGATTGGCAATGGCCTGATGTCGGAGAGGAAGTTAATGCCACAACGCGTCCAGTGAGAAAATTGAATAGGGCGGAGTCCAGGGGGAAAGGCGGGGTTGTTCCAGAGAGGCGTCATGCGCCATGAGTTGGGAGCTAAATTATATGAGGAGACTGTGTGGGTCCAAGAGGCCAGTGAGAATGCTAATGGAGGGGGGAGACGTGAGGAAGGAGGCCGATGTTGGGGTTTAAGCCAAAGAAGCGAGGAGGGCGAGATAGTGTCTGAGAGAGCGGATTCAATGTCGACCCAAACTCGCTGTCCTGGAGGAGAGTGAAGAAGTACACACTGGGTGAGGTGAGTAGCGCGATAATATTTGAGAAAGTGAGGAACGCCCAGGCCCCCTTCTTGAATAGATTTGTGGAGAATCTGCATGCGAATTCTAGGCTTCCTAGCAGACCAAATAAATTTGGTGGCCATTTGTTGAAGGAGCTTAAAGGAGTTAGCAGGGATTTTGAGGGGTAAGGTCTGAAACAGGTATAGAAGTCGAGGGAGGATGTTCATTTTAAGGGAATTTATTCTGCCAGTCCAGGAGATAATGAGTTTATCCCACTTTAAAAGGTCAGCCTTAATGGCCGAAAATAAAGAGGGGAAGTTTGCCGCGTACAGTTGATCATAGAGTCTAGTAAGATAGATCCCGAGATATTTTAGTTTGTGGGGTTGCCATCTAAAATCATAGCTGGATTTAAGGGTTGATAGAAGAGTAGAGGGGATATTAAGGTCCAGGATTTCTGATTTGGAGGCATTGATTTTATAATTGGAAAGAGTGCCAAAGAGAGCAATGTCCTTGAGTAGGTTTGGAAGAGATATGATAGGGTTTGTGACTGACAAAAGAATATCGTCCGCATATAGAGATATTTTATGTTCGGAGGGACCCACACGAACACCGGAGATGTCAGGATTAATACGGATTTTGCGAGCGAGAGGTTCAATCATAAGTGCGAAGATAAGTGGGGATAATGGGCACCCTTGACGCGTACCATTTCAGATTTCAAAGGGAGAGGACTGAAAGCCATTAGCCAGGACGGAAGCGGTCGGGTTAAAGTACAGGGAGGCAACGCCCCGAAGGAAGGGGCCCTTCAGGCCCATGACCTCGAGGGTCCGCTGCATATAAGGCCAGGCCACCCTATCAAAAGCCTTCTCCGCATCTAGAGCTATAAGTAGGGTGGGGATTTTGCGTGAGTTGGAGACGTAGGTCAGATCAATTGCTCGCCGGGTGTTATCCAATGCCTGACGGCCCGGAATAAAACCGACCTGATCGGGATGAACGAGAGAGGTGATGACTGAGTTCAGGCGATTAGCGAGGAGTTTTGCAAATAATTTGAGGTCAACATTGAGCAGGGAAATAGGTCTATAATTTCCGCAGAGTTGGGGGTCGCGTCCAGGCTTGGGTATAACCACAATGTCTGCCCGAGTTGTGGCCTGATCAAACTTAGAGCCGAGGAGTATGGCGTTGAAGAGCTCGAGAATCATGGGCATAAGGGAGTTGGAAAAAGTTTTATAGTACACGGCCGTGAAGCCGTCGGGGCCGGGGGCTGAAGTGTTTTTGAGTTCTTTGATGGTTTGGGCGATTTCATCGGCAGTAAACGGTTTGTTAAGGAAATCAGATTGTGAAGTGGTAAGTGAGGGCAGGGCAATTGAGGATAAAAAGTCATTAATTTTAGAGTGTAAGGATACCGGGTCTGAAATGTGAGAGGGGAGGTTATAGAGAGAAGCGTAAAAGTCTCTAAAGGTGTCGGCTATTTGTTTGGGATCATAGGTGAGAACTCCGGATTGGTTCTTGATAGAGTCAATACGGTTGCGGGTGCGCTTATCTCGTAGCTTCTGGGCTAAGAGTCTGTCCGCTCTATCTCCCCTCTCGTAGAACTTCTGATGGAGCCAACCAAGAGTTTTGGCCGGCTTTTTGGAGAGAATTTGCTGTAACTGCCCGCGAAGAGCACTCAGCTTGAGTCGGGTCTTACGTTTCGGAAAGCGCTCGTGTAGTGCCGTTAGAGCTGCGATTTGTGATTCAAGAGCCGCGATGCGAGAGAGTTCAGCTTTGCGGCGTGAGGCGGAAAGCCCAATAAGTGTGCCGCGTATGGAGGCTTTGTGTGCTTCCCAGAGAATGGAAGGCGAAATATCTGGTGAGGAGTTCAGAGAGATAAATTCCTTAATGGATTCGGAAATGGAAGAGATCTGATCGGGTTTTAGAAGTAGGGAGTCATCCAATCGCCATTTTGGGGGAGAAGAGCGCGGACGGGGAAGGGTGATTTCGAGCAGGACCAGAGCATGGTCGGACCAGCTAACCGGAAGGATGTCGGAATCACTCTTCCCTTTCTATCCATACAAAAGTGCAATATGAGCTTAAGTCCACCCCTTGGCTACCTCACCAAATTCCTACTCTTTACTTTAGAATATGTATTCCAGATTATACCTTCATCTTCATATTCCTATTCCTAGCTCTGTCATGTTCCCCTTCTATTCTTTGTTTGTTCCAAAGTCTTATTGACTGTGTAACATCATTTCAGAGTTCTTTGACTCACAAGATGATATGCCTGTCAAGAACTAACAACTAGCTCTTGCATGGATGCAAACTAGACAAATCATTTATTGATTACATAAATGGAGACAGTATTCATAACTACCTAAATAACTATGTATATTAAGAAACCTTAACTGTAATTAAATAGCTCCTTTATAACTTAATATTATTTAACTATTTGTCTCTCATTGCTAACTGTCCCAAATGTGTGGAGTCCCAGAGGCTGTCTTTAACCAATACAATGAATGGCCCTAGCTGTTATGTGTTTGCTCGAGAGGTCAGCCAACTTAATGTCCCCTTTCAGTTCAGGGCAATAATATTATGTCCAAAAATTATAATAAGCCAGTTAATGATAGTAATTTCCATAATTACACTAGTGGTCATCATAGACCCTGGACTAATAATATACCAAAGTGCCTAACAAACCGCCTGAGGCATACCTGCACCACAGGTGAAGATTTCCTTATACAAGCAGACATAATGTGTCAGGAGTTTTACTACAGGGTTACCGAGCAGGGGCGCGAGAGGATGGGTGGGGTGGCTACAAATTACCGGCAGTCTAGTATTTTTTATTAAAATGAAAAAAAAAGTTCTACCAGCAGGTGGCGGTAGTGCGCACCCACAAATTGGAGGTGAGGATAATGTTAAGGAGGAGGGAAGGAGCGAGCTGACAGCTGTCAGCAGCTCCCAGTCCCTGGACAGTGTGTGACATCACACACTGTCCCAGCAGCAAGGAGGAGGAGTTCCTGCTCCAAGTCATACTTGCCTACTTTCAGGCACTGAAGTCCGGGAGATCCCGGACAGGGGCTGTAACTAGAGGGAGGGGACAGGGTGCGGTCAATCACGTCAATTTTGCAACAAAAATTACATTTTGTCACGAGGGGCGGGGCCAAAATGACGTGATTCACAGCGAACCGGTTTATTTTGCCCAACGAATTGTGGAATGTGGGAGACTTGTCTGGACATTCCGGGAGAGTTGGCAAGTATGATGTAGGTAAGTGAGCTGGGCTGGGGTTGTGGGGGGTGTTATGATGTGTCTGCTGAGGGGCTTATGATGTGTCTGCTGGGGGGCTTATGATGTGTCTGGGGGGGTTAGGATGTGTCTGGGGGGTTAAGATGTGTCTAAGGGGGTTTGTAATGTGGCGGTCGCATAATGTTTTTGTGGGGGTAGCGTGATGTTGCTGGAGGGGTGGCGTGTTAAATGTTATGGTTTATTATAATGTATGTCTTATATATTGCATGCTAAAAATAAAGAGGCGCTCAAAAACCCTTAAACATATACAGATGTGTGTGTGTGTGTGTGTGTGTGTGTGTGTGTTTAAGGGTTTTTTTAGCGCCTCTTAATTTTTATATAATACAACATTATAATAATACATAATTTTATATATATAGGAAAGTCCACGGGACACCTTGCAGCGGAGATTTCAACTGTAATTGCCAGCAATGTGCGCAGCGCAATGTCCGAGTGCCACATCGCTGGCAATTGAATATCCCTATATTGTTACTTTATGAATAAGTTAGTTTGGAGTCATCATCAATCATCATCATCATCATCATCATCATTTATTTATATAGCGCCAACATATTCCGTAGCGCTTTACAATTGGGGAAAAACATAGTAAACTAACAAACAAACTGGGTAAAACAGACAAAGAGGTGAGAAGGCCCTGATCGCAAGCTTACAATCTATGGGAATTATGTCATTTTCTCTCATTATTGAATTTATGTTTAAGGGTTTTTGAGCACCTCTTAGTTTTTATTGTGCTTTTATCTTTGTATGGGGTTGAAGAGCCCCTAGAGGCAGCCATTTCTCTCATACACTTACAATTGTGTTTCATTATCTGACCATTTCCAAACATATTGGTATCTGTGATTATTTCTATCACACATATTTTGCTTGTTATATAATTATATACTGCGTGATCTGTGCTGTGTACTGTGTTCACTAATTATTTTTCATATTTCATGTACCTATACATTTTCTAAACAGGTCCAACATTCCAGGATACATACAAGAATCCAGTACCAGGTTGTGAAAGCTGCAGTAACAGATAGGTGAGAGCAACACCATTTTAATTCAATTGCAGGGTATGTGGTGTTTATCATGATCAGGCGGCACACTCAACACATAGTTCATCATTACTAACTTGATGATAAATGGCATATTAGTGTAAAAAATAGGTTTAAGTTTTACTACGCTCATCTCATATCTGTTACGATTCTCAGAAGTTCTCTATCAGTCAGTGTTAGTGCTGGCCATCCCAAGGTGCGCATTTTAAGGAATCCCCCGGTCTTCACCAAGAACCACTGCAAGGCAGGATGGATTTTGCTGCCGGAGGTCCGCAGGTCGCGACTCTTAGGTTAGCCCACTGACATGATAGGTGACATACGGTTGGTAAGAGATCAAAGCTGGACCAGGGAGAGTCTAATCAGCAAATCACCGGGTCGGATACACTGAAGAAACTCTGCACACAGGAGAGTCGCCAGGTCGGACACACTGGAGCACAGACAGCAGAGTGATTGGTATAGACAACCGGATCAGATACACAGGAACAAAAGCAGCAGAGTAGATGTCAAGAAGCAGAGGTCTAACAAGTCAAAGGTAATACACAGGAAAACACCAGAATGCAGAAAAAGAATACATAGGAAGAGCCAGATGCCAAGTTTCAACTTGTTGCTCTGACGAGGCTGCAGTGTCCAGGTGAACTTTATATAGTATGCAGATAGAATATGCCGCCTCCCAGCCACAATTGTGTTACTGCCAAAATCAGGAAGTGCTGAGCTGTATACAGAGGTAGGGAAATCAGCAGCACAAGAGCAGGTAAGTTTGTGACAGTAATAGAAAATAATTTTAGACTTCTACAGGCGCAGAAAAACAGCAACGCAGCCCTTTCTTTTAGAGTAGGGTCACCACCTACATCAAATAACAGATAGCTAAAATAGAAAAAAGAACAAAAGGCGCATACTAACATCAATGCACAGAAATAGCAATGTATCAAAATCTCATACAATGTCTATAAAACATCTTTCTCTGTATCCAATTCAAGGCAGGAGAAAATAGTTATGACACAGAGTAAACCGTGCAGTCCCCAGTATTATGGATATAGCATTTTCTCACCAGTCCCGGTCAAAAAAAAGGAAGGATTATTCCAGGCATAGCACCAACTCCTTTACTTTCTTATAGATGTATAATCCACTCACGCTGACACTTTTCCTGTGAGAATTCTCACCACGGGTGTTAAAAGGATAAACTCAAGCCAAGCATATGGAAAGAAAGAGAGAAAAACACACACATAGTGTAATACTGTTGATCTGATTAAAAAACAATGGATATTTATTCCACTCACATAAAAACATGTAAAGATATAAAAAATAAATATATAAATCACTTCCTTGGCAACTCCATAGATAGACATACAGATATTTGTACCAGATATACAAGGCTATAAGGCCTCCAAAATACAAACAGCACCTGTCCGGAATAAGTACTGCTGAATCTGGAGCTTCTGGAATATCCTGTATTACTTATGGAGAGTATAAATGGTTGCTCTTCCCCATCAATGTACCAACACGTTTCGGCTCATAAAAGTATCTTTCTCAAGATAACAGAATGAGGGGAATGGTAAGTATTTAAAGATGTCTCCAACCAATAGAATTCTTCATCATAATTAGCTAATATAAATACAAAAATTCACTTTTGAATAAGACAATAAATGACAAAACAAAATAACGTTTATTTTCTCATAAACACATAAGAGTTATTAAAAGCAGATCTTGCCGATATTTCTACTTCCAAAATCAGCAAAACTCTGATCATGTGACAAAGACACAAGCTTCGATCACATGACTAAAACATCCAATCCAAGATGTATGTAATTGGGCTAATAGTCTCAGTGGCGCACGCAGGGGGGGTTTCTTAGTCTCCAGAAACCCCCCCCCCCTGCGCTAACTCAGTGCCCACCATATCGGCACTGTCCTATACAGCAGCCGCGGCGCTGTCAAAGAAGCGTCCGCGGCAGTGCTGTATTGTATAGCACTGCCGCGGACGCTTCTTTGGCAGCGCCGTGGCTGCTGTATAGGACAGCGCTGCCAAAACTGAGCTGCTCTTTAATCTCATGACCCCGATAGCCAATCAGGCAAAAGTCCAATCAGACTACCAATACCTACCAAATATTCTTACAGTGGTCCTTACATATATTGTGTTCATCTATAGATATTAACTAAATGCTATTAAAAATCCAGGAAAAACACTTATTACCAATGTCATATACGTGAATCCAATTCTCACACAAATATATATTTAATGGCACTAACCTCATTTTCACTATTCTTGTTATTAGTAAAGTATATATATATAATAACCATATCTCATTTTCATCTTCCTCAAAGAAGCAAAAAAGCCTCCCAAAGTACATAATTAAATTCAAAAACATATATAAAAAATTTGAACATTTTCATATAATATAAACCTCCACAAAAAGGAATATATTGAACTTCAGCAAAAATTTAAATAGATATAAAAAGATAAGCCCTTAGAAATCGTTATGTATGTGGCCCTAAGCAAAAAATGTATAATTTACAGGGCCTCAAAAGGATATATATATTTAGATGTCATCCAAAAACCATTTTAATTCGAAATCAGAATTCATGCCCATGAGGTGACAAAGTGTTAACTGATATATCCATTTCATCTCTTTCTTTGCTAGACATAGCGGAACATCTCTCCTACGCCAGTTATTTTCAACATGACTGATTGTTAGAGGCCGTGATGTGCATTCCACATAGAACAATACGCACTTATACTCCAATAAATATATGACGTTTTTGGAGTTACAACTCAAGAAATGATTGATTCTATAACTTCTGCCATTAACTTCGAAAGTAGTAATCTTATTTTTTTGGTTCCGAAATGTAGGTTTACATCCCATACACAAACCCAATCTAAAGAATCCCCTAGATAGGATCCCTTATGGGTACATTCTTTTAGGGCGCTATTAACCAATAAATCCCTTACATAATGTGGGATCGTCCTTTAAGATATTCCAGTGTTTCCTTACCATTTTTTCAATAACCTTAAACTTAGAATTGTACTGGGTAATGAAGGGTACGTTTTCTCCTTTTTCATTGAACTTACATATTTTCTTTCATTGATTATTCTCTAACTATCTTAGAAACTGCTTTTATAGATTTATCTAAAGTACTAATACTGTACCCTGTAGCTAGGAATTGTTCATCTGCAAAGTTTGTTCCTGTAAATTATCAAGTTTATTACAATTCCTCGTAGGAACTTAAATAGGCTTAAATAGTAGGACTAGTCAATACACCATATATTGAAATTAGTGGAACAAATGTTGGTCTGTAAATTGCAAATGAAAGTCCAATACATAGAGGTTGCATGTTTCAGCCAATCACATAAAGATGCAGTCTAGAATACATTATGACAGCGCTTTGTGTGACCTTTAAATTTGTATTAGACTTTCAATAGCCAGGGAGAAAATGAGCAGAATACAGCATATTATTTAAACATACTTTATATGAAAAACTATATTAAATTAGATATGTATATGCTAAGTGTGCGTTTCTAGGTTTTATTACTAATGGCATTTTTTTTTTCTGCAAAGGTTTTTATAGTTCTGATACAACTTAAATTCCAATGATGTGTCTAGCTATATTATATTGATCTGCACACACCTAGAACGATAACTATATTTCTCTCTAAATTAATGCAGCACAGTGTTCTGCCTCTATCAAAATGCATATAACAGTTCAACTCCCTGAATCAGTTACAGTTATTACAGTGATTAAAAAACAATTAAACATAATCTTAGCAGTGGTGCCACTAAGATCCTGAAATGCAGCCTCCGTTAGATTCCCCAGAAATAATAAAGGCATTCCAATTTATTAGTCTGCTGAAATAAGCAGGGACAGAGGGATTGAATAGTGACATTTAAAGCAGAACCAAGCTACTCGTTCTTCTCTACATTTTCTGCACACAGCACTAGTAAGAGAATAAGTTCAAGGTAAATAGATTAGTACAAATCATTACTGCATACTGTATGCGGTTTTGTGATGTCTACTTTTATACTCTAGAGCTGCAGATAGAACAATTTGTTATCTCAGCTATTATTCCAGCAGATACATTATGTATTTGATTACATCAGCCTTTATGATTAAGTATTTTGCTCTATATCAATGCATATTTTACATGAAATCCATAAGTCTACATTTTGTTATATAGAATGTCCTTCTACCAACTTTATTTATAATATTAAATGCGAACATAAAAAGTAAAGATGTATACAGACACCCGTGATTTGGTTTTCGTTCAAAACCATCTTTGTGCTTTGGTTTTGGCTGAAAAACTCATGCACTTTGGTTTTCATTTTGGACCTGGATTTCATTAAAAATTGGGAAAAACAGGTAAAATCATGTAATTTTGAGGTCTGTTTGTTCCTACATTAGTATTTATGTCATTTACATTCCTTTACTGTCAATTACAGTCTATTTTCTAATGACCACCTCACAACTGTCAATATTTTCACCAATACTGCCAAAGGCTGCAGTGTGTTGAGTGGCTAAAAATAGTGATAGAGCAGTGGCACAAACACATGGCAGTTTAAAAAAAATATACGATACATATGAAACATAGTGGCACAGCAGTGGCAGATAGGATGGCAGTTTAATAAAGTAAAGGATACCTTTAAAACATACAGGGAGCGCATATGTGACACATTATAGAAAGACAGTAATAAAAGCTCATTAGACGTATAGCAGCAGCATTGATAGACATTTTAGACAACACAAAAGACCTAGGGGGCCTACACACAGAAGTGAAATGGTTTGATCAAGACTATTGACTTAAATGTATCAAGCTGAGAGTTTTCCGGCGGGTTTTGAAAAGTGGAGATGTTGCCTATAACAACCAATCAGATTTTAGTTATCATCTTGTAGAATGTACTAAAAAATGATAGCTAGAATCTGATTGATATTTTAAACCAGCCAGAAAGTTCTCAGCTTGATACATTTACCCTCATGTGTGAAAAATTGTGGAGAGGTGGATCGGTGGCAGTAATAAAAGCTCAGTAGACGAATAACAGCAGCAACAATAGACAATAGACAAGATCAGGGCCGGACTGGCCATCTGGCACTTCTGGCAAATGCCAGAAGGGCCGATGCCCAGATGGGCCGGTTGCTAGCTGGCCTGCCCCATCGCTCAGCGCTCAGACTGTCATGCCAGAATCCGGCATGACAGTCTGTGCGCTGAGCGATGGGGTCAGCCCTACACTTACTTCCTGGTGGCCGCTCGTCCCCTCCTCCTCCCCTCCGCTCCTATGAATGGATTTGACGATGAGTGTCACATGGGACATGCACCATGTGATAGGTGCCGTCCCATGTGTTAAGGAAAGACTACAGAGCACGCCGTGCAGCGAACAAGGTAAGGGGGTAGGGTAGTTTGTAAGATAGTGTATCTATAGTATGTTTTGTGTGTGACAGGGTATGAATGTAGTGTGTATGTGTGTGACAGTGTAACTATAGTATGTGTGTGACAGTGTAACTATAGTATGTGTGTGACAGGGTATGAATGTAGTGTGTATGTGTGTGACAGTGTAACTATAGTATGTGTGTGACAGGGTATGATTATAGTGTGTATGTGTGTGACAGTGTAACTATAGTATGTGTGGGACAGGGTATGATTATAGTGTGTATGTGTGTGTGACAGTGTAACTATAGTATGTGTGTGACAGGGTATGATTATAGTAGGGGTGTGCACCGGGCACTTTTAGTGTTTTGGGTTCTGATTAGCTTGAGGTTTTGGGTTCTGATTTGTTTTGCCAAAACACCTGACGAAAGGTTTTGGTTCTGATTTAGGGTTTTGGGCTCTGATTTATTTTTAAAAAAGCATAAAAAGCGCTAAAATACATTATTTTATTTTTTTTACACTCCTACGCTATTATTAACCTCAATAACATTCAATAACAATCATTTCCACTAATTTCCAGTCTATTCTTATCACCTCACACCTCACAATATTCTTTTTAGTCCAAAACGTTGCACCCTGGTAGCTTTCTGGACTGCGTAGTGGAGTGGCCCCGGTACCCAATTTGGTACCGGGCCACAATACCTCCTCCAACTGGTCTCAATTCCACTGCACATATGGCTGCTCCTCCATCCTCTGCAGCATGTAGAGGGTGGAGTTCTAGCGTGTCAATACCTCTTGTTTTCGATCATGACAGTGCATTTTAATTATTTTTGGATTTGCCCCCAACACTGAATGTAGTTTAATATCTGATACGCATCTATCTGGACTGCGTAGTGGAGTGGCCCCAGTACCCAATTTGGTACCGGGGCCACAATATATCACCCTCAACAGGTCTGAATTCCACTGCACATATGGCTGCTCCTCCATCCTCTGCAGCATATAGAGGGTGGAGTTTTAGCGTGTCAATACCTCTTGTTTTCGATCATGACAGTGCATTTTAATTATTTTTGGATTTGCCCCCAACACTGAATGTAGTTAAATATCTGATACGCATCTATCTGGACTGCGTAGTGGAGTGGCCCCGGTGCCCAATTTGGTACCGGGGTCACAATATATCACGCTCAACAGGTCTGAATTCCACTGCACAGAAGGCGGACACCGGATGGACGTCTAAAACCAACATAGATGTAAAGACCGCAGTTCCTCTTTTTTGGGACTGCACAAACAATTAACATAGTAATATAAATGGAAGTTACTATTTTTTTGAACTACAGAAAGAAAGAACGTAGTAATAAAAATGGCAGTTACTCTTTTTTGGAACTACAGAAACAAAGAACGTAGTAATATAAATGGAAGTTACTATTTTTTGGAACTACTGAAAGAAAGAAAGTATTAATAGAAATGTCAGTTCCTCTTTTTTGGAACTTAACAAGAATTATATAATTTTGTTTATTCAGAAAATAAGAGTCTCTCTATTAGAGTGTAATGCCCATTAAAACTCCTTTAAATAAAATAGTACGTATTCTAGGAGACCCTGTTTATATATTTAACTTGGTTCTGCAAAATATGCATGATGATCACTGGACAGAGATCTGTAATAGAGCAGCGATTAAAGTGGCCTGATTAAAGGTTATGTAAGATCTTAAAGCACTCACAATTATATAGAGACTGTATTCTCATTAAAGACGCTGCCTAACGTGTCTAAAAGTTGGCACTTATATAGCACTTGCTTCACTGGGTGATGTGAGCAAGCGGAGTGTGTTAATATGGAGAGACCCTATCTAAACATTAATATGATAGAGCAAATTGCAGCGCTGTATATGCTGTGTGTAGGTAAGGTAGGGATCTCAAATACCATGACACTCTGTTTAGCCTAATCCCTGACAATGTAATATCACGGAAAGCCTATTTTCTTATCAAGGGCAATGCCTAGCTTCTGCTAAATCAGACAGAGTATGCAGCGCACGTCTAACATCAACATAGCTGTGCCGGTGACATGGCCTGCAGGAATATCTCTGATGGAGATAGAACTAGGCCCCAAAGAGCACATAATGCCAAAAAAAGAGTCGCAAGATGAAATTGTCCTTGGGCCCTCCCACCCACCCTGATGTTGCTGAAATAGGACATGCACACTTTAACAAACCAATCATTTCAGCGACAGGGCCTACCAAACTACTGTGGCTGAAATGATTGGTTTGTTTGGGCCCCCACACAAAAAAAGCTATTCATCTCTCCCTGTACAAACTAAACTGGCTCTACTGAGGCAAGATGTCGTCCTCATCCTCATCCTCTGATTCCTGGCCCCCTTCAATGTGTACTTCCTCATCCTCACACATGATCAATTTGTTCCCGCTGGACTCCACAACCACAGGTCCCTCTGTATTATCTGGAGGGCAGTGCTGTACTTGATTGAGGAATTGATAATTAATTTTTATGAACATCATCATTTTTTCAACATTCTGAGGAAGCAACCTCCTTCGCCGCTCACTGACCAGGTTCCCCGCTGCACTAAAAACTCTTTCCGAGTACACACTGGAGGGGGGACAACTCAGGTTAAATAGAGCCAGTTTGTACAGGGGCTTCCAAACTGCCTTTTTTTCCTGCCAGTAACAATATGGACTGTCTGACATGTCTATTTGGATGGTGTCAGAAAAATAATCCTCCACCATTTTTTCTATTGTGACAGCATCCAATGCAGCGACAGGAGACATGTCTGCAATGGTTGGCAGGTCCTTCAGTCTGGACCAGATGTTGTCTGCATCACCGCTAGTGGGTCTTTTAGGAAAACTGAGCTTTTTCCTCGCAGCCTTAGGTGTGGAAGAAAATGAAGGTGGAGCTGTTGGCATGTCACGGTCCTCTTCAGAGGACAATTTCCTGACCAGCAGGTCTTTGCACCTCTGTAGACTTGTGTCCGCCGGAAACAGAGACACAACATACGCATTAAACCGAGGATCGAGCAGGGTGGCCAGAATGTATTCCTCTGACTTTAAAAGAGTGACCACCCTCGGATCCTGGCAAAGCGTACGAAGGGCTTCATCCACAAGAGCTACATGCTTGGTGGAATCGCAATGGTTTACCAGCTCCTCCCTCACTTTCTCTTGTAATAGAGATTGGCAGTACCTATTCTCTGGAACTGCTTAAGGAATGAACGTAGTAAATGTAAAATAGATTGCAGTACCTATTCTCTTGCACTGCTTAAAGAATGAACGTAGTAAAGGTAATATAGATTGCAGTACCTATTCTCTTGCACTGCTTAAAAAATCAACGTAGTAAATGTAATATAGATTGCAGTACCTATTCTCTTGCACTGCTTAAAAAATCAACGTAGTAAATGTAATATAGATTGCAGTACCTATTCTCTTGCACTGCTTAAAAATTGAATGTATTAAATGTAATATAGATTGCAGTACCTATTCTCTGGAACTGCTTAAAGAATGAACGTAGTAAATGTAATATAGATTGCAGTACCTGTTCTCTGGAACTGCTTAAAAATTGAACGTATTAAATGTAATATAGATTGCAGTACCTATTCTCTGGAACTGCTTAAAAATTGAACGTATTAAATGTAATATAGATTGCAGTACCTGTTCTCTTGCACTGCTTAAAGAATGAACGTAGTAAATGTAATATAGATTGCAGTACCTATTCTCTTGCACTGCTTAAAAAATCAACGTAGTAAATTTAATATAGATTGCAGTACCTATTCTCTTGCACTGCTTAAAAATTGAACGTATTAAATGTAATATAGATTGCAGTACCTATTCTCTGGAACTGCTTAAAGAATGAACATAGTAAATGTAATATAGATTGCAGTACCTATTCTCTGGATCTGCTTAAAAATTGAACGTATTAAATGTAATATAGATTGCAGTACCTATTCTCTGGAACTGCTTAAAAAATCAACGTAGTAAATGTAATATAGATTGCAGTACCTATTCTCTGGAACTGCTTAAAGAATGAACATAGTAAATGTAATATAGATTGCAGTACCTATTATCTGGAACTGCTTAAAAATTGAACGTATTAAATGTAATATAGATTGCAGTACCTATTATCTGGAACTGCTTAAAAATTGAACGTATTAAATGTAATATAGATTGCAGTACCTATTCTTTAGAACTGCTTAAATATTTTTTTTTTTTTATTAATTTTGTATAATTTTTTTTAGTAATTTTTAAGAGATTTTAATAATTATAAAATTTGTATGGACTTAGCACAACAAAGCACAGGACTAAAGCACCACTGGACTCAGCAGGACAGACACTGGCCAAAGCACCACTGCACTCAGCAGGACAGAGCACAGGACAAAAGCACCACTTGACTCAGCAGGACAGAGCACAGGACAAAAGCACCACTGGACTCAGCAAGGACAGAGCACTGGACACAGGCATAAAGCACCACTGGACTCAGCAAGGACAGAGCACTGATCACGCAGGAGCACCACTACCCTACACACCCTCCCTCTTCCCTGATGTCAGGCGAAATAAGGATGGCGGCCGCAAGGTGAGTATTTATGACATCCGAGTATTGCGAGATCCGACGCGAGACTTGGATGTCATAGCCTCGTTTCGGATTCCTTTGGCGGCCGGAAGTACCTGAACAGTGCTCGGATCCCGTCGGATCCGCGCTGTTCGGGTGGGCTCGGATTCCGCTAATCCGAGCCCACCCGAACAGTGCGGATCGGATTAGCGGAATCCGAGCCCGCTCATCCTTAGATTATAGTGTGTATGT
Source organism: Mixophyes fleayi (assembly GCF_038048845.1). NCBI lineage: Eukaryota > Metazoa > Chordata > Amphibia > Anura > Limnodynastidae > Mixophyes > Mixophyes fleayi. The sequence continues at coordinate 51,218,739 of NC_134412.1, read as the reverse complement.
GTGTGACAGTGTAACTCTCCAGCTACTCAGCTCACCTCCTCTCAGTCCCTCTGCCCTCTGTCTCCTCTCGCTTCTCTCCGCTCCCCTCAGTGACTCTCAACCTGTCATCCGTGCCCACCTACTTGGGCCATAGTTACCTGCCTGTACTCACTTTTCCCCTCCCTCCCTCTCTTTCATGCTGTGCCTGAGCCCCCAGAGTTATAGTGCTTACTGTTACTTGTTCTGTGCTGTTTCACCTTGTACTGTGCCATTGTTTGTCCTTGTACGGCACTACGGATACTTTGTGGCGCCCTATAAATAAAAATTAATAATAATAATAATAACTATAGTATGTTATGTGTGTGACAGGGTATGATTATAGTGTGTGTATGTGTGTGACAGGGTATGACTACTGTATGTGTGTGGGCCGGTGTATGACTATAATGTGTGTGCATGTGTGTGGGGGGGGGGCGGTATATGACTATAATGTGTGTGGGGGCCAGTGTATGACAATAATGTGTGTGTGTGTGGGGGCCGGCGTATGACCATAATGTGTGTGTGTGAGTTTGGGGGCTGGTGTATGACTATAATGTATGTGTGTGGGGGCCAGTGTCTGACTATAATCTATGTGTGTGGGGGCCAGTGTATGACTATAATATATGTGTGTCGGGGCCGGTGTATGACCATAATGTGTGTGTGTGCTGCTGTACGACCATAATGTGTGTGTGTGCCGCTGTACGACTATAATGTGTGTGGGGGCCAGTGTATGACTCTAATGTGTGTGTGTGGGGGCTGGTGTATGGCTATAATGTGTGAGGGGGGAGGGTCTTAATATAATGTGGGAGGTAGGCTATTAATCTAATGGTGAATTGCAGGAAGGGGCTAATTATTGGGTGCTATTTCATTTGTGGGGTGTAGTGGGGCAATTTAATAGTGGGGCCTAACAATTTAAGATGGGGTGATTGGATTTTTACTTTAATGTTGGGGTGGTTTGGGAGATATTAATTGAATGTGGGGCTGTTTAAGGAAAATTAGGTCTATTTATTAAATGTGATGTTGAGTTATTTAATGTCTGGGGTGGTTGTGGGAAATGAATATATTTATTAAACGTAAATGCTATTTAATTTCTTGCTGGAGTTGTTTGGAGAGAGGGAAATAGTTTTATTTATTAAATGGGAATACTATTTAATGTCAGGGCTAGTTGGAGGGAAATAGATGTATTTATCAAATGTGAATACTAGTATTTTAATTGTTGAGGCTGGAGTGAGACCTAATTTTTAAATGGATGCTATTTTGATTTAACACCGGGGCTAAATTTCATGTACTCATTTTTTTTTCCAAATAGGGCATCTAACATTCCAGGATCCAGACAAGCAGCAACTGATCTGAAGACACCAGCAGCCACAAGTGGTGACAATGACAAGACAGGTAGGAGAGACCAGGACAGTCTGCCAACTATTCTGAATTTGGTGGGTGACTATCCCGCTTAGTCAGGATTTGGTCTGACTACAAGAACAGTTGGGAGATATGTCCTGCTTCACACTGTACTGCTTGTTAAGGCTGAACTGCATGCACCTAACAGTAGTGCACACAGTATTGCGTGTGTATTTGTAAAAAATGTGCCTAATACCCAAATTACATTATAGGAGCCCCCCTGACTTAAGTGCCCGGGGCCCCCGAGCCTTAATCCAGTTGTTGTCAGCAGGAGGAATCTATGCTCCCAGTCCCGGACAGAACACAGCCTGCAGAGCAAGCCGAGGAGCTCTAAGTTTCATGAGATTTATTAATTTTGTGAGACAAAGAGCTTCCCTGCTCACTCTACAGGAATGTCAGCAGCATTAGAAGCATAGATAAGTACAGTGGGCTAGGGGTGTCATAATGTGTCTGGGGAGGGTGGTGTAATGTGGATGGGGAGGGCCTGATAAATGTAATGTTTCATTATAATGTATGTATCAGCGCATCATTTTGACCACGCCCCCAACATAATGTAGCTACGCCCTTGGCGGCGCCGTAAATGCGCTGCGGCACGCGTTTTTTTTTCCTGCTCATCAATAGAGGTGGGCCCGTGTGCTTTAAAAGCCAGGGCTGATGTTTAGTCCCAGTCCGGCCCCGGACAAGATAATAATACTAAGTGGCTTGCAGACAGAAGTGAAATGGTTTGCTAAAGACAATCAACTTATGTTATTGAGAGTAAGGTAACATGTCCCCCCTCTTCCTATCTCATTGCTTGATGTGCAAGTCTTGATGTAATGTTCTTGTAACTCCTGTCACTGAACCATATAAAGAGTGGAATTCCACCTTGTTACTACCTCTTGCTTCAGATGGTGACATGGCGGAAGATGTTTTTCACAGCTGCTGCAATGTTCAACATGCAGTTGCTGAATGCCCAAAATAGCCAGAAATATTATGGGTAACAGACAGCATCTCCAGCAGTGACCCATTTTTTTTGTAATCTTTTTTCTTTATTGAGGTGATAACAAGCAAATGTAACCAGTACATTAAGATAATCAGTGACAAAAAATATTTAGGAATCAGCCTCACAATTTTTCCTATGAGTGGAATAATAAAATTAGGGGAGCCAGAGAAAGAGAGGAGAAAGTGGGAAGGAAGAGAAGGAGGAGGCGGAGGAGGAAAAGGGCATGAGGGGTCCTCAGGACTTCCTGGGAGTGGCTAGATGCTCTCTGTTTATGAAGATGGGCATGGTGGTTTCGGGAGGGTTGCCATCCAGCTCACTGACCCCAGGCAGAATGACCTAGGAGTATGAGATGAAATTAAGTACTTTTCATGACTGACCTGTAGGAGGGCGTCTCCTTGAATTTCAACCACTCGAGCCACATGGCAGTGAAGTCAGAGAATTGTTTTGGATTTGAAATCTAAAGATCATCCATAGCCATGTAAATGTCAATTTGCCTAAACCATTCAGCCACGTCAGGGGAGGAGGGGGGTCAGTTGGCCTTCATTGGACTGGAATTACAGCCAATGCTGCATTGTTCAATTGCCTGATTAGGGTTTTTTTATATTGCGATATTGAGACGTCAGAGACATTTAATAGCCAAAACTCAGGGCCATCTTTTACTGGACCACCAAGGATTTCTGTTGAAAACTAGTGTACTTGGCTCCAGAAGGGGGTCAGCAGTGAGCAATTCCAGCAAATATGCAGGGGGGTACCCGTCTCCGAAACCTCACCTCCAGCAGAATCCTGAGACACCGGGGAACATTTTTTTGAGCTGGAACAGGCAGCAGTACCACCTGGAGAGGACCTTAAACCGTGTCTTCCCCACTAATAAACTAGTGGAACTGGCCAAGGTAAATAGGAAGGCATTTGTCCATGATTAATCCTCTTCTGTCCTTCCCAGGTCCTTGTGCCAAGATCACAGCATACCCTGGGAGGGAGTCAAATGACTTGACAATGAGTGTGTTATAAATAATGTAAATCTGAACCAGCAACTTTACGGTGTGTGCAAATCATGGTACGTATTGTAGTTCACCCAGTTGTAATGCCTAGACAATGTTCCATTATCAACAATGAGGAATCCTGAGGAGTATCTTAGCGGGGTGAGGGAATTTATTATGACATTCCTGAATTTTTTTATCAGATAGATACTGCTATGTTTCTTAGGGAAGTCAGCGATACAGAGAGTAGCACTACTAGTCAGTAAGGATAAGGAAGACGATCATGATGCTACAAGTGCTGCTACCGCTGAATCCATCTACCCAGTGGCCTGTCACATGGTCATTTAGTGTTTTTTTGACCAGTGCCACTTGTTCACATATGCGTATTTAAGTGTGAATGAATTTTTGTTTCACCTCACTGACCTATACTATGGTATAGGAGATCAAGAATTATTGGCTATTAAATTAGCCCTGTCTGAATGGCGAAGGGGCCTTGTTTCCTATTATGATATATATCGACCATAAGAACCTAATTTATCTCCGTTCGGCTCGATGTCTGAATCCGTGTCATGCCAGATGGTCCTTGTTCTTTTCAAGATTTGATATTAGACTTACCTTCCGTCCGGGATCAAAAAATAAAAAAGCAGACGTACTTTCTAGGTCCTTTCATTCCGAAGACCAGGATTCTCCCGAGGACATTCATCCCATCTTTAACCCTAATTGTGTCTTGACTCTTACTCCTGTGCATAAATCTACTTGCCCTCCAGGCAGGACCTTCATATTACCACATCTACGTCTCAAGTTGTTACGCTGGGCCCATTTATCTCGCTTCTCGGGTCATGCGGGACTCAAGAAGACTGGAGAACTCCTGACCCGGTACTATTGGTGGCCATCCCTTCTGAAAGATGTAAAATCATTTGTTTCTGCCTGCTCTAAATGTGCACAACATAAGATTCCTCGGCATAGAACCTTCGGTTCTCTTATTCCTCTACCTGTTCCTGAAGTACCCTGGTCTCAAGTATCTATGGACTCTATTACCGATCTGCCTCCCTCCAAAGCTCATACAGTTATCTGGGTGGTGACCATTTTTCAAGAGCAGCTCATTTCATTCCTCTCAAAGGACTCACTTTGTCCGCATTGTTGGCAGGACTTTTAATCAAACAAATATTTCGCCTCCACGGCTGTCCACTCCATATCGTGTCGGACCGTGTTCACAGTTTGTTTCAAGGTTCTGGAGATCCTTTTGTTCTCAGTTAGGCATTAAATTGGACTTCTCCTCAGCATACCATCCTCAGTCTAATGGCCAGACCGAATGGACTAACCAAGAGCTCTAAAAATTCCTACGAATGTATGTGTCTGCTCACCAAGCGGATTGGCTGGAACTCCTCCCATGGGCTAAGTTCGCCCATAACAATCATTTCCATAAAGCTGTTGGTAATTTACCCTTTTTCATTATGTATGGATGTCATCTCAGACCACCTACCATTTCTCAAACTCCTATCTCCTCAGTTCCTGCAGTTGATTACCTGCTAAACAACTTTTCTCTCATTTGGACTCAAACCAAAAGTAATCTGGAGAATTCTGCTGCACGGGCTTAAAAAAATCTCGATAAGAAAAGGTGTCCTGCACCTTCACTTCTTCCAGATCTGGTTATCCATAAAAAATATCCGTTTAAAAGTTCCTAGTATGAAACTAGCACCCAAGTTTATCGGTCCCTACCGAATCTCCGAGATAATTAATCCAGCAGCTTTCAGATTGGAACTTCCATCCTCACTACGGATTCCCAATGTGTTTCATGTCTCTCTGTTAAAACCGATGGTACAAAATCAATTTTCAAGTGTCACAGCTTCTCCAGCTCCGGCTACTTCTCAAGATCAAACTGAATATGAGATTACTGAATATGAGCAGTGAGCTCACTCACTGCTTGGCTGGATCCCCTTGGGCCCTGTTTGGAAAACGATAGTCATTATTCACCACAAGGAAAGCAACGCAGCCAGTGAACAGTCCAGGCCTCCGTCTTCTAACCAGCCCTGACATTGTACCTCAACTGTGTCCCACATTCAGTTAAAAGCACCAAAAACTCCCCAGTAATAAATAAATAGCCCCCACCACCACAATCAGCCCATAAGTAAAAGAATAGCACCATCAATAAATTAATAGTGACCACCAATAAATGTATAGCCCCTACTCCTGTTACCTTAATAGACCATACCCCCATTAAATAGCCCCACCAATAAATTAGTAACCCCCACTACTATTAAATTAATAGACCCTATCCCCATTAAATTAATAGCCCCTCTGATAAATTAATAACCCCTTTAAATTAACAGTCCCTATGTATGTGTCTAAAATATAGGGCCCTCCCTGTCTTAAGTGCCCCTAGGCCCCCCAGAGCCTTTATCAAGTTCTATGTAGTGCTGTGGAACCATAAAAGATAGTATGTAATTTTGACATATCTGTCATAATGAAGTGTGTTAGCTTAACAAAACCTGTTACTGTTTTTTAAAAGGAGCAATTATTGATCAATTAGAAGTAACATAGTTATGACAGTATGTGAAAAGTTACTGTATTGCAATGGTACAGATACTGCAGTTTTGGTAAAAGATGAGGAAGACTGTCCCACTCGTGTGAGAGCTGTACGTGGGGAAGTGGGGTCGCTCTCTCACGTGCAGGGTGCATGGTGACTTTGGGCTGCAGGAGGGCAGCTTTATGTGTGCAGAGCACCAGTGTTATGTGTGCAGAGCACAAGCGCTGGGGAGACCTCGAATCTGGAGCAACAGCTCCAGATTCGAGGTCTCCTCAGCGCTCAAGACGCCATATCCTCTAGTCTAGTCTAGTCTGAACCAATTGCACTATCTGATCGACAGCCAGATCCTTGCTCTCCCCCCACAATGATGTATCCAGAAGCTGAGCTCCTGCCCTCTCTGGTGCGGGTTACGGTGACAGATGCAGCACGTGACACAGCTAGTGGACATGGTACGGAGGTAACGAGTCATGTGGCGTGCTCACCAGTTGTTCTGTGCTATGCTATAGAGCACAGAACAACTTGTGGGTGGAGCGACTCTGCAATATAGCGTGATCCGCCGGCGCTAATTCTGCATCAGCCCCAAATTTGTACTTGCGGCTGTGATTTGCTTAATAATCGGGGGCCATGGTGGCCCCTCAGCCTTGCGCCCTGGTTGACTGTACCGGCCACACAGCCCTCACTACGGCTCTGGCCTAGGGTGCCAAGAAACCTTGCACCGGCCCGGATGAAGAGTGTACGGTTCGACCCATAGCTGTTCCTCAGGATCAGGTAAGAACCTGGGGTGCTGGGAAGCGATTTACGAGTAGTGTTTTATTTTTTCCCCCAGCACTCTGTTACATTAATGTTAGAGCTATGCAAGGGTTAGTATTAATAGGGGTTTCCATCTTTTACTGGCTCTAATTTATTGGTTTGTACAAGTTTTATTGTATCTTCCAGGCGTCTGTCTATGCTTTTTAACTTGCTTTCTAGATGTAATTGTATTCAAAGCAGAGAATACATGAGAGCTGAGTCCAGGGGCAAAGAAAAGTAATCTGATGAGATCAATAATTGACTAAAATTCACACAAGGAAGTCAGAAGTATGAAGCAAATTTAAAGGAGGACATGTATAACAAAAAATATTTGTAAGTTAAAAAAAACCTTAAGGTTTTTAGAATATATTTTGGAATTAGACCTCATCGCCTGCTCATAAAGATGCCTCCAGTTGTGAAGATGGCTGACATATAACAACTTGTACCCAATTAGATAATTTGAATGTGTATACCAGCACAGGCAATCTTTGGTAATAAGAAAGTAGGAAGAGGTTAAACTTTCTTGAAATAAAAACATTAAATTAAGTTTACACATTTGGGATTAAACTTGCAATTGCTTTAAAAGTAGTATTTTTTTCATTGTATAACATAAAATGATGCTGCTCCAATTAGGAAGTAACTACTAACAACTACTGTCTCCCAATTATTATGAGAGTGAGAGTTGTCATTTATTTTGTACAGCTATACATTATTTGACATAAAGAGAGTTGTTGTTATGCATAATTACAACTAAGGCCTAAAACCTTAGAATATTTAATATTAGTATACAGACAGTTATTACAATGAAAACTTGAAAAATGTACAATGTTTCTTCTTCTTCTACAAAACTGTTATATTTTAATTATTTTGTCACATCAATTCAAGAATCCAGTCTCAGTCATCATACGCTATGCTGTATTTTTATGATAATTTTATTAAAGGTTTGCTAAAATTAAAAAACAAGTTAAATCATATAAAAGAACTTCTAATAACATTTATAAACACCAATGTAAACATCTTCGTGACAAGACTTGAGATATTTGATTCTGAAGTTACATGTTTCACTGAGTGGAAACATATATAAGATTATTAGTAGCTACTTTTATAAGCAAACTTTTCTAGGGTTATTAATTTCTACATTGTTCAATAGAGGGCACTGTAACACTGTCAAGAAAAGTAAACTGCACCATGAGCGGGCCAACTTTAATATTATCCAAACTCCTCTCACTGGGAGCCTTCTGCTGATCATTCATGAGAATCAGTAACACCATGCTGTGTGGACCACTTGCCTCTAATTTACCAGGTCACAGCTTGGCACCTACATATGCAACCACATGCAAGTTTTCAATATTCATCTGCATTCACAAAAATTATGCTCTTTTTTTCATATTCTAATTGTAACAGACAGACTAGGGACAGGCAGAAGTGCTTTGCTGAAAAAAATGAGAACATAGCTGCATGATTACAATATTCTTTTCTTGCCCAGCCCTGGCAAATGTGACAAAATATTTGTACAAAGTGCAACAATTCTGAATTATGAGATGAGTTTTATTGCCTACTTTTTAGACTGACAGCTTTTGCTTCATTATTTAGTGCGTTTGAAATTTGTATTCTTTTAGTCAAATGCTGAAATAAAAGCCATTCTGTATTCTGCGAACCTGATTCACTAAGGCACATAAAAGGAATGTAAATTGCATTTTTTTTAAACACATAAATCGGGCATTCACACGTCTATATTCAACACGGGTCTAAGTAGGCTATGGTCTAACAGACAACACACTACAGGATACATCCAATACATGTGTAGAATATAAAGTCCCAAAAGAACACATAGAAAAATAAAAATAATTCAATTAATGTCACCTGTTAATAATATAGTCGTTAATGACAAAGCTTTTTTTTAAAAAAAAAACTACATAAAATGCATTTTTACAGTTGCTCCTGTTTGCAAACACATGTTCTAGCATGCATACACAGCTGTCATTAGCAGTAGTCTGCACTTACACCAGACCTGTAGCTGGTGCAAGTAATATGAAAGAAAAACACATACCTTGTGTAGCGCCGGTGACTCGATTGGGCCACACATGCCCTTTAGATACCTCCCCTGCAAGCAGAAAACTAGATCTCCCAGTGTGTAGTGCGGAGGGGGAGTTTGTGAAGGAGCCATTAGAAATGGCAGTTGGAGATTCGAGAGGCACTCAGGGAGACATATATCCCGAGGGAGTACATTGCAGCCTATCGGAGAAAGAGTAACGGGTGTCTGAGAGGACTGAGAGTCAGAGGGAGTAAGGAGAGAGAGAGAGAGACACCCTGAGAAAATGGAGAAGAGGATTTTCAGAGGAAAATGGGAGAACTTACCGGATACCTTTGCAGAGAGGAATCATCTTGGACACAGATATTGGAAATAAGTGGGGATAGGTAACCCGTGTTTACCTTATCATTGATTTATTTGGGCTGAGTATTGTGTTACTAGTAATGTAGGAAACAGGTGGAGAGACCTGAAGGATATTGTATAATACCTTTTTGCGGGGGACAGAGACAGAGACTAAGACTGGGTGAACTTGTACCAAACTCTTTGGCATTATTTGCTATTTGTGGGAAAGCCCTATAACAGGTATTGAGTAGCCAGCTTTTACTTAAGTGATGATATGCTTACTCCTAAGAGGAGGAGAGGGAGCAGCGGGGCATAAATTTTATTCTGCATTTGTGTTGAATTGGAGGAAAGACAGAAAATGGAGCAGGTTTTATAAAATTGCCTGGAGAAAATAATTGTTTATTGTAGGAGCGTAAGATTTCTAAGTGCCACTGTGTGGGATTATCGGTGTTAAGTCAATATTGAGAAATACAGGGAACCAGGGCCGGACTGCCGGCCGGTCCCTGCGCTTCCAGTCTCACAATTTTTTATTTTCCTTTTTTTTTTTTTAAACTTCTGTGCGGCCGCGCGATGACGTTACAATCACGCCGACGCAGCCGCCCAGGAGCCTTCGATAAGTTGGTGCGCTGTTTTTCTTTGTATTCCGTCCAGGGGATAGTGACAGGTACTTCGGAGGGGGGCTGGAGTGGGCAATAACTAAGTTACTGCATGGGAGAAGTCATGTCTGCAGGGGGAAGAAAATGTCTGCAGGGGGAAGGGGGGGGAGAGTGAGTGACAATGTATGCATGGGAAAGGGGGGGGGGGTGAGTGACAATGTATACATGGGAAAGGGAGGGTGAGTGACAATGTATGCATGGGAAAGGGGGGGATGAGTGACAATGTATGCATGGGAAAGGGGGGGTGAGTGACAATGTATGCAGGTGAAAGGGGGGGTGAGTGACAATGTATGCATGGGAAAGGGGGGGTGAGTGACAATGTATGCATGGGAAAGGGGGGGTGAGTGACAATGTATGCATGGGAAGGGGGGGTGAGTGACAATGTATGCATGGGAAGGGGGGGGTGAGTGACAATGTATGCAGGGGAAAGGGGGGGTGAGTGACAATGTATGCATGGGAAGGGGCGGGTAAGTGACAATGTATGCATGGGAAAGGGGGGGTGAGTGACAATGTATGCAGGGGAAAGGGGGTGGGTGAGTGACAATGTATGCAGGGGAAAGGGGGGTGAGTGACAATGTCTGCAGGGGGAAGGGGGGTGAGTGAAAATGTCTGCAGGGGGAAGGGGGAGGTGAAAATGTCTGAAGGGGGCAATGACTGTAGGAGGGGGACAATAAAAATGGCCAATGTGTGTGGGGGACAGTATATGACTATAATGTGTGTGGGGGGACAGTATATGACTGTAATGTGTGTGGGGGGACAGTATATGACTGTAATTTGTGTGGCGGGACAGTATATGACTGTAATGTGTGTGGGGGGACAGTATATTATTGTAATGTGTGTGGGGGGACAGTATATGACTATAATGTGTGTGGGGGACAGTATATGACTATAATGTGTGCTATTAAGTGAATGTGGGGCTGCTTGGGGAAAATGAGGTATATTTATTGAATGTGATTATGAATTATTTAATGCCTGAGATGGTTGTGGGGTTATTTTTATTAAACATAAATGCTATTTAATTTCTTGCTGGGGTTGTTTGGAGGGAGGGAAATAGGTTAACTTATTAAATGGGAATACTATTTAATGTTTGGGGCTGGTTGTAGGGAAATAGGTATATTTATTAAATATATGTACTATTTAATGTCAGGGCTAGTTGGAGGGAAATAGATGTATTTATCAAATGTGAATACTATTATTTTAATGTTGGGGCTGGAGTGAGGCCTAAATTTAAAACGTGGGTGCTTTATTGATTTAACACCGGTGCTGGTTGGAGTTTTCTAAATTTCATGTACTCATTTTTTTTTCCCTAATAGGGCATCCAACATTCCAGGATCCAGACAAGCAGCAACTGATCTAAAGACACCAGCAGCCACAAGTGGTGACAATGACAAGACAGGTAGGAGAGACCAGGACAGTCTGCCAACTGTCCTGAATTTGGTGGGTGACTGTCCCGCTTAGTCAGGATTTGGTCTGACTGCAAGGACAGTTGGGAGGTATGTCCTACTTCACATTGTACTGCTTGTGAAGGCAGAACTGTGTGCACCTAACAGTAGTGCTCACAGTATTGCCTGTGTATTTGTTGAAAATGTGTCTAATAATCATATTACATCATAGGAGTTTCCCTGTCTTAAGTGCCTAGGGCCCCCGAGCCTTAATCCAGCTCTGGTTAGCAGGAGGGAGCGGATAGCTGCTCCCAGTCCCTGGATAGGACACAGTCTGCAGAGAAAGCCGAGGAGCTCTAAGTCTCATGAGATTTATTTATCTTGTGAGACTAAGAGCTTCCCTGCTCACTCTACAGGAAGTTCCCACTCTGATGGATATCAGCAGCATCAGAAGCATAGTGGGCTGGGGGTGTTGTAAAGTGTTTCTGGGGTGGGGGGTTGGTATGATGGGGAGGGCCTGATAAATGTAATGTTTTATTATAATGTATGTATGTATCTATCAATGCCCCATGTTGACCACGCCCCCAACATAATGTGGCCACGCCCCTGATGGCGCCGCTGCTGCACAGCGGCAGCATGGTTTTGTCCTGCTCATCAACAGAGATAGGCCTGTATGCTTGAAATGCCAGGGCTGATTTTTACTCCCAGTCCGGCCCTGCAGGGAACTGTGATGTTACTCTGTGCTGTTTGCAACTGCAATGCCTGTTTGACCTCTAAAGGAGAAAAAGTTATCTCTATTTGTCCTGCCGTTTACAAATGACTGCACTATTGTATAAATTTGTCTAATATTGAAATGCATTTGTATGATTTGTGTTAGCCAAGCTAAAGCAACTATGATAAAACTTAATATATTTAGCTAGTTATTGTGGTTAGAGAGATATTGCAGGACAGTCATTAGAAGGGATAGAGGTACCACGTAATGCTATAGAACTGGTTGGGCCTGTATAAATCGTATGTTAGATATCAGTTAGTCTTGTTTTCAAGATACCCGTTAAATGCTTGCATTTAAATAGCTGTGCACTTACAGGGCCTTAGTCATTAAGGTGAGCAGAGCATAAAAAAGGAATAACTTTTCATCTGGGCAAAACCATGTTGCATTGGATGGGGAGGTAAATTTAAAATGTGGGGACACATTTATTGTTTGGATAGGGCATGTCCTAGATCAACTTTATATTTAAGTGTAAAAATAAAACTCAAGTATTTGTGTGTTAGATCTAAAAACAGACAATATTTAACTTGTGTGCAAAATATTAAACTAATTTGCATCCCTTGTTTTGTAACATGGTTTGTCCTGGAAAACATTTATTCCTTTTTTTTGCATTACTTCCCTTAATTACTCAGGCCCACAGTGTTTACTGCATGCAAAGTTACCTGTAACCAGTGTTTGAACCAAAGAGATATATTTTTGATATTTAAAATTTACAAAAAACCTTTAGGAGCCCATGCCTCCATAATAATTGTGCCGATGTGGCTACTATAGCACAGCGTTGTGTATTATTATTTCAATTGTGTGTGCCTGTGGTCCTAAATAAGGAGGCGGGGGGTTCCTTAGTCTCCCTCTGGTGTTGCTCACTTCAAGAACATTACCCCAGGAAGACCCTAAGGAACACGGTCTAAGGTAGAGACACTACGCAACAAAGGAAATAAGGTAAAGAGATCATTTACGGACAGGACACACAAATTTGTAGATATACCGAGCAGAAAAAAGGGGTGTTACACTTGGAGATGTCCAAAATTTGAAACGGACGTTGCTGTGTGCACTCAAGCTTGACACACTCTTATTGTACATTGACTACTTGCATACGCCACTACCCTCCCTGCTCCGCCCATGAAATCGTAGGTTACAGTTTGGGTCATTTTCGCTCAAAGATTAATTGGACGTTGCTGCATTCACTGGGGCATAGGACCGTTATGGGCATGTGCAGAGCGATTTTATGCAACATACGGCACATATTGCCATTTACGTTCCTCAATCAATTAGGCCTGCAAAGGAGTAAACTGTAGTCATGTACCTGAGTTATGAACTCTGCCAAAGCAAAGTGTGCATGACCTTGGCCACAGTTAACCAAAACCAATCCCATGAGGACTATCACTACAAACAATTAATACATAACACAATACCATGGGAAGACAATGGCCACAGATATTAATGTGTAACATTTTAAGGGAATATTAGGCAATTCCTTGTCATGGTTGCCTCTGCCCAAATCAAATACTACCTGAGGTTTCAGTGTTTAAAAGATTGTTAGTCATCCACCAGAAAAATTAGATTCTTTCATGACCACAGTAAAGCCCAGTGGAGGGGAACACCCCAAATACTTACTTGACACAGTCCCCATTGTGACTTGCTGACATCAAGTATGTAGGAAATAATCACCAAACTCTTTCCCCTAATCAATGCAGGCTGTGACAAAAAGAAACTTAGCATGCTGACAAAAAATGATATAAATGAATACTTTTTATGACATGTACTATTAAGCAACATTAGGACCAAGTCGAACCCAAATACAACATATAAGAGAAGTTTGGAATGGGTAACATTGCCTTTACATGGAGTCAGGAGGATGGCAAGTGCACACTGTTTATATGCCTGATACTTTTCTCCCTTTTATGCACTAACTATCTTAGCCATTCTTGTGTGCCTTCACTAAGTTCTGTGGGATTTAATACTAATCGAATGTCCATCTCACAGACTAGTGAGACTTTTCAACTTTAACAGAGAGCAGTGGTTGGACCCATGGTACAGTTCCCCACTGTAGACATGTGCCTGACTACAGATACCATATGACTCTTTTCATTAAAACCAACTACCTTCAGACCGTCACCCCAAAAAAATAACTGCTTAACACAGAGGTGTGGGTACAGGATGCCAAATCAATACCCTTTACACAAGGCAGAGCTTTTCATAGTAGTGCCCAGTAAAATAAGTTAACTTCCATGCTTGTTTATTTTGTTTCTCTACTATATAGCCTTTGTTTTACTCTGTAGGATTATAATAATCACTGCAGTTTGGATTGTTCTCTTATTTCACTAAATATTACTTTTGCATGGTACCTGACAACAGTGTATAAGATTTCTTTGATAAAACCCAACATATTGGATAACCACTAGAAACATAAACAACAATGCCTGCTATAGACTGAAATCCTAAGGACCCAGTATGTGGTATGCTAGGTAATTGAAGTGAATTTGAAGTAGTTTCTCTAGAAGGTAGCAGCTCAACTAATTATGCTTGGTTTACAGTGAAAGGCACCTTCCAATGTCCCTTGTGAGTACCTATTCTTTTGTGTCAGCAAGTGGGATGTCATAGAGGGACCCTGGATTCAACTAATCCCTTAACATACTGATTATATGAATTATACTACCATGGCACTAGATGAGAACCTTTTCTTCTCATTGGCAGAATACATGGTTCATAGTAGTTGATTTTATCTATTATCCCCAGCCAAAATATATGACAGACCGTCATAATCCTCAGGTATTTTGTAACAGAATATTGAATATTTTATTATACTTCATTATTACTTGTTGTTGATTTTTTGTTGGTTACAGCTAAATTTAATTGCCTTATACACTTGGATTTATTATTCACCGTAGTTACGGACAAATAAATCATGGGGATTTATGTTGAACAGGTTGCTCACTATTATTATTGCAAAGCACTTGTACATTTAGGGGATTATGATACAAACAAACATCATACAATGATGTGAAACTGAGGTTAAAGGTGGCCCTGCCCAAATGAGCTTACAATCTAATCTTACAGACTGATATCTCTGCAGAAATTTGTGCTTTTATTATTGGATATTATTGTCAATTGTTGACTGTATTTTATTGCTGCCCAGGTTAGTACAAAATTAAAGTAAAAATAAAATTCAGGAGGTTTCTGAATGGCCGTATAAACCCTTGGAAAAAATAAAGAGAAATTTGGAATGTCTGTGTTGAAGTGTTTGATGAGATGGAATGAGTTAATATGTGCTGATCAAATATAGCAGTTTACAATTGTGTGGGAGCCTGAATATGAAATTTCTAAAGAATATTTGTCATTCACATCAGTCCCTATTCAATTCAAGCAATCAAAGATCACTGACCCAGTAACAACTACTTGTAGTCAGCACCTTTATTCAGGGTGATGTGCCCAGCCTCTGCATTGACTCAAAAGTAGGCTGGCAGGGTGCAGGAATCGGGAAAACAAGTACTGCTGACCACCATTGTGCTACTTTATAAAGAATGGATTCTAGCAAATCACTGTGGATAAGCAAATAAGGGTTAATCTTTTTAATAAATGAAACAGACATACTTCAGACACCTGCTATCTGTCTTCTCACCAAATTCATTCTCAGAGATGACCTGTTGCCCTGTACCTGTTATTAAGCAGATCTATCAACTTTTCTTTCTGTCTAGGTAAGAGTTCCAAGGAAATGTTTGGATAAAATGTATATTTGGGTCACTCCAAAATTCAATGTATAATTTTTATAGGAAATATACTGGACCATTGTAAAACTTTCTGTAATCCATATATGAAAATACCACTGTATTAAATTGCAACTACTGAAAATAACAGTAATGGAATCCTTCAGAAAATTGTCAGATTTGTTGTGATCAGACTTCTTCTTAGAATTGTCCAAACATTCTAGCCTTTCCCAGGTGGTAGATTATGTGAAAGAGTAGATGTGTGCCGTTTTTATGCTTCTGTGTTTTATTTCTATTTTATTGTAAGAAACTGTTCCGCTTCTATAATTCTGTATGCCACTTTATCTTCAATATTTTTATTCAATATGCATTGTGACTTTTTAATATTAAATTCCATTTAAAAATGTTCTGCCTTTATATTCTAAATCTTAACTGTGGCTTATTGGTTAAATAGAGAGTGTGATATACATTTGGGGGGCTTATAGTCATTTTTAGACAGACTAGATGGTTTTGTTTTGATCAACCACTTCATACCCACATGTTACGCGTGCAAAGGTGGGTCTTGTCATGATATCTGTTTTCCCTTAATTGAAATAACATCTGACAGTAGCCATGACTCTATTAGTAAATGTCATATTGGTTCACACCTTGTGGACTGCCTCCTTGACACAGAGGCTACAAAATCTGTCCCAGTTCTTGTATTTCATTTCATTTTACATGGAAAATTTAATTTTCACATTTATTACTAACTATGCTCTCCTGTGTACACTTCAATACATTATAATGTGTACAAATGGGGTATTCCGGGCACAGACCTTGCAGGAGGCACCAAACTCTTGAACATCGGCATGCAGTGTAGGCCTTAAAAAAAGCAGAGAAAGAGAAGCATAGTTTTTTTTTTACCCCTGCATGTTCTGCAAATTTGGTACAATGGCCCCAGCGAAGTGCCTTGAGATGCAAAGGAGGATCAAGTTAGGAGCAGCTAACTGGATGAGTCTTGGAAGAGTTTCAGGTTAAAGCAACAATGCTGAATGGCTCAAACATAGGTACAGGCACCAGAGTGGGACATAAATCGGAGTCATCAAAAGATCGAGATAGGGCATTGGTCCGGAGATTGTTGAAGCCGGATTGATAGGCGAGTCTAAGATCACACTGAGAAAAGAAAGACGACCACCTAGCTTGGCATGGATTGAGACAACAGGCATCCTTTTGATAAATAAGTGAAAATGGTAACATGATGGACAGCCCTCTCCAAGAGGTGGCATCATTCTTCTAAAGCCAGTTTGATCACCAGTAATTCTTTGTCTCCGATCCCATAGTTGCATTCAGAAAGAGCAAACTTTTTATAGAAAACTCGACAGTGGCAAAGGTCTCCGGAGGCTGACTCTTGGGAAAGTACAGCTCCTACGCCGACAGAGGAGGCATCTACCTCTCTACAAAGAAGGGTTTGTCCTGATCGGGTTGAATAAGAACTGGAGTCAACATGAACGCCTTTTTTAGAGCCTCAAAAGGCAGCAACAGCCTTAGGTGGCCACTGTCTAGGATTGGCGGACTTTCAGGTAAGGGCATTAATAGCAGTGATGTGTTCGATAAACTGCGTGTAGTAGTTGGAAAATCCTATAAATCGTTGTACAGATTTCAGATCAATAGGTTGCGGCCAGTTGGTGATGGGCGAAACTTTCTCAGGATCCATCTGGAGACCGGAACCCGAGACCAGGTACTCTAAGAATGGAATTTGTGAGATTTCAAAAATACACTTTTCCAGTGTTGCAGAAAAGCTGGTTTTGCTGAAGACGAGAGTACTCCTATAACATGATGAGAAGAAAAATCAGCAGAGAAAATTAGGATATCATCCAAATAAATTACCACTGATTTGTATAAAAGGTCTTGGAAGATCTTATTGATAAATGATTGGAATACCGCCGAAGCATTACAGAGCCCAAAGGGCATCAGAAGGTAATCATAGTGACCATTACGTGTACTGAAGGCAATCTTCCATTAGTCTCCTTCCCTGATACGGATCAGATTATGTGCCCCTCATAAATCCAGTTTGGAAAACATTTTGGAGCCACTGATCCGGTCGAACAATTCAGAATTGAAGGGAAGTGCATAGCTGTTCTTAATGATAATTGCATTTAACTGCGATAGTCAATAGAGGGGCAGAGCGATCCATCTTTCTTTTTATGAAGAAAAATCCAGCCCCCGCTGCTGAAGACGACTTCCTAATAAACCATTATTGCAGGTTTTCTGAGATGTATTGAGACATGGCGCGATTCTCTGGAAGAGAGAGAGGATAAATCCTGCTGTTAGGAATGGGTTTACCCGGAATTAGATTAATGGAACAATCCCAGGGCCGATGAGGAGGCAGAACGTAGGAAGCAGTTTTAAAAAAAACATCTTGAAAAGCAGCATAGGATGCAGGAAGAGACGGCTAAGAGGAGAGCATGTGGTAGAAAACAGCTGTAGAAACAGATTTCACAGAAGACAAAAATCCTTTGTAACATTGTGGGCCCCATGAAGTGACTTGCGCAAACTTCCAACCAAACTGTGGTGCATGAATTCTGAGCCAGGAAAGTCCCAAGATGACCGAATTTACAGATTCCGGTAGGACCAGGAATAAAATCCATTCAGAATGTAAAACACCAACAGTCAGTCGAAGAGGAACGGTTACCTGGGATTATAGTACCATTAGAGATGCAATTGCCATCCACTGCGGAAAGGAATAATGGCCGTGACAGGGTCTGGGTAGATATATGGAGTTGCGATGCCAGGGTGGCAGAAATGAAATTTCCGGCAGAGCCGGAATCCACAAAGGCATAGTTCAAAAAAGGCCCACTAGGAGACTCCAAATAAATAGCCATAAAAAAGTCAGGTCTGGTGGAACTGTAGAGAGTAATAAATTTGACTTCTAGATTGGCCTCCCTGACACCGGCTAGGAGGAAGCGTTTCCCGGTCTCTTAGCACATATGGAAATCAGATAACCGGATTCCCCACAGTACTAGCAAAGGTTTTGTTTGATATAGGTCCTTCAGGTGGTATAGGCGGGTTCTGAAAATGAGGAGCCAGATGTGGGGAAAAACGCCTAACAGTTGCACTTTCCTGAGTGCATTCCTGGAAACGAAGGTCCACATGATTGTAGAGTGAAATTAGGGCATTGAGATCATCAGGCAATTCACACGAGACCAATTCATTCTTAATGCAGTCTGCTAGTCTTGGCCAAAAGGTTGGCACGAGTCACATACTTATTATTCCACTTTAATTCAGAAGCAAAAGTGCGACAGAGGACTGCATACTGACCCACGGTCTGAGTACCCTGACGCAGGTTTAAGAGACTGGACGCTGCTGAGAAGACCCGCTCAGACTTGTTGAATACCTTGCAAAAGGCTTCAATGAAGGAAGGGGAGTTTTGCAACAGTTCCCAGAGAGGGGAGGCCCAGGCTAAGACTTGTCCGGAAAGTTATGAAATGATAAAATCCACTTTAGTACGTTCTGAAGGAAACAATGCTGAGTTGATTTCAAACTGAATTGAGCATTGATTCAGAAATCCACAACACTTTTTATATCCCCATCAAATTTTTCAGGCGGGGGAATAATGCGTAAAGTAGTAGCAGATGCTGTTGTGGAGGTAGAAACAGGCTGTGTCACTTCTGAGGTGGTAACAATCACCGACCGGGACATAGTTAGCGAAGCCTGCAGAGTATCCAGCCATGAAACTACTCCCTGAAAACATTGTAGTAGTTGGCCTGTTCAGACTCCTGTTGATCAACACAATGGGCAAGATTGAGTAACAGATTGCAAGCTGATGGTTCACCTGTGTCTTCAGTGGTCGTGGCCAGAGTATACTGTCACGGATAGAAGAAAACTGAGGCACACTTATTGATATTTGCACTGTTAAACAAGGAGGCGCGGAGCCTAAACATGCATCTGGTCTATAACAGGGACCCCCGCAAGGGAGTTTGGAGTTAGCTGCAGAAGACACGCAGGTCGAGGCCCTCCTAGTTAGTTAATTATTTCAAGTCTGTTTTGCAGGCAGTTGGTCTGAAGAGTGTGTCGGGGATCATCATGTCGGGGTATGTGCTGTCGGGGTTTACAGTGTCGCTTTGACGTACCCAACCCGATGGGATGCGTTGGTTTGTTCATTGGTTGAAGAGTATAGAACATATGTTACTACACTTAATAATAATATTATTATTACTATTATTTTCCTTTCTTTATAAAGTGTCAACATATTATGCAACACCGTACATTGAGGGAATCCAGATACAAATAAGTGACATAAAATGACATGAAAGAAGGTAAAGGTGACTCTTTCCCACTGAAGTTACAGTCTAAGAGGTATCAGGAACAATTGATATATAAGGCAATGGAATAACCCTTGAGGCTAGTGGTGGGGAAAAGTTGCATGGCTACTGTAAGGCAGAAGCATTATCAGCCAACAATATTAAACCAGCCATTAGTGCCTGGCATTTTGTGTACCTAATAATGGCATGCGGTATGGTTGGAGAGAGACAGTGCAGGGTGGTGACATGAAACTAGTTATTGTAGAAATCTAAAGACAGTTATCTTCTGGCAACCATCACTATCCTGCACTATTTAAATTAACTGAACCAGATTAGAGAAAGTTAGAGGAGTGTGTAAATTTGGAATACCTCACATAATCTCTGCAGATCGAGGTACACATTTCACAGAAGAGGTACTGACAGACGTTTGTGACATATTCGGATTTAATCCACAGTCAACAAGTGAAGTTGAAGGAGTTAAATGTGTGTTGAAAAATAAGATTGCTAAAATATGTGCTGAAACTGATCCAGTTTAATATGGCAGATGCCCGACCAGTTTCTTTGTTGGCCATAAGCGATACTCCATTATGTAAAGTGAAGTTATGTCCACAAAAAATACTGTTTTGGAGACCTATGTTTATTGGACTGAACCCAAAAAGATACATTGCGCTTGTTCTGACTGATAAAGTGTTAAGAGACTATTGTCTAACCAAGAACTTAAATTCCTTGGACCAACAGGTGAGAGAGGCCAAGCCACACCCAAAAGAAGGGAGATGTGCAGACTATCCAACCAGGTGACTGGGTAAGGATCTTAAGAACACTGTACTTACACTCTGAAGGAAAGGGCACTCAGGTGTTACAGACCATGATAAATGCTGTAAAGCTAGAAGAAGTTGCTTCATAGATGCATGCATCACACTGTAAACCACTGATTAGCTGGCATCAAAACTACAACTCAGAAAACTATGGATCAAAAGGCAACTTTCCTTGCACCTACAACATCAGTGACCAGATCAGGAAAGAAAAAACAAAAGGAGAAATGACTCATTGAAGTGAGCTTCATAGAGTGTTATGAAAATAACAACTCCTGTTCTTACCCTGCTCTAGAAGATAGTTACAGCATCCCTGTGAGTAAAAGGATCATGATAGAAATAGAAGAAACTATCTACATAATTTGTTGCTATTGTTCTAAGCAGCACTGTGCTGGTATTAATACTCATACCCAGAAAGGATGGTGATATATAGAACATCTGATATAAACATTATAATAAAATTCGCACATTGGAGTTATTATGCCTTTTATTTACAGGTGTAGGATATATTCTTGTTACTTGGAAAATATGTGTTCAGAATAAGGACAAAACTTTCATAAGAAAATAGCTACAGGTACAAATACCATATATGTGAAGTTGCAGTGCCCTTTCTGGAAGACTGGACTGCTGAAATTTCACTCTTATCTAAGGATTTAAAAAGAATATAAGTATATGTAAATATATATATATATATATATATATATATATATATATATATATATATATATATATTTATATATATTTATATATATATATATGTGTAAATATATATATATACATACAAGTTAACCTGTGCATGATACTCATGCATTCTAGTCAAATCAAGCTACTTAAGGTGTTAAAAAGGCTCTTGTCATGCATTTGGGCCATAGCCCAGGCCTCAACCACCAACCACTCCCCACTGTCACCCCCGGCAACCACCAACCACTCCCAACTGTCACTTCTCCTTCAAGAAATATATATATATATTTTTTTTAAATCTTTATAAACACTTTTAATAATTAACAAATTAAATTAACAAATTAAAAACATCTTAGTATACCAAATTTCAGCCCTTTCTGAATTTTTTTTTCCATACACACTAAGAATTTAGTAGGTCAGTGTATAACTCTGCCCAGCAGGTGGCGCTGCAGCTTGGTTTTATTTTTTACACACACACACACACACACACACACACACACACACACAGACACACAGACACAGACACAGACAGACTAACACACGCCACTAGACATTTATATTATAGATATACAAATATGTATGTATAAAATATTCTTTAACTAACAGATAAGTAAAAAAGAACAGAGCAGACTAGATCCACATCAAGATTTAGGTTTGGTTTGCAACATTGGCCTCATGGCTAATCTCTTTTAATTTTTAATTGTATGTATTTCTGGAAGGAACATATTATGTATGTGGCTATTGAACATGTAAGTGGATTTCTAGGTTATTCATGTAATTACACTGTGGTCCCAGTGATAAGGATACTCATTGAAGTACCAAAGGGTCAACTTAGAAACTTTAAGAAAAAGAAAGATAAATTCCACACTAAAAATCCTTGCTAAACAAACAAATGAAACCACTAAGGACAAATGTTTTTTAAGTGAATAATTAAAACAGGTAAGGAAAGTAATAGCATTAAGAGGAGGAGTCTGTAGCTGAATGTAGATGAATGTTACAACTATGTAATACATTCTTATGAGATCATTGAGCAATTGATTAAAAAATAGAGCATATACAAGGAGATTTAAACAAAACTAGAGGGTTGTTCATTTTTTAGGTATTTGATTCATTGAAATGATCAAAGAACTCCTCCTGATGGACCTCATTGTTATAGCAAGATAGAGAGGTGTACCTATTCATAAAACTATTGATAACATGTTTACTGAAATTGGTAAGATCTATGTGACCATGTTTCAAAGGTGATTATACTAATAATTAGATAAAAAAAATGAGGAAAACAATAAAAGTGTAAGAGAGTAAGCAGTTCAGAAAAATTGTGAAGAAGTTGAGGTACAGGATACCCAATCTCCATTTAAGAAGTGGGTTCAGAAATAGAGGACCCTGTATGTTCAGATGAATAGAAGAAGAAATAAGTGATCACTAATGATCAAAGGAGGGAGTTTTATACATATGTATATATACAGTATGTAAACAACTGAGCTGTATATTTGGAATTTTTTGAATCCTTTTCACAGACACAGTACATTATGCTTTAAACTAAAATTATCCAATGATGTAGAACACCTGTTCATTCTAGCTTGGAAAATGTGGCCATGACAGGCCAAATTCATGGTCATTTGGAAGGGGGCACATTTCTACTTAGCATAAGACATGCTACCATCAAAAGCACTGCCTTTTAAAGGGTTAAATAAGTTAAGATGACCCAGCTAGAAGTTGAGACATCTCACCTAATTGAGGTATTCAGATGTTGAAGGAACAAAAAGACAACTATCGCTAACTGCAGATGCAGTCCAAATGCGTACAACCAAAGTCCCAAGGTGTCGCTGAATATTGGCAATTTTCAAAAATTGCCATTTGATACATTTACCCCCCAGATGTGGTTACCTTGGGACTTTGGTTGTATGTTGCCGGATATCAGTGATTTGCTATTTGATACATTTACCCCCGGGACTATGGTTGTTCTCAGCAAGCTGCATCTCAGCCATTCCAGTGGTCATTTCACCAATCAAAAAGCTAAACATTTTACAAGTGAGCTTTAAGTAATATCATGAAAAATATTGTTTTCCTATATTCCAATATTATTCCTATATATAACAGCCTTGTGCTTCCTGTTTTTTTATTCTCTAATTTCCTCCTGTTTTATTTTATACAAGATCCTTTAGTTTTATAAGTGTCCCTTCCCCTCTGTTACACATACAAACTGGTTTTCAGAAGTGTGTAATGATGCAAATTATACACATTCTGCTATGAATTTAATGAGTTCTTTTAAGTCACACCAAATTAACTCTTATTCTGAAAATTAGCAAATTTGTTGTCAAATCTGTTGTATGTTCACTCATATTCAATTAAATGTAAATTGCCTGCCATACAGTCAGTCATGCAGGGTGACAACCAATCTAGAAAAAAGGCTAAAAATAATATAGTTAATAATTTCAGGAGTAATTCTGTTCCATTTCGTGTCAGAAATTCACCCCTGGCTAGACAGACAGGACTTTTCACTGCAGAAATGATAGCCACTAGGTCTGAAAAGACCAATGTTTGCACACATGGTAAAGTTCTTTACATAGATTAGAGTGGCTTTCAAAAACAGCAGATATAATTAATTACTAGGAGCAGCACAATGGCACAGTGCTTAAGAAATGCTCCATACAGATAGGGTCTTCGTTGGAATGAAAATCACGGACCTGTCTCTGTGGAGTTTGTATGTTCTCCCTGTGTTTCTGTTGGTTTACTTTTGGTGCTCTGGTTTCCTCCCACACTGCATATTGACATATTAGTAGGTTAATTTGCTTCTGACAAAATAATAATAATAATAATAATAATAACCCTATTGTCTGTGTGGTAGGGATCATAAATTGTAAGATTCCCTGGGCAGGGGCTCATGTGAATGATTAAGGGCTAGATTTACTAAACTGCGGTTCTGAAAAAGTGGAGATCAGTGGCGCACGCAGGGGGGGGTTTCTGAGTCTCTAGAAACCCCCCTGCGCTAACTAAGTGGCCACTGTCCTATACAGCAGCCGCGGCGCTGTCAAAGAAGCGTCCGCGAAACGGAGCTGCTGCGCATGCGCCGGTGCATGCGCAGCAGCTCTCTCTCTCTCTCTGTTTTTTTGGGGGTTTTTTGGGTTGGCGGGGGGAAACCCCCCCCGACAATCCTCCGTACGCCCCTGGAGATGTTGCCTATTGCAACCAATCAGATTCTAGCTGTCATTTATTCAGTGCATTCTACAAAATGACAGCTAGAATCTGATTGGTTGCCATAGGCAACATCTCCACTTTTCCAAACCCGCAGTTTAGTAGATCTAGCCCTTAATCATTCACATGAGCCCCTGCCCAGTGAATCTTACAATAGTGCACTGAGCCATAGTCAAAGGTTTCCCTGTGTAGTATGAACCCATGATAATATGCCAATTGCATATACTGGGAAGGAAGGCATAATGAAAACATGTGTAGTATGTAGTATTCCTAGACAAAACTGATGTGGTGTGAGCCTGAGGGTTCTCTCTCACTCTGTCTGGTGTGAAGCAGTAGGTAGCTAATGCAATGTCTTCTCCCCAATAATGGAATCAAGTTACTTCCCCAAAAACTAGAGATGCTCACTGAGGCCCGTGAACTGGTTTTGGTTTTGCATCTGGATTAGCTTTGTGTTTTGGTTTTGGTTCTGTATTTTTTAGAAAAATTGCTAAAATATGCTAAAATCACATAATTTTGCTCTTTTTTGATCCTACATTATTATTAACCTCAACAACACTAATTTTAAGTCATTTGCAATCAATTTTGACCACCTCACAGGTCACAATATCATTTTCATACACTTTCGGACAAATACTGCAGCGACCTGGCTAGATGCTAAGTGACAGAGCAATGACTCAAACACATGGCAGTTCCTAGCACATCTAGGACACATTGGCACACAGCAGTGGCAGAAAAGAAAAGTGGTGCAAGATAGAATTGTCCTTGGATCATGAAACCAGTTATGGTTCATTTCTGAATCTGAACATACATTGTCCTCTAATGTCTTACTGTTTTCTTCCAGCTCGGCTCTTACACGTAAACATATTTGGACACCACTTTTGGAGTCCGAATGACAAGGTCTTGCTTTGTCACGACTGACCATACAAGAATATAAAGATGCCTCAGTGACAGTTGCAGCACTTGCAGAGAAAGGCAAAGGCCTCATTCTTTCATTGCCACTGCGTGTTTAGAATGGCATGTTGGCAATTTTTTTTTTCTGCAGATAACTTTGCCTGGATTACAGGTCTTTTTTACTTGACCAAGGTAAAAGGTGTTTTTTTACATTTTTGTTTCCCTGACTTAAAAACACTATGCACTTTTACATAGGCTTTAGCAATTGACGTAGAGGGATTACTATCATCATGACTGGTGCCAGCAGCTGCTTGGTGCTCCTGCTCTTCTATGTACTGCTTTGAATCTATTTTTATATCACCGTACACTTTGACAGCAAATTCAGAAGAAAAGTCTGCCAGCCCTAGTATTTGTATTTCAGCAATGACAATTAGCAATGGAGCAATAGAGCTCTTCTTTTTGCAGTCAAATTGTACGGTGTTATATAGGTTACACAAAGTCAGAAAAAAAGCCTGCCAGCCCTACTATTTGTATTTCAGCAATGGCAATTAGCAATGGAGCTCTTCTCTTTGTGTGTAACCTATAAAACACCATACAATTTGACTGCAAAGTCAGAAGAAAAGCTTGCAAGCCCTAGTATTTGTATTTAAGCAATGACAATTAGCAATGAAGCAAACGAGCTCTCCTCTTTGTGTGTTACCTATATAACACTGTACATTATGGGACTGCAGTTTTAGAAGACCAAGCCTGCCCTATTAACTCTATTTCAGCAATGACAATTAGCAATGGAGCTGGCATGAATGTCACTGTAGACTTTGTTGAACACTGCTACCCCCTCCTCTTTCTATTCTATCTATGTTTCTGCCTAACTGCTCTACAGACTGTTCTACCCCTTCTGTGTCCCTATGTGAAATGGTGCTAGATCGCCATGGAGGGCGGTACTTATAGATTTCAAAACTCGCGAGATCCGACAACATAACAATGACATTTTGTCTCGCTTTCAATTCCAAAAAATCGCGATAGTACCAAGCCGGCTCGTTACTCGGATATGCTAAGTTCGGGTGTGTTTGGTTCTCGGGGGAACTGAGCCTGAGCATCTCTACCAAAAACCTATTGTGGAGCAGTGATGTTAGTAAGTACTACCCCAGCTTTCCTGCTTCATACCTGTGGTAAATTTTATTTTGTTGCCATCCACAGCACATCAGACTTAAAAAAAAGTGTTCAATTCAGATGCTAATAGCGGATTCCTCAGTAAAAAAAAAATCCCCTTGACAATTTTCATGCGGATTGCTCCTACTTCTAAAAAGTTAATTTTCAGATCTAGCATTTTAAAAAGTAGACCTGGATTTTTCATCTATTTCCAACTTTCACACTTTTAAATTAAAGAATTACAAGCTGTAGTTCCTTGAGTTTCTTTTACTCTGGTGATAATTTTAGCACTTTTTAGCTGGTTACACTTAAAATAATGTTAATCATTTTCCTGTGCATTATCCACAAAGACAATATTTCAGAAAACTATGTGCTTTCTAAAAATATAATTTATTTATTTATAATTCAAGACCGGAATGTACAGTAGTTACCAGAAGGCAGTAAAATAGCAAAAAAAATATATTTTTTTTTAAACATTCACCAAAGTTTGGAAAATATTTGCATAACATGGATTACCATATTTTTGTGAATAGCTCAAGAGTTTCTGAAGATATGTACAAGATTCTTCTTTTATGCAATATTTTTTTCTTTTTGTATGTAAATAATATATTTTAGCTGCTTTTTTATTTACTATAATGTAGTCGGTATATTGTTTGGTGATCACCAGACAATATCTGCTAAGGGGCACCCCTCCCACTTCTTACCTTATATGGAGTGGAATGTGGTATCTTCTGATCCTCTGCCAGACAAGTCAATGCAAAAAATGTCATTTATGCACTCATCTTCTCCCACATCGACTATTGTAATTCCCTCCTTATTGGTCCTCCCCAAATCAGACTCTTAAACCTATAATCTCTTTTGCATGCAGCAGCTAGATCGATTTGCAAGAAAAATCATTTCATCTCTGTTAAGCCACTCTGTCAGTCTCTACATTGGTTGCCTGTTTTTCCAAAAAATCCAATATAAAAATTCCACTCACATAGAAGGCCTTCAATAAAATTGCACTCACACAGTGTTCCTGTACACTTTCTTACACACCATAACAATGATCCTTCACAGCTTAAATTTCTTGGGATCTGCAAGATAAACCAGCAATGGAGAGGGGGACATTATATTAAGTATATCCCAAATAGAGACCAAATGGATCTATAACCTCAAAACCCTTTCACCAAAGGGTCTTAATATCGATTTCGACATTAACTGTTTTATCTGAAGTATGCATCACATTTATAATGTGTAAGAATTGAATTTATCTACAACCTTTTATATACACATGGACCAGTGAAACCCCATAATATTAATATGGGATTGAAGGTCATCTATTTATAAAATCATTTATTTTAGAGTATTTCATGTTAAATCTGGATTGGTTTTATAACAAGTAATTGAAAGTCTGCAAATGAAATCCCAGAAACTATTTCAGATTAATAAAGACTCAAAGAAAAAAAGTCCACTACTAAAGTAGTGTAAATGGCTCCATGTATTACACAACCTTTGATACAAAGAAGAAATATGTCTATGAGACTATCTAATAGACATGGAGTTGATGACTTTGTACTGAAAGAAACACTCAGATATGTAAAAAATTCTTCAATTAAACCATGTTGGTTTGGACACTATACAAGGGATTTCTTTTGGCATTAAGGGATTAGCCACAGAACCTGTGCTAAGAGATACCAATCAAGAACAGACAGCGAATAGAAAGCTGATGTGGGCGGCGACATACTCTATATAAATGTGGGTCGTAACCCAAAAATTCAATCAACATTAATTGTTCCCTGACGAAGCCTTAACAGGCGAAACGCGTAGGTGGAGTATTGGGAATATATTCCGGAACATCTACTTGAACTTTGCATCACCTACAACTTTTATTCAAACACTGTGCGGACACAAACGCCGGTAGGAGCGCGCGCACACCCTTTGGACACTACCCTCCTGTAAGGACCTGTTACGGCCGTACAGGACCTTACTTACAGAGAGGACGTGAAAGCAACAGCTGCATAGCTACAGTGAGAGACGAAAACCAGAGGAACAGAGCTTCTTCCGGATTACCATCTGATAAAGGTTAGTCTCCCTAGCAGCGCTAAAAGGATATTCAAGTTCTGGCTAAAGAAAATAGGCACACGGACATCATGGTCTAATAGCCAGACAAAGGTGAATAATTGCATTATAGACATTTTGTTTTACTGGATTGTATATCTACACCTCATCGATCTCATTCAACTTCACAGCGGAGGACTTATTGCCTTTATATTGACAAGATATGCTGGACTCCTTAGAGGTAATTACCTACACAAGTAACTCCGGTCTATCTTTGTAGCAAAGCTCCATATATAGCAACAAAACTGTAATATACAAGCATTTATATGTACATACCAGCAAGGACAAAATGCTTGTAACTATTATAACTAATGTTGTGTTATTGATTATCCAAGACATTTTGGCAATGTGTATTTACAGGTTATAAGGGGACCCTATAATCTTACTGTGCTGTGTTTTACTAATTCCACTCAATATACTGGAATTATGTTGTTTTATTAATAAACGATCTGTATGATCATTCCGATTGGATTAGTTACATCCTCAAACCAAGGTATACTATTTGACAGTTAACACTCATATCATTGCGCCAGGGAGTACATCTGATTTATGTATGAAGATATAATGGCTTCAAATAGCTATCATGCCCTAAGTCATGTTCAAAGCATTAGACCAGTCCAATGAAGATAAATGTTTAATTGGTGCGCTGGAATAAGGTGAGGCTTTGAGCAGTGTCAACATTTGAGCGGTAGTATTTTTCAACAGTCTCTCTAATCGAGAGGTTCTTTCTTTAAGAAATTGAATATGATAATTCATAGTCATGACTACATATCAAATAGGTAGAAGACCTGTCCATGTTGAATCTAATGATTTCCTATAAATGGTGAAAAAAAAGTGTGCGATGACTGTTGATATTATGTTTATTACGCAGAATAGTCTAGACACTCCAAGAACACATCTATAAAGGATTATCAGAAACTTCTGTGTGAATTTCTAGATTATGGATATGTAAAAAAATATACTAAACTCATATTTTGCAAGAATAATTTTTCAAAATTCATATAGGCATAATAGCCGCTATTGTGTTATCAGACTCTTCTAAATGTAGGTATGTCAGCATAATTATGAAGTTTCACATTTGGAAAATTAAACCCCCTTCAGAAACACTATCTTGCAAATGAAATAAAGTTATTCTAAGGCGTTTATTGTGTCTTATACATTTCTGCAATTCCCTTGTAATCAGTTCATCTGGGTTCGGTATGAAAAGTTGACAGTGAAAATGTGGCACATCAAACATACAAAGTGGGAGGTGTACTAATGAGCATGCATTGATGAATAGGAAATCAAACTGGTGATAGGGATAAAAGCACATTTTTTATTCTATAATAAAATCTGACATATACAGTACAAAATATTGCAGAACCCCAATGTGAAAACACAATTACACCTAAACCTCTAAAACATCTATAAATGTAGCCAGGGTTGGAGCTAACTGAAATAAATATGAGGAAAGGGGACTGTGCATTTAGTCATAGTAAATGGGAAGTCACAAACTTGATGTCTTCTTGGCATCCAAACTTAATAGCATATCTGTAGATTTTTTTCTGAAAAGCAGTGGCTATTGCTGCTATAGTAGTAGTAATGCTTTTTACAGAAGGTCTTTCATGTGTAAATTGTAGTTGATGAGGTGTAAGTAACTGTGGCAAAAGTGCCTGAAGTTAATAAGCAATGACATTTGCTAAAATCATAAAATCCTGCTTTAGAAGTGCATTCTGGCTAAAGGAAGACTTGCACTTCAAGTTTTCCTCAGACTTCAATATGATTATGATACAGGCTTTGTTACAGCTAGATAAGGAACTTTATGTTTATGTATCTGATGAACTAGACTAGGGAGAAGCAGTAAAAGATTTGTATAGTGATCACTGCTCTACATATGAGAGCCAGATTAATAGCTTAAGAAAAACTGCATTAATAATATAGCTTTGTACTATGTTAACGTGGGGAAATTAGCTTTCTCCAATAATAACTGATGTAGATTAGGATTGTCTGATGTTGACATGTAAATTTTTGACAAACAAATTGGAATTTGATCATACTATGAAAATTGGAATTAGATATCAGTAGTTATTTGATCTTTGATTACTAAAATGTTTTTTTTCGTACTCTTCTTATAGTATCTAAGACCTTCCCTGCTTTTTTGTACCTGTAGAACATATTTTTAATATAGTCAACTTTATGTGGGTGTTTGATAAATTAAAACTTTCTAAAAGCCTTTCGGTCTAGCTTTCATAAAAAATGTTGGCGAGTCACATATAAATCTAGAAGGTCCTAGACATTGCTGTATGTAAAGTATAATCTAATATATATAAGCCTAGCGGCGTGTGTTAGTGTGTGTGGAAAAAAATATTTTCTCAGAAAGGGCTCATCCAATTGACCTGAAATTTGTTATACTGACTTTATTTGACAAAAAATTATAATAGTGAAGTCAGTTAACTTCCATCATCCCCCCTTCCCCCCGTGGGAGGGGTAGTAAAGGCTAAATTTACCAGTTGAGGGCTCAAACTTTTGACCGTGTGGGTATTTATTTACCAGAGCCTGTGTTCGGTCATGGACAATTGTATGTCGCATTTTCACGAGTACGGCGAAGCAGTGATGTGAAAGTGCAGGTTATGAATACTGCCCTTCAAGGAAGACTGATTGAGCACAGCGATAAGGTGTTTAGTAGAAATGTTGTGTATCGAGAGGTTTTAGAACAGTAAGACGATGGAGATTAAGGGCGTGGCGATGAAGAGGAAGGATGAGGTGATGGAGAAGAATGATGAGGTGGTGACATGTGGACAAAACCACGTTAAAAAAGGGCGCTTACATCGGGAAGTAACGCTCTTCCCCTGAGGAGGCCTGGCCTAGCCCCAAATGCATGACAAGAACCTTTTTAACACCTTAAGTAGCTTGATTTGACTAGAATGCATGAGTATCATGCACGGGTTAACTTGTAATCAAATAATCCCTCTTCCTCTTGTTTTGGTTGTCTCCCAAAGTAAAACTGAATTCTTTTAATATTAAAAATCATCATCATCAACAAACTCAGACCATTTTTTCAAATTAAGTTATTCCCAGAAATCCACCAAGTGCTTCCTAAAAAGGAATACATCAAAACACATACAAAGAACTGGCTGAATGTGATGTTCTTAAGCTGGAAACTGGGGCATGATTGGAAATAATGATGCAGCATGAGTGATGTATATTAGAGATCAACTGATTCAAGATCAACATTTAATCTGTTATAGAAAATATTTAATAAACTTGCAAGCGGAATTTATGTGTTCTATTTTCTAGTGTTTTGAAGATAACAAAAATGTGCTGGTTCTTCAGAAAATGTATATCTTCCCAGTATGAACCAGGAGCAACAGGGACTTGACATCATTTTTAAAACTTGGAATTAAAATCCTTCCCTTAGTTAGATTAATAGTATCTTTGTACAATATTTTTGGTCAATTTTTCAAATAATTTATGGCTAGGTGTTTTTGTAGCTTAGATGTTTAGCAATGTGAATGTTTCACCTATAAGAAGCACATCTAATAAAATATAGCTGCCTTACGAATCCACGAGTGACTGAGGAACAGAATATTGCAGTTATGTTTTAAAAGACCCCTCTTTGGATGAAATATGATGCAGAGGCAAACTCCTGTATCTAGGAATCCCTCAAAGACATTTTCAATTGAATAACTTAAATGGACAATTGAGACTACTTACATCCCAATAAGTTTTCTGTATATGTTTTAGATGTTATAAATAATTTGTGTGGTAATTTGTGGTGAATGTGAGGGATACATTAACCAATAACATAGTTGGGAAAGTTTTCTTGAAATAGGCGATCATCCCTTCCCAGCCAGCAGGATGAAGCCCCCTCAGAATACATATTACTGTGAGCTTACTGTAGCTCATTCTCAAGAACAAGAAAAGTTAGGTACAAATTAAAAATGTGAACTATGCATCATAAAAATCATATACTTTAACAATACTCTCACTCTAACATAATGCTTTTTCTAGTTTTTCAACCAAATAATGATCATAGAGCACACAGTGCTGTGAATAGCTACACTATAGATTCCCGCTACTTCAAAGAGTGAATTGTATTCTTTAAAATGATTTCTGCAGATTGTGGAGCAAAATATAACATTAAATATAAGTAGAATATATAATTGTAACCAATACTACATACACTGGGAAAAGGAAGACATGGAGGAAACATATTCACATGAGAGCAGACATATAAACACTTATTCAACCCTCATAACCAGCACAATAAATATTACAGATTGATTTTTTTATCATTTTACTTTTTAAATTGGTGTTTATAGCATACTGTACATTTGGCTTTTCCCATGAATATTTGGGCTGCACTGATAAAATTACCATTAAGCACACACTGTTAAGATAAATGGTAAACTTCATTAGCATACTTCCTTAGTTTGTACTTTCCCTAAGCTTACTTTCTCAGTAAGACTATTTCAAAACAGAATCATATCATCTACATATTGAAGTTTACCCAGTTGTGGTGGTTAATCAGAAATGTAGTCTGTAGCAAAAGAATTCCCAATTTACAAGAAATTGTCTGTTTTAGTATTTCCTCATCTATAAGACTCCATCAGTGCTAAACTAAATCCGGATGGGCTAAAATATCCACTCTGTAATCTATTGGAACCGACCAGTGTTATCTAACTAAACCTTAAATTGAAACTGCCAGTCTTACTTTCAAAGAAAATGGGGAAATGTCTATGTGAAGGAGAGGAGAGAAAATGTGTGCACCTGTCTTCAATATTTCTCTAATTAAATGTGGTCCCTTACAGGGATCTGCTGATCATAGGCCATTAATGTCACAGTCATGGTGGCATGTGAGGCCTCCCTGCTTTTTGAAGATATGGATGATGTTCAACACCCGTGACCACATTTTCTGGAGTTACACATGTGAGTGACAGAAGAGATGGGCCAGACTGATACGCTATCAGTACTGCACACCACAAAAGACATTACTCTACTTTTTAGTAATAGCTTAACAAAATATATTAATAAATGAAATAATTTTCTAGTCTATGTTAAGAAATTTTTCTTGTCCAGGATGGAATTTTACTAAAAAAATATTCTGCAGGTGGCATACTTCAAATTCCTATTACATTAAAATATAAACAAAATCCCCCAGCACACTGCTATAACAAGCAATGAAGTTGCTATTTCTATTTGAACATAAAAAATGCACAAATCTCAGTTGCACAGAGGCCTGCTGATGGGGAGTGCTGGTGCCATATTGCCATTTGGAGGAGTTTGGGGTACCTTTTGGCAAGTTGACTCAATTTAAAAACACATATGTATGGCCCAAAAATAGGGACTCATTGTTTAGCGTTAGGACCACCTGATTAGCAGAAGTGCTGGGTAGCTTTCCATACAGTGTCTTCCCTGTAGACAAATCATTCATAACAACAGTAAGATAGAAGAATTTGTTGTTCATAACAATTCTTATAAAATAGATTCCTTCATCACATGTAATTCATGTAATGTCGTTTATATAATAGAATGCAAATGTGGATTATGCTATGTGGGAAAAACATCTCGCCCCCTGAAGAGGCACATATATGAACACATTCGAAACATTAAACAAGGATATGAACAACATTCTTTATCCTTGCACTTTAAAGATCATCATGAATGCAATATTAGAGATATTAGGAATTTTATAGGAATAGATTTGGTACAAGGAGATTGGAAATGCAGAGATATTAATAATAAATTATCTCAGAGAGAAATGATGTGGATCTTTAAACTTAACACCTTGATACCAACTGGACTGAATAAGGATTTCGAGTTGAAATGCTTTTTAGAATGAATTAACCCTCTTTTAATTTTTCCTTTTCTGTTTTTCTCATTTCAGAGGGAAATAATTGTGTATATTCACTTCATATATGATATCTGTGTACTACATTGAATTTATCTGTATGGGAGGAGACTAACACATGTTTTCACATCTACTATTTCCTATAAATCTAACCATCTTTATAACATTTCTGTGTAATTTTCCTTCCCTTATTTGAGGGATTTTGTATTCTACACTATCTTGTAGGATTTCATCTGGATGTGACGCGGTTTTTCTCCCCCATTGTTAAATACTATTATTATTATTATTTTTTCATGTTATTAACGCTTTTACATTGTTAATATCTATACTTTCATATTTTGTATTTTTATAATTCTCGTATATTATATACTTTTTATACTCGAACGTTGCATTTTATATGAAAGTATATTTTGTTGAAAATACTCTGTAATCTTGGAAGACATATATGTATCAATTAACAGTTTAAATTTGACATTTGATCATATAATATACAGAAAACGTTCAAAATATAACTAACTGGATTATCTGTCACTATATACCTTTTTTCTTTTATGTTAAATGAAGTTTTATTAATAGAAATAATGTTTGTTTCACTAAATTGGCGCTTTCTTGCAATTTTTAATCTGATCATGTGATCGGAGGCAATTATAAAAGGATACACGGCTTGCTACATTCATTACCTTGATAAAGATCCAACGAACAGGATCGAAACTAGTTGGTGACTGCTACCGTGTTTTCTCTGTGTGTCTGCCGGCCGAGACGGGACTCGTATATACGGATGCCTCGGTGATTGTCCAGCAAGCTTACCTACTTCACCTGGACATTGCTGATTCTTTGTTAACATCTCTCCGTGCACGGACTACCCGCTGGGAAAGCGCACACAGAATATGCTGATTATTTTATACTCCGCGGTAGGAACATCTATGTTTTTATTCAATAAATGTTTTTAGCTACTACCTAAAAAGTATACCTCTCTTTTTCTTACATCTATCGAGAGGTTTTGAAGAAGAAGTGAGGAGCGGAGGTCTATATTTTGAAGTGCCAATTTTAAAGAATCTTCGGTGTAAGTAGATTGAATTGTGGGGCATCCCACACTATATATCTACCAGGACTATTCTTACATATGGTGTAACACTGATTATATAACCAGTTCTTCTAGTCCTAAACATTGGGATTGGAGATTTTAAAAGTTTATTATACAAAAGTGATACTTAACATTTTATACTGTTGTAACATACAGTATTACACTATTGTATATTCTTTCTCTTCCGCATGGTATGTTCATCATCAGACAATTCCCTATGATCGCTTGAAAGAATTTGAACACTATACCATCAACCAATATAAGTATTCTTTTCCGTTTTACATATTCATTAAATTTACTCTACCTATCTTGTATGGGAAACCTCAGCGCAAAAAAGTAATTTACCAATAATATTTTTTCCATACATTTGCAAATGTGTGCAACTGAAATTTCTGCATTTTTATGTACAAATAGAAATAGCAACTCCTTTGCTGGTTGTAGCAGTGTGCTGGGAGATTTTTATCTGTATTTTTCTCTGTATTTGTTCCGTGTTGGATAACCACACCCTTTCAACACCTGCTATGAACCTATAAATTGATTGAGCAACTTCCACTTCTGTATACATTAAAATATAGCAGGATGCCACAGAATACTTTTAATTTCATTAGGTGATAAACTATCCTCTGGTTTCTTCAAATAGCCTCCATGTTTGCATATTTTCTGTGCGTAATATGAATGAATAGAATTTATAGGTATGTTGTCGTGATGGTTTTTGATATGAACCTGTTAGGTGTTTCCTAGCATCCACCTGGTCGAGGTCGGCATTCCCCAACATAGCTAGTTGGGGAATGCTTTAACACGGTCCTTCTCCAACCGTATTGGTGGGGGAGTAAGGTGTCTCAGTTGTCCCCATAATATCAGCAGCTGGGGCACCTTATCCTTGGGATTGACCTCCAAAGGCTGAATGACCACTTCTTCGGCTAGTGGAAGAAGCTGTTGCTGACGGTGCCTTTTGGCATCCACCCATCAGCATTGGTGTTGCCAGATTGGGCTATTGAGCTGTCCCCAATCTGATGCCTCTTCTTGTGCTAGTTCAAAACACTCCAGCTGCTCCATGGGACTCATCTTGGGACCTGGCTGAAGTATCCACCTTCGGTAGTCGCTGAAAGCCTTGACCGGGTTTTCTTGAACGCGGGTGAGGTCTTGGATGATTTCCCTATGATCCCGATAACAATAGGGAACACCCTGCAGTTGACATTCAGCTATTAACGCCATCCTGTCCATCCCTTCCAAAGGATCTATCGGGATTGATGACCAGGACTGCTCATTCGCTTCTGCGCAAGCGACAGGCCCTTCAGTAGCCTCACTTGATTGCTTGGTATGAGTCCTGGGTTTCAACACTGTTTCAGCTGGCTTTTCCTTTGAACATGGACTCAGCTGGTTCAGATTTTCTCAAGCAGAAGCTTGGATGTCTTGAGATAGCTGTCATAATTTCCAGGTAACTGATTTAGCAAGCATCTTCCACCCAGGTTCTCCAGTTAGGTCTCGGTTTATAGCATCCTCTTGGCACTGCAAGACGACATCATCAGGGGCTCTCATCTGCTCCTGGATGTTGGCTCCTTCTCTCTCTGACCAGGCATCGAAGGAGTGCTCCCAGGGATACAGGCACTTGTTACGTATTGGTGAAGGTGATAACTCCACATTCTGGAGCCTAACTGCAATGCCTTCAACAAGGACCGCCATCTTCCTGGAGGAACTATAACACTTCTGTCCCTTCTTCTGTGCAATCATTATGTTGGGGCTGGGACCCATCCTACTCGCAGTTGGGCTATGACCCACTGCAGTGTACTCTGTGGGGCTGGGACTCACTACTGCTATGGGGTTACGACTCACCACTGCATAATCTCTGGGGCTGAGACCCACTACTCACTCCCAAATCTCAGAGCCTTGGCCCAGAATCTGACACTGCTGGCTGGGTGTGCAGACCCACTGCCAGGCCCCTTTCTAGTGGGACTGTAGCTCCAATCTACTGCAGGCGCTACACTTCCTCAGTGGGGCTCCTACCCACTCTCTACATGGTGGGGCTGGAACCCACTACCACACACTCTCCTTCAAGGGCTTTCGGGTTATTAACAGTACCTGCGGGAGGGTTCTGTCCTGCTCTTACTTCACTTAATACCTCTGAGAGGGCATACGGACCCTACTCCAGCCGGTACAATGGTCTTCTCTTGTGCACACTTATCTCGCATCTAGACGGACCGTAATCTCAGCCTAATCCTGGGGTCACCTACCTGTGATCCTCCTTGTGGGACATGGCTGTGAGGATATCAACCTTAGCTGTGATGGCAGTTACTCTCTGTGGGATTCAACTTACTGGGGTAGACCTGAATATATCCAAAATAAGGCTTAATACGACAGCACAACACCACAAGTCATTGACAAGATACAGGGTAAATGGTAGCATATATCCTCCAGCAGCCTCTTGCAGTCAACACTCCAAAATATTAATCTCAGTCTATTTTAGAGTCTTATCCTCCCGCAATATTACTACTACCGATTATCTAGACAGCTACGGTGTCAAACAGCCTAGGTTACTGGCTCACACAGACCCTGTCCTAGTAGGGTTTCCTCCAGCGGAACCACAATGCCTGGCCCAGAGTCCTTATCACTGATGTCTTGTACATCAGGATCCTCCAAGATAGAATAGTTATCTTGGCATTCTCCTCTCCCTGTATTTTTCACTGTATATACAGGTCAAATGTCTCAATCCTCCCCCTTACAGCAGGGGTCTATCAGTGGACACTTTAGCTGTTAGACATTCAGTCTCTGTTAACTTGATTATACAATGGAATGGCTTGTCTCAATAAGCTATTTGGCTCAATACATTAAACAAAGGGTTACAATATAACATCAAGGAATGACACTTCACGCTTGCGTGAAACAACAAGACATTTGACACATTATATCTGCTACATTTCACAGTCTGTTAAACTTTTTCATACATTTATATTCATACATGTTAATACATTTCCCAGTGCTATTTTAGCCAGTATATTACTGTGGAGGCACATTGCATATTATCTAGAAGTTCTAACCTAATTACCTCTCAGATTACCTGTTGACCTAGCTAGTTAGCACGACTGCCAGCTAGCTATGTCAAGTCACTCAGCCATTGTTCTGATTACAAACCAGATTTAAGCCACACCTCATAACAATGGACATTGGAGACAACTGGTAATTACCTTAGCAAACACAAGTAAAATGACTTCTGCTGTCATGTTCCTTTCACACAATATGGCAATATTCTTTCTATTTCTAATACATACAATATTGCAGGTATTAGCAAGGGCAAAATGTACCCAATAACATGAATGAATACACGTAATACACCGATGCTCTGGTGTATATACTTAGACTGGGCCAAGGATTAAGACGTACATTAAAGTGAGAAACGAGTGATTAATAAAGTACAGTAGCACCCCGTTTTCTGACAACGGCCCACTATTCTGTACTGCCCGAAGGATGAACGCACCGAGCCCGAGCCAGTACCCTTGTCGCTATTGGATTGTAGTGTGCAGGGTTGGTGCTTTGATGTTCATGTAGCCCTGGACCATACCTCGTGTGAGATCCCCTGCAGCTCTACCTGGCTTGCCTAACCGGGACTGGGTGATCCCACTGCTTGCTGCCAATTGTGAAGATACCGGGTTTAATGTAACCCTCTGTGACACAGCTGGCCTATCTGGTATCTATCCCAGGCAAATATCCATAAGAAAATAAATAAGTTTGACAAAATGGGAGCACCAAATGGCAATAAACATCTTTAAATAATAACCTGCAGCAAATAACAATTAAATTAAATATGACGAACAAATATGGGTAACCAGAGGGCTAGAAAGAGTGTATGTTTTCATAGTCCACAGTTTGTGAGAAACAAGGTGCAGACTGGTTAAGTATGCACCTTGTCCTCTTCCACTTGTGAACGTCCTTTCATATACAGATGCATGTGGTAGAACGAGGTATTAATATCATATTAATATCTTGTTTCACCACATGCACCTGTATATGAAAGGACGTTCACAAGTGGAGGAGGACTAGATAGTACACTTTGGGGTTGTATAGAAAGTGGAGCACCAAGTCCCAGTGTATAAAAAGTGCATGTGTTTTTGCTTCACTGTTCAGGTGCTCATAAGCACTGAGAGACTAAATTTCAGTTTGTTACCCCATCCACACCAAGAGGCTTACTTTTTGTGCCCCCCCTTATTCCACCATTGAAATTAAGTAAACATATTTAATACTCTAATCAATGTAACATGTGCAGAGCCATATTAATGCAAAATAGTGCCCTAGGCAAAATAGCAGTTTTGAGTGTACCAAAAACAAGGCTCTTCAAATGATTATGCAACCACCATGTCACTGTAGGTGATTATGAAAATTAAGAGCTGGTATAATTATTCAATGCAATGGCCCCTT
Source organism: Mixophyes fleayi (assembly GCF_038048845.1). NCBI lineage: Eukaryota > Metazoa > Chordata > Amphibia > Anura > Limnodynastidae > Mixophyes > Mixophyes fleayi. Next base: position 51,178,734 of record NC_134412.1, on the reverse strand, counting down.
ACACAGATACCACTGCTAGCCAATTTGTATTATTGGCCTCATTGAACAGACCACCTACCCCATTGTGCAATTACCAGTTTTCACATTTCCTATTGATTGCCACTTTATGCAGAGCCTCCCCCCACATTGCATCAACTCCACTTTTACACATTTCCCATTTCAAGACGCTTTGCAATGACCCCTCAATTGCAATATGTTTTTTGCAATGCTCTTCCTTGCACAGTCTCCCAATAAATAGACCCACTTTATTGCCAGCCAATTTGTACAAACACCGCTATCAATTGCACAGAAGCCCTCCAAATACATAGACACTCTATTGCAAATATAACACTCATTGTGCAGAACCACCCTGTTGCAAAAAATTCAGATTTCTATCAAATCTGTATATACCCCATTTGTATAAAACCCTCAATGGCATAGCTCCTCTCAATCCAGAGACAGCTCTACAAATTATTGCACTCACCACAAGATCACCTTCACAGGTGGTGGTCAGTGTTGTTGTGCATTGTAGTACTCTCCCGAAATCTCTATAAGGTCCTCGACAGAAAATTTTGCATAATGAGAGTTGTTTCCAAACCTTCCAGACAGTGCATAGACAGAAGTACCAGAATGACAATACATTACAGGTGTTACATGTATCGTGCTACAGAGGATACTGATTTTCTCGTAACACTGGCACAGACTGCATTGCCTGGATTATGGTCGTATAGTGATGACAAGGTACATTCCTAACTATTACCTGCAGTTAAAAAAACATAAAAATAGAAAAAGAAAAGCATAAAAATGAGTTAGAATATTTCAGGCCCATCAGTGACCACTAAGCTCTAGCTGGAAGACAATATTGCATAGTGGTCATCTGGCTCTGAGTACATGTGTTAAATTCTGTCACATTCTGTCTTCATACTAAACTTAATTTCAACTGTGTGGATTAGAGTTTCTCAACTCTCAGTGGTGCACGCACCTCGCCTCCGGGAACCAACGGTACTCCACAGCAGCCACGGCGCTGTCAAAGAAGCGTCTGCGGCAGTGCTGTATTGTAGTATTATACAGCACTGTCGCGGATGCTTCTTTACAGCACCGCGGCTGCTGTAGAATTCAGTCTCGCTGAAATGGAGCTGCTGCTCTCTCTCTCGCTCTATTTTTTATTTTTTCCCCGGGGGGGGCGGAAACCCCCCCTTCTAAATCCTGCGTTCGCCTCTGACTCTGGTCCTGAAATGTCATTAAAAGGTCTCATTTTGAGGAATTCCAGCTATAGAAACCGGTTGGCAATTAGTGGCTCAGCCAAATAGATTGTCACCCATCCAAGGCTAAGGGAATTCTTAAAGCAGAACCTATTCTAGGTACTTAAGGACTGGAATTGAGAAACTTTGTTCTTGATTATAAGCACATTTGTAAAGTCCAGTTATAGATGCAATTATTGTAACTGATCAGCACTTTTAAATGCTTAGCACTCTTTACTTACCAATGTGTCTCTGAATGTCTGTAAAAACTGGATAAAGCAAAGTATATATTTTTTGCAATTAACTGAAATATCCTGAGCTATTCAAAGCTAAACTAATCAGATATTATTCACAGACTAGTGCATTTTCTCCACTGAAATTTTAGCAAAGATGCACCATTAACTGCTATAAACTGTACATTATCTGTAATTACATTGTAAGGTCATCAGGGCAGAAAAATCTTGTCTATTCTATTATGTTTGAAGTTGCTGTTCCTCAAAATTTATTTGGCTTTTATGCTATAGCGTGCTGGATATATTTTGTTGCACAATTTAAATAAACCTCTATATCTATATATATTTAAAATGAATGTATATATTTTTTTTAATTCTATCAGGCAAAAAATCTGCTCCTTCACACCTTACAGAAGTACAGATGCATATAAACTAAGATGGAATATTTTAAAGTTACATTCAAAAAGTGTGAAAGAGGTCGACTTGTTATTTTCAGATATTTAGCTGACAAGTTAAGAATTATTTACATCACATTATATTCTTCTTTCAAATTCAGTTTTCTAAGCTGAAAACAAAGTTCAGGTTGTCCTATAAGGACAAAGCTAAACAATGAAAGTACATAGGATAGAGCTTAAGGTCTACAAACAGGAACTCATCGTAGAATACATGCAAATATGCTGACCAGAAAACAAGGCTAGATTAACTGATGCAGGTAATCAGGTTGAGCAATAGCAGGGCTGGAAAAAAACTGTAGTCAAAGGAGCTTAACATCTACACACAGGTACACACTGGGAATACTTGCAAATATGCACACAAAAGTATAATCTAAAGAGTAAGCCAAGGTCAAACGTAATGGAAGGCCATAACATCAGGGATTTTGGCAAAGTTGCGGTATCCAGAAAATAAGTGGTGCATCAGCAGGGCTCAGAGATTGCACTGTGGAAACAAACAATCACTTAGCTAGCTGCAATGCAAAATACCTCTATTTAAAATGTTGTAATCAGGCCTCATCAGCAGCAGCTGGAGAGTAGTGAAAACCAGAAATACCTGCTGAGCATGCTCATGGACTTGAAGCCATTTCTTCCTATATCTACTGAACAAGCTATGACTCTCTGGACGGTGAGATTGTAATATCCAGATTGATAACATCAAAATTATAAGCGAAACAGATGTTAAAGTGTCCAGTCTATACTGCTTTTTAAGTCAAAGAATAAATTCCAACACGTTACCATCCAGTTTATTTTCCAAGACAACCTAATACTTAATGTTGGGTTTATTATGCCAGGCTATCAGCTGACATAGACATGTACTGTTGTAATATCAGAAAAGGAGGTAGACCAAATTCATCCAAGTCTGGGTAGAAGTTCTTTCTTTAACAGATTTTTGTGGTTCCAAATGAATTTGTTTCCACCATGATTGAATACATATACACAGGATAGGAGAGCAGAGGAATAAGACACACAAATGTATTAAACTATCATTAATCACTAATGCACAGTTGATGAATGATTAAATTTGTTGTGCTAGTATTTAGTTTGTGCTAAAAACTTTCTTTTATTTGATTATGTGTTGACATCTTGTAACATGCCAACCGCAAGAATGACAATGAAGTCAAAGGCTAAACGTCCCTAAACGCAGATGATAGAGTTAACGAATGGTGCATACCCTTTCGGGGTTAACTCCTGTTCAGTTTCCAGCCAGTGGGATTTGCAGGGAGGTTACTTCCTTCAGAGTATATATCTAAGCATGGCATGCTGGATCCTCTTTCCCTGCTGGAAATCATCAGGAAGACATAGGACAGGCTTAGTATCTGCTGCAGACTGTTGTTTCTGTGCTGTGCTTTTCTTGCCTTTTCATTCACTTCTGTTTTCTCAATTATTCTTGTATTTTCCCTTTGCTATATTTGTCCTTTGGTCGTTATTTTCTCTTTTTTCCTATTTTTACCTCTTACTTATTTTCTCCGTTCCATTCTTCACAATGCCCCGTCCCCGCCGAAATATCCCTCCTCCTTTCTGTTTTGTGGACCCCCCCTGGCCGCACTGTCCTCCAGGATCTCCCTACTGCCCAGGATGGAGGCCTGTTCGCTCCCGCAATCCATTTGGGCAGAAGGAGCTGGAGCGAAGGAGCTCCAGCTGCAGCGGCTGCGTGAATGGCCAGAGTGGCACTGCGCATGCGTGGTGGTCCAGAGCAGGCAGCGACGCTGCTCGTTTCCGGAGCAGACCGAGGGGAAGCCAGCAGGAGATAGGGAAGAGGGAAAAATTCTCCCTCTCGCCCCCGTCCAAGCGCTGCCGGGCACGCTGAACCACCAATGACTTTGGTGGATACCGGCTCTGCCGTTGTGCAGGAACAGGTGGGGTGCATGGTGGGGCGGACTTTTTTGGGGGCAGGCAGCGGGGTGCCATATCTGCCCCCCCCCCCCACAATGGGTTATTTGGATAATCATACCTCCTCCATGGCAGGAGGTGTCTGTACTGCAGCACAACATGGGCATGGAGTGGTTCCCTCTGCACCAACATTATTAGGTTTTCAGTGGCTCAACCTGGTTTGTGGGATCAAGCATGTTTGAATCAGGACAGTAGCTGGCCGCCTCCTTAAGCCGCTAGGTCGGTCTCATCGCCCAGGAGCTGGCAACCCCTGTTTTCCCCTCGGGTACACAGGACTCCATGTCTTTTTACAACATTCGACGTCAGTCTCCCATCCAGCCAGGTCTTGTCAGTCCCTTCCCCTGGCAGCAGAATCAATTTTCCGCTCCTCTTTTGTCCATTGCTACTCAGCCCTCCATATCCGCTAATAACGTGCTGCGCCCAGAGCTTTCAGGCACTTGGCCTTTTCCCCCTGCTGCATTTTCATATTGGCAGCCCTCGGGGTCTTGTAGTCAGCAAGGGGCATTTTAATCTCAGGGGCAATGGTCGGCTCCTTATCCTCCTCCCTATGGTTTGTTTTTGTCAGCAGCTAGTTCTACTCAGTCATCAGGGTTTTAGGATCTCAATGTGTCACAGCTGGGTAAGCCCCATCCTCACAGCATGCCTAGTCATGCCTAGTACAATCCTCCAAAGCTGGCGGAGCAGTTACTTTGCCTCCCATTCATCTTTCTCTGGTCCATCAGCAACCCATAGCTCAGCCTTGCAGTTTCCCATTGGTCAGAAATCAGGCTAATTCTTCTGTTTTCTCAGCACAACAGGTACGCGGTACAAGGTCGACTGGGACTTCCCCCAGTTTGAGCGGAGCAGCAGGGAGAGCAGAGCAGACAACGGGTCAACTCAACCCCGCACAACCGTCAATGGAGACCAGCGCAACGGTGTCCCAGGCGGCAGCGGATGGTGCAGCGATGTCTTCAGGTGAGCATGAAAGAATTTCTTACGTACTCTAACAAACACACAGCCCACCATTAGGTTCAACTAGTGAGGGTTTGTCGGATGACGACCAGGCGACTGGGCTGTCACTTCCTCCGCCCGAGTACTGGGTTATTAGTGGTTTAGTAACAAATTTGTTAGTCTTGGAGCTAATCCCAATAATTGTTGTGATAGAGCTTTGGGCCTCAAGTCTGAACGGGCGAGACATTATCTGCAATGCATTAACAGGCAAAGTGCTTCCTCCCCGCAAGCTATCAACCTATTGATGCACCTGGTACTTAGATGTCTGGAATATGACATTTCTTTTAAAGCCCTTCATGTTCCAAGAATTGACAACAAAATTGCCGATGCATTATCACGCTGTCAATGGCAGCGTTTCCGCGAGCTGGCCCCCCATGCTCAGTTCACGGGCACGCCATGTCCGCCTTATGTTTGGCAGATCATCGAGCCGGCATAAAAGGATTGGCGAAGTCATCATTAGCCCTTCATACCAGGAGAGCTTATGTTCAGCTTGGCAACATTGGGTCAACTTCTTAGAATCAAGAGCAAATTCAGCTGCACCATTTATGGATGACATGTTGGCGTTCATATGGGCTGGTAACAGGCAGGCACACCAAATCCTCTGTCTCCCTGCTACTGGCAGGCATATCATTTATGTCCCATATGTTAGGTAAGGTGGATATCACAAAACATTTCCTGATTTCAAAAGCACTTAGAGGATGTAGCAAGTTACAACCTTGAGAGGCCGATGGCAGGCAGACTATTTCAGCAAAGATTTTGAGGCAATTGATAGGGGCACTTGCGCAGAGAGCCGATAACACATATAAGGCAGTTCTGTTTAGTACGGCATTCTCTTTAGCATATTTTGGCGCATTTAGGGTAAATGAGCTGGTTGCGCAGTACCAACACGCATTAGGCAATGCTGTGCTCGTTAAGTGTATTAAAATTTTTCCCTCACAGGTTTCATGGAAAATTCTGCGGTCCAAAACTGATCAGTTAGGCAAGGGCCATTGGTTAATTCTGAAAGCATCAACCGACAGTGTTACAGTATATGCCCTGCAGCATTCACCCGTCAGTGGTACCCTGGCTGGTGAATGCAGATGGAACATTCTTGAAGTATTAATTCACTGCCTTGTTTACAAAAGCTTGCAGCATGGGGGTCTAGACCCGACACTTTTTGGCACCCACTCGTTTAGGATTGGGGGGCTACTGCCGGGGCACAGTCAGGTGCTTCCATTGACAATATTAAGTCCCTGGGACAGTGGAAATCTGATGCTTATAAAAGATATATATGGCCTTAGACCTCTTGGTTCCACCAGGCTAGCAAGTTTATACTGTTGACACAAAAGTTTAAGTTTTTTGACTATTTGTCATGCTTCTTTTCTTCCTACACCTACCCGCTTCCTCTGTACCCCCTCCTCCAATTCCCCTTCATCCGGTAGTGCAAGGCTTAACCGCTCATCACGATATGTGGGGGCAAGAAGGAAGTTCCCCATTTTCTCCTTGGATTAAGGCCTTTTTAGTGGTGAGCATCTGGCTTTTTTTATGGGTTTTTGCCTTCATTTGGGCTACCAATGCCCCCCCCCTTTCTTTCTCTTTTTTCGTTGTTTATTGAATGGAATTAACAACCTTAGTTTCATTTGTACCGAGGGGTTGTCAGCATTGGGTCAGTACTTCCTGCCAGTATATTGCTCTGTTTTACCCTCAGGTGCCCAGCCAGAGATGATTCGGGTATGGGTCATTGGACATTCATACGTGCACTGGGCTTCCAGGCATTGGGCTGCAAAAGCTTTAACTGAATTTGCCTGATGTCCTGTTAGCATACAATGGATAGGTAGACAAGGTTTGCAATGGTCAGCTCTTATGCCCCTGCTGTCCATGGAAATTGAAAAAGATGGCCACCCGGATATAATAGTAATACACCTGGGAGGTAATGATTTGGGGAAATGCAAGTCTCTCGATTTAATTATAGCCATTAGAGAGGACTTGCAGGCTATAAAAACCGGGTGGCCATCAGTTTACCTTTGTTGGTCCAAAGTAATTACCAGGCTATCCCCAATTGCTGCCCCCCATGATGAAACATGTCCTCAAAAAATTGAATATACATAGGAAGAGTAATAAAGTCAATAGGAGGGGTAAGCATTAATCACCTCCGAATCACCATCAATCAGGTACATTTATATAGTCCAGATGGAGTAAACCTCCCAAACAAGGGCTTGAATTATTTTATTGATCATTTATTTAGGTGCTTAGGTGGTGTAGTTAGGTCATTTGGTGGCGGACTTTAGGCTGTTAGAGGTCTCCAGCTTTGGCAGAAAGGCATTTGGTGATTAGGCAACCGCTGATTGGCCGCAGGTCACTACACTCTTCGAAGCACCTTGGCTCTTGGTTCCTTTGAACAGTACTCCTTGGCCTGCCTTGTACAGGCGGTGCATTGTGAGCCCAGAGGGGGGTAGTCTTGCTGACGCCAGATTTAGCACCGACCAATTTTAAAGAATTTGTCCTGGGTTCAGTGGTTAGTGCCAGATGGCCATACACTGTTTGGTATTTTGACGTTGGTTGTGCCGCCTCACAATTTTGCCTTCTCCACCACCTATTCAAATTAAAATTTTAATTTTAATAAATTGTGACTTAAATTTTGCCGAAGGTAACAGTTGTCTGGTGTCATTATTTTAGTGTTAAGTTTAGTAGTTAAGTTTTTAGAAAGATTAGAGTGACAGCAGTAGGAGCTCTGCAGTCTGCAGTTTATGAGAAACAAAGAGATAAAAAGAGAGAGAGAGATGTCTGATTTCAAATTACTTCTGTCTAAGCAATATATCCTATTGCAGTAATTCAATCGAATACACTGTGATACATGGATGTTTTCTTTTCTGTCTCTCTGCACTTATGGACCCAGCCCCATATGTTAAATCAGGACCATTTGTTAGTGAATTTTCCCTTCAATGTAGATCCCCAGAGAATACTTGCAGGTTTTGAACTAGAGTCAAATTTAAGGAAGGATCAAGGTGGGATATTTTGAGCGAAGTGAAGAGATTGTATTAATACTTTTATTAATAATTTTGTATGTTAGCAGAAGGTATGCATGTGCCTCTGTATGTGTGCATTAGTCCTACTATGTCATCACTTCCAATAGTTGTTTCTTGATTTTAATCCTTTATCTTATTATTTTACACAGATGTGTGAACAAATTGCATTGATTAGGGCTCTTACACTTGCTGAGGGAGCAAGTGTTAATATTTATACTGACCTTAGAGTTGTTTGATTGAAGTTTCCCCATGTCTAGAGACACTCACATGAAACATGCAGATATAATTATTCAGCTTACTAATACTATCTTCTTTGTTGTTATATGTATAAAATACTTTAAAACAAATTATGTTTCCAAAGCAATGCCCCCACTGAGGAAGTAGCAAAAGCCACTTCCTCCTGAGGACACACTCATAGCTGCCATCACTGCCAATGCAACACAGACTGTAATATATAATAAATCATAGACTTAAATTAAATCAAGTGGCAGTGGATTGATGATGTGGCAGAGGATTGCTACAAATTATGTATTGATGACATATGGCAAAATGTGGATGGATGACACATGGCTTTCCATTCCATGTCACATATATTCAAGGAGAGAATGTGTAAAGATTTTATAAGACAACACTAGGGAAAGGTTCTAGTAAAATGTATTGGTAAAATTGTTAAACATATTATTAAGGACTTTTAAAAATACTGTTGCCACCACCTTTAAAACCACACCTAGGATTGCACCACTACCATTGGGCCCATTTTCTAGAAACCCAAATGTAATGTATTCAATTATTGCCTGCTGGTGGTAATAAATACTGTTTGGCTAAACATTTTTAGCACAGGTAGTAATTTACCATACATGGAAAATTAATTCACAAATCAGTGCCAAAATGTTGTTCAAACATTTCATACATCAGTGGGGTATCATAGAGTCCCTAGATAGTGACCAAGAACATGAATTATTGGGAAAACCCATAAAGGATCTAGGGAAGTGTTAAACATTAAGAAAAACTTGCATTGCTCTTAACATCCCCAGTCCTCAGGTCTTGTGGAACTGATGAATGAAAATATTAAAACAAACTTAGAAAAACTTTGCAAAGAAACAAAATTGACCTGGCAACAGGTAAGTCTATTAATTTTCATGACCATAAAGTCACAAATATCAACAGCATGACTGCAGACCCTAAATACTCAAGTCCTTTTTTGCAAGGGCCAATCCAGGTGCGGTGCTCAGTTAGTTGGTGGCAATCTCCTGAGCCCGATACATCACATCCGGTTTTGGCATTTCCGATATCAAAGGCATTACAACATCCGGACTGTAGGAAATAAGCTCTATAGTCCGATATGTCACATCCGGTGTATCGGGCTCAGGAGATTGCCACCCACTAACTGAGCACCGCACCTGGATTGGCCCTTGCAAAAGAGGACTTGAGTATTTAGGGGTCCACAGTCATGCTGTTGATATTACTCCTTGAAAAAGTCTTATTGATAAGATGAAACGCGTCGGGGAGTTCTACCACGTCTGTATCCTGTGATCGTTGTCGGGTGTTAGAGCTGTCGCCGGCTGGAACCCTCTTCTACGATTGTGTAGCAGGCGCAGATAAGCCCTTTTTTAACTGTTTTTATGTACAGGCATTGATTTTACTTAGAAGCAGTGCTTCTCATGCTGCTAATAAATTTAGACTTGCCTTGAGACATCTGGTCTCTATTTTTATGGTATCACACTATTGTGGTTATATTTAAGTCCACAGATTCTCTGGACACTACTCTGCTCATATTGGAAGGATCCACCCACTATCCAGGCTTGGTATAGATGTCTGGTATTTCCAATGAGAGTTTTATTCTACTGGCTTTAATTCTACTAATATTTGGTACGGAAAATACCTACCTTTTGGAGAATTTATGCATTGTCAAACTTATGTAATGCACTATGTTGGCGCCCCCTGTCTTCTTGTATTCCATGTACTAGGTCTGACACTTGCAGACAGGTGTTGAATAACCGGGGAGCTGCCTACTACATTTAAGTATTTCAATTTATTTCAATTTACTATTACTAAAATAAGCGCTCTGGGCTTAGAGAACATCTGGTTATTATACTTTTACTGTCTGCACTTTAAGCTGAGCTGCTATACCACACTTCAATATGTTTAGATCTGAAAATATTGAAAATAGAAGAATTGAATATTGTCAAAAGATATTTAATGACACTGATAACTTGTCCAATGATTCTTGCTCAATGGATAATTTCTTTTGGAATTTGGAGAAATTGTTAGCTAAGGAAATTAGGATTTGGTGGGATATAGCTGGTTTGGAAGAGTATATAAAGAACAAAAGGGTGCCTAGAGGTTTGAGAATTAAAAAGAACCCTTCATTTGGTCTAGACAACCCTCAATTTATGAAGGAGTGGGATAGAACACTAGATGAATGTTCTATTAACCTTATGAGATTGATTGTCTCTGAAAAAAATCTGATGTCGGTTTAATTGGAGATAAAGGATAAAGAATCTAAGGCTGAGATTTTGAAATCTAAAGAAGATTATAAAATCAATGAAAAAGTGTTACATAAAAAATTGGATAGACTTGAATCCGAGGTGGTAGAGAGGAAAGAGAGAAAATATGTGAGAAATAAAAGAGATTATGCTAATAATCAAGTTTATCGCTGGGCTAAGAAGCAGACTGATGAAGGAACTGGGGGATCACAAAGAGAACAGGTGGATGACGGTATTCTCGGTTCTAGATTTAGAGATAGAAATGATTGGATGAATGTCCCTGTCACTCACCGGACCGTGAGTGCCTCTTCCCGGACATTTAGGAACCGTGGCCGTCCACCATCCTGAGGGTCTGCGCATGCGCAGCCCTTTTCTATACTTCAGTGTATACCCCTTTAACTTAATTGGCAGATCAGGCAACCTCCCTATATTAAGCACCTGTGGTCACTACCACGTTGCCTGATCTTGGAGTCTCATTCCTCATGAGTCTCTGAAGGTGTTCCTGTATTACTTGTGTATTCAGTGCTGCTGATTCCTGTGGTTTCCAAACCACTTCTACTACTGTGGTTCCATACCACTTCTACCATCAACTTTATCATCATGACTGTTTGCTGATTCCTATCCGCTGCCTCCGTGCATTACAGTCTTCTACACCACTTCAACGTTATTTTATATCAATGTGACTGTTTGCTCATTGCTATCCGCTGCCTCCGTGCACTCCAGCTTTTACCTCACTCACCTGCTTCTCATCAAGTCTGTTTGCTGATTACTATCCGCTGCCTCTGTGCACTACAGTCTCCTGCTTGCAACTCGCCTGTGTTTAACATCGTGACTGCCAGCTGACTACTATCCGCTGCCTCTGTGCACTACAGTCTCCTGCTTGCAACTCGCCTGTGTTCAACATCGTGACTGCCAGCTGATTACTATCCGCTGCCTCCGTGCACTACACTCTCATCTCATCTTTGCTGTGACTTCCTCGAGACTGCCGCTTTTCATTACCATATGCTACACTTCGTGATCTACAGCTCCGGCCCTGCGCTGCACTCCTGTTTCCCATCGCTGTTGGTTCCTGTGGTTGCTACTGGTTACCTCCGTGTGCCGCTGAGTCCTGCCGCTGTGGTCAGCGCTATCGTCCATCTCCTGCTGATCCACTCTCCACGCCTTCACGTGTTCCACTGGCCTCTACCCTCCTGTCAGCATTGGATTTGTATCTCTTCTACTACCCTCTGCTGGATCATCTCCATTCTCCTGGGTTTCCTATGAGTCCAGTTCCACGTGTTGCTGACTCCTGTGGATTCGTGTCCCTGTCGGTCTACTCACCTGTGCGCTGCACCTGCTAGACCGCTGCTTCTCCTATCCAGGGACTTCCTATCCAGTCGGTCTCCAGCCGCTCAGGTACCGCTGCAATCCCATCTGACTGCTACTGCTGAACCACGGTATGCATACTTCTCATTGACTGTGCTGTGTATTGCATATCTTGCTGGACTGTGTTTGGTTCTCTCTGGAGTCTGCTATCCGCTGAGTCTATTGCCATCATTGACTGTGTTATCATTGTGCTGGACTACTTCAAGAGACTTTCTAGATTGCAGACCTGATCAGTCATTTACATATATATATACCTATATTGTGCATATTACTGTGGATCGTGTATAAGGTGCCTGTGTATATCCTGTGTTGCAGTCTTCCCCCGTGCACCTCCTCACATATATATGCAGTGGTACAACTTGCTGATGTCAGACCACTGATCCCTGTTTCCGGTATCACCTGTTCCATTATCCTCTCACAGAGCAGTGGTACAACTTGCTACCGCAGACCACTGACTACCTGGATACCTCCACTTGGATTCCATTCCTTCACTCAGACAGCGGTACAACTTGCTACCCGCAGACCGCTGACTCTCATCACCTCCTTGTTTCTGTTGGACATTCCACCTCACTATAGCAGTGGTACAACTTGCTATCGCAGACCACTGACTACCTTCACGTGTCCTTGTCCATACAGTTCCTTGTGTATCATTACCTCATTATTACCAGTGTTGCTAGTCATAGACTTTCCTGAGCATCTCATCGGCCATCATTTCATGTTCCGTGATCACCCAGCTACCAGAGTACCCTATTACCATCTACATTGCTCTGGTAAGCCTACCATCTGGTGATCCCTGGGTAAAGACTCCTAGTGCCCGTGACAGTAAGATCAGGCCATGACAGACCCAGATGTGGAACCTACCGCCAAAGAGATGCTGCAACATCTGGTTAGCCGTGTGGAGCAACAGGATGCCCGCCAACAGCTGTTACTTCAGTGTTATCAGTCATTAACCTCCCAAGGTACATCTGGACAGACTGTGACAGCTACTACTGAAGCTCCTGTGCTTTCCTCCGTTTCCCCATTGCCATCCCAGGTGTCTATAGCTTCCACGCTTCACCTGCCTACTCCGTCAAAGTACGATGGAGACCCCAAAACTTGTAGGGGTTTCCTTAACCAATGTTCAGTCCATTTTGAGCTCCAACCTCAAAATTTTTCTACCCATCGTTCCAGAGTGGCCTATCTTATCTCTTTGTTTTCAGGACAAGCCCTGGCTTGGGCCTCCCCTCTGTGGGAGAGGAACGATCCAATATTACAAGATAGTGCCAAATTCATTTCTACATTCCGAAGTGTGTTCGATGAACCAGGTCGTGTGACCTCCGCTGCTTCCAGCATCCTCCGTCTGCGACAAGGATCTCATACTGTAGGCCAGTACGTCATTCAATTTAGGATCTTAGCCTCTGAACTTCAGTGGAACACTGAAGCCCTAGTTGCCGCCTTCTGGCAGGGGCTTTCCGATAAAATTAAAGATGCACTGACTACCCAAGAGCTTCCTTCGTCACTTGAAGATTTGATCTCTCTATGCCATCGTGTTGATATGAGATTTCGTGAAAGAGAGGCTGAGAAAACGACTTCTGCTAAAGCACCTTTTCGCTCTAACCCTCAATTTCGTCCAGTGTCACCCGCTGTGATTCCCATGGAGATTGGACGTTCCAAGTTATCTTCTGAGGAGAGGAAACGAAGAGTCAAGAATAGACTCTGTATCTATTGTGCTGATTCCACTCATGTCCTCAGCTCCTGCCCTAAGAGATCGGGAAATGCCAGGCCCTAACTAGTTCTGGAGAGGTGAAGTTAGGGTCCCTGGAGTCCTCTCCATCGTCTATGAAATCTAAAGTCTGCGCTTTTGATGTGACTATTTCCTTTGCTACCAAGACCTTTGAGTCACAGGCATTGATTGATTCCGGAGCAGCAGGAAATTTTATTTCCAAATCGTTAGTTAATCAATGGTCTCTACCAATGATTACCTTAAAAACTCCCATTACTGTGACGGCTATCGATGGATCACGTCTCATCAACGGTCTCATCACCCAGAGTACGTCTCCAGTAACCCTTCAGATTGGTGCTCTGCATCATGAAGAGATATCGTTTTTAATTCTTCCTGTTACGACAAGTCCGATTGTCCTAGGCCTTCCATGGCTTCAGTGTCATTCTCCCCAGATTGACTGGCGCACCCCTCAAGTCACGTCTTGGGGGCCTGAATGTCACCATCATTGCCTTTCCCAAGTCATTCCTCTCAAGGTACAGCAAGCTTCCATTTCAGCTATTTCACCGGGACTCCCTCCTCAATATGCTTCATTTACCGATGTTTTTGATAAAGCTCAGTCTGAACGTCTTCCTCCTCATCGTTCTTGGGATTGTCCGATTGATCTTCTTCCTGGCAAGACTCCTCCCAGAGGCCGGGTCTATCCACTCTCGTTACCTGAAACTCAAGCTACATCTGAATATATACGGGAGAACCTCCAGCGTGGGTTCATTCGACCTTCCACCTCGCCCGCTGGAGCTGGGTTCTTTTTTGTCAAAAAGAAGGATGGATCATTACGCCCTTGTATAGATTTTCGTGGACTCAATGCCATTACTATCAAGAACCGGTATCCCATTCCGTTGATCACTGAGCTATTTGACCGCATTAAGGGAGCCCGTATTTTTACTAAGTTGGATCTTCGTGGTGCTTACAATTTAATCAGAATCCGTTCCGGTGACGAATGGAAGACGGCGTTTAACACCAGAGACGGGCATTACGAATATCTGGTAATGCCTTTCGGGCTATGTAATGCCCCCGCTGTTTTTCAGGGCTTCATCAATGAGATTTTTCGGGACTTATTATATGTATGTGTCGTCGTCTACCTGGACGACATATTGATTTTTTCACAGGACCTGCCTTCTCACCACCAACATGTGGCAGAAGTCCTCTCCAGGCTACGGAAAAATTCATTGTTCTGTAAATTAGAAAAATGTTCATTCGAATTACCCCAGATTCCATTCTTGGGGTATATTGTTTCCGGAGTTGGTCTGAAGATGGATCCTGACAAAGTAAATGCTGTACTACATTGGCCCCAGCCAACTACTCTTCGTGCCATCCAGCGTTTTTTAGGTTTTGCCAATTACTATAGACGCTTCATTCAAGATTTTTCTTCCATTGCATCTCCTATTGTGGCCCTGACTCGTAAAGGGGCTAATCCTAAGCAATGGTCTACTGAGGCTATTCAAGCCTTTCAAACATTAAAAGAGTCCTTCTCTTCGGCTCCAATCCTTCGTCAGCCTGATGTGACACTCCCTTTTTTCCTAGAAGTAGATGCCTCTAATGTGGGCTTAGGAGCTATTCTCTCCCAACGCTCGGAACAGCAAAAATTCCACCCTTGTGCCTTCTATTCTCGGGGTCTCCTACCCGCAGAGAAGAATTATACCATCGGAGACAAGGAATTACTGGCTATCAAAGCCGCATTAGAGGAATGGAGATACTTGTTGGAGGGAGCTCGCCATCCGGTGACGATCTTCACGGATCATAAGAACTTGTCATATCTCCAGTCTGCCCAATGCTTGAACCCTCGTCAAGCAAGATGGTCTCTTTTCTTTTCCCGTTTTGAATTAATAATTACCTTCAAACCAGCTGCCAAGAACAAAAAAGCTGATGCCTTATCTAGAGCCTTTGCTACGTCCTCTGATATAGAAGAGGTTTCCAACCATACCATTCTAGACCCCAAATGTATCTCACTGGCTGCTTCATCCACCAAAACGCTACCATTTGGGAAGACCCTCGTGCCTCCTACTCTAAGGAGGAAAATCCTTTCGTGGTTCCATGCCTCTCGTTTTTCTGGACACGCCGGTGAACACAAGACTTTTGAGATCCTCTCTCGAAGTTACTGGTGGCCTTCAATGAGGAGAGACGTCAAAGAGTTCATTGCTTCCTGTGAATTATGTTCGCAATTTAAATCCTCCCGCAGAACCCCAGCAGGGTTGCTGCGACCACTACCCATTCCGTCCAAACCATGGACCCATATTAGTATGGATTTCGTTACTGACTTACCACCTAGTAAGAACCATAACACTATTTGGGTCGTAGTGGACAGATTTTCGAAGATGGCTCATTTCATCCCTCTGTCTGGTTTGCCTTCCTCGTCTATCCTGGCTGAACATTTCATTAAAGAGATCTTCCGTATCCATGGATGTCCATCTGAGATTGTGTCTGATAGAGGAGTACAATTCGTGTCCAGATTCTGGCGAGCCCTTTGTAAAACCTTGGGCATACGATTAGCACTCTCATCTTCTTACCATCCACAATCCAATGGACAAACCGAACGTGTCAATCAAGATCTTGAGACTTTTATAAGGATATTTTCATCAGCCAATCAAGACAACTGGGTAGAGTTACTCCCTTGGGCTGAGTTCGCCCATAACAACATGTACCATGAGTCATCATCCAAAACTCCATTCTTTGTGGTCTACGGTCACCATCCGTCTTTTCCGGAATTTCCTGCCCTCCCGCCCACCCAAGTTCCTGCGGTGGAGACTGTTTGTCAGACCTTTAAAAATATCTGGTCTCAGGTTAGAACCTGTTTGAAGAAGACATCTGTCAAATATAAATCTTTCGCTGATAAGAAGAGGCGGGCTATTCCACCACTAAAAATTGGAGATCGTGTCTGGTTATCCACAAAAAATATTCGTTTGAAGGTTCCATCCATGAAATTCGCCCCTCGTTTTATTGGTCCATATAGGATCATTCAAGTTATCAATCCAGTATGTGTGAAACTCCTTCTTCCTAAGAGTCTTCGGATTTCTAATGCCTTCCATGTATCTTTGCTCAAACCTCTTATTATCAACCGTTTTTCAACTCCTCCCTCAGCTCCGCAGCCAGTTCAAGTCCATCAGGAGGAGGATTTTGAGATTACCGAGGTACTAGATGCAAAAATTTCGCGAGGAGTCCTCCACTTCCTCGTTCATTGGAAGGGCTTTGGTCCTGAGGAGCGCTCTTGGATCAAAGCTGAAGATCTTAATGCTCCTGCCCTTTTGAAGAAGTTTTACTCCAAAAATCCGGACAAGCCCGGTTCCAGGCGTTCTGTGCCCACCTTTAAAAGGGGGGGTACTGTCACTCACCGGACCGTGAGTGCCTCTTCCCGGACATTTAGGAACCGTGGCCGTCCACCATCCTGAGGGTCTGCGCATGCGCAGCCCTTTTCTATACTTCAGTGTATACCCCTTTAACTTAATTGGCAGATCAGGCAACCTCCCTATATTAAGCACCTGTGGTCACTACCACGTTGCCTGATCTTGGAGTCTCATTCCTCATGAGTCTCTGAAGGTGTTCCTGTATTACTTGTGTATTCAGTGCTGCTGATTCCTGTGGTTTCCAAACCACTTCTACTACTGTGGTTCCATACCACTTCTACCATCAACTTTATCATCATGACTGTTTGCTGATTCCTATCCGCTGCCTCCGTGCATTACAGTCTTCTACACCACTTCAACGTTATTTTATATCAATGTGACTGTTTGCTCATTGCTATCCGCTGCCTCCGTGCACTCCAGCTTTTACCTCACTCACCTGCTTCTCATCAAGTCTGTTTGCTGATTACTATCCGCTGCCTCTGTGCACTACAGTCTCCTGCTTGCAACTCGCCTGTGTTTAACATCGTGACTGCCAGCTGACTACTATCCGCTGCCTCTGTGCACTACAGTCTCCTGCTTGCAACTCGCCTGTGTTCAACATCGTGACTGCCAGCTGATTACTATCCGCTGCCTCCGTGCACTACACTCTCATCTCATCTTTGCTGTGACTTCCTCGAGACTGCCGCTTTTCATTACCATATGCTACACTTCGTGATCTACAGCTCCGGCCCTGCGCTGCACTCCTGTTTCCCATCGCTGTTGGTTCCTGTGGTTGCTACTGGTTACCTCCGTGTGCCGCTGAGTCCTGCCGCTGTGGTCAGCGCTATCGTCCATCTCCTGCTGATCCACTCTCCACGCCTTCACGTGTTCCACTGGCCTCTACCCTCCTGTCAGCATTGGATTTGTATCTCTTCTACTACCCTCTGCTGGATCATCTCCATTCTCCTGGGTTTCCTATGAGTCCAGTTCCACGTGTTGCTGACTCCTGTGGATTCGTGTCCCTGTCGGTCTACTCACCTGTGCGCTGCACCTGCTAGACCGCTGCTTCTCCTATCCAGGGACTTCCTATCCAGTCGGTCTCCAGCCGCTCAGGTACCGCTGCAATCCCATCTGACTGCTACTGCTGAACCACGGTATGCATACTTCTCATTGACTGTGCTGTGTATTGCATATCTTGCTGGACTGTGTTTGGTTCTCTCTGGAGTCTGCTATCCGCTGAGTCTATTGCCATCATTGACTGTGTTATCATTGTGCTGGACTACTTCAAGAGACTTTCTAGATTGCAGACCTGATCAGTCATTTACATATATATATACCTATATTGTGCATATTACTGTGGATCGTGTATAAGGTGCCTGTGTATATCCTGTGTTGCAGTCTTCCCCCGTGCACCTCCTCACATATATATGCAGTGGTACAACTTGCTGATGTCAGACCACTGATCCCTGTTTCCGGTATCACCTGTTCCATTATCCTCTCACAGAGCAGTGGTACAACTTGCTACCGCAGACCACTGACTACCTGGATACCTCCACTTGGATTCCATTCCTTCACTCAGACAGCGGTACAACTTGCTACCCGCAGACCGCTGACTCTCATCACCTCCTTGTTTCTGTTGGACATTCCACCTCACTATAGCAGTGGTACAACTTGCTATCGCAGACCACTGACTACCTTCACGTGTCCTTGTCCATACAGTTCCTTGTGTATCATTACCTCATTATTACCAGTGTTGCTAGTCATAGACTTTCCTGAGCATCTCATCGGCCATCATTTCATGTTCCGTGATCACCCAGCTACCAGAGTACCCTATTACCATCTACATTGCTCTGGTAAGCCTACCATCTGGTGATCCCTGGGTAAAGACTCCTAGTGCCCGTGACAGTCCCCCAAAAACATCGGAATGCTTATCGTAAAAGACCACCTCAACATCTGACTCTTAGGAACAGATTTTCCCCATTACAGAGGGAAAGGTTTTGGAGTACTGAGGAGGATTTTTTTATCCCCCACCCCAACACCGAAAGAGGATATGGTTGACAAAAAATTACACCTCAGAGAAAATATATGAATAGCTTCTCCTATGAAAAGGAGATATATAGAAGACGAGGGAAACGAGGGGGATCCAAGAGAAAGAAAGAGAAGAAATTATTAGAGAAATCCCCAGCTCTTCAAGAACCCCTTAGTCCTACATCTTTGGGTATTTTTAATCTGTCTGATTATAATCTGTCACTCACCAGACTGTGAGTGCTTCTTCCCGTGTGTTTAGGAACCGTGGCCGTCCACCATCCTGAGGGTCTGCGCATGCGCAGCCCTTTCAAAACCTTCAGTACCTGTTCCTTTAACTTAATTGGCTGATCAGGCAACACTCCCTTTTAAAGCACCTGCTGTCCATACCTCGTTGCCTGATCTTGGAGTCTCATTCCCCATGAGCCTCTGAAGGTGTTCCTGTGTTTCCTCGTGTATTCAGCGCTGCTGATTCCTGTGGTTTCCAGACCACTTCTACTCCTGTGGTTTCCAGACCACTTCAACTCTCCTGTGTTTCATCGTGACTGTTAGCTGATTCCTATCCGCTGCCTCCGTGCACTACAGTCTTCAGACCACTTCAACTCTGCTGTGTTTCATCGTGACTGTTAGCTGATTCCTATCCGCTGCCTCCGTGCACTACAGTCTTCAGACCACTTCAACTCTGCTGTGTTTCATCGTGACTGTTAGCTGATTCCTATCCGCTGCCTCCGTGCACTACAGTCTTCAGACCACTTCAACTCTGCTGTGTTTCATCGTGACTGTTTGGCTGATTCCTATCTGCTGCCTCCGTGCGCTACAGTCTTCAGCTCATCTCAACTCTCCCGTGTTTCCTCGAGACTGCTACAACTGATTCCTATCCGCTGCTCTCCGTGCTCAACAGTTCCAGCTCAGCTCTACTCTCCCGTGTTTCATCGTGGCTGCACCTGCTGGTTGCTATCCGCTACCTCCGTGTACCTGCAGAGTCCTGCTGGCTGCTACTCCTCAGTTCTACTCGTGTCTGCAGCAGCTGATCCGCTCTCCGTGCTTCTCAGTCTGCATCGGATCTGCGCCTCACTGCTTTCATCTCGTCTAGACCATCGCTACTCTTCAGGGTCCTCCAGGAGTCCAGTTCTACATACTACTGCTTCCTGAGTATTTGTTCCCCTGCTGGTCTACCTACCTGTGCGCTGCACCTACTTGATTACCGCTTCACCCTCCAGGGACTTCGCATCCTGCCGGCATCCAGCCTTTCAGGTATCTCTGCACTCCTGTCTGACAGCCTGCTCCTGAACCACGGTATGCATACTTCTCATTGACTGTGCTGGTGTATTGCATATCTTGCTGGACTGAGTTGTTCTCCTCTGGAGCTTACTATCCGCTGAGACTTTTGCCATCATTGACTGTGTTATCTTTTGCCCGGATAGTTTCTATGACTTTGTATTATTGCAGTGCTGTTCAGTCATTACTATATTGTGCATGTCATTGTGGATCAAGTTCAAGGTGTCCGTGTATCCTCTGTATTGCAGTCTCTCCCCGTGCTCCTCCTCACATATATATTCAGTGGTACAACTTGCTAGAGGCAGACCACTGATTCCTGTTTCTAGTGTCACCTGTTCCAGTGTCCTCTCACATAGCAGTGGTACAACTTGCTAACGCAGACCACTGACTTCCCGGATACCTTCACCTGGATCCCATTCCTTCACCCAGACAGCGGTACAACTTGCTAAACGCAGACCGCTGACTCTCATCACCTCCTCGTTTCTGTTGGACATTCCTCCTCACTATAGCAGTGGTACAACTTGCTACCGCAGACCACTGACTACCCTCACGTGTCCTTTGTCCATTCAGTTCCTCGTGTATTACTACATATATATTACCAGTGCTGCTAGTCATAGACTTTCCCGAGCATCTCTATCATCTGCTTTCTCCTGTTCCGTGATCACCCCGCTACCAGAGTACCATATTACCACCTATATTGCTCTGGTAAGCTTATCACCTGGTGATCCCTGGGTAAAGACTCCTAGTGCCCGTGACATAATCTTACCCAGGACGAGCTCAAACTACTTAGTAAAGGTTTATCTTTTGCGCCTACAAATGTGTCTAACGAGTTCCATTTGTTTCTAGATCTCAACAGATTCATTAGGAGACTTACACTTAAAAGACATTTTTTGGAAAAGAATGAAAATACTGTTGAATCTGAAAATTGTAAAGTATCAATATCTGGCTTAAAACTGCCATCTAAATTTTATCCCCTTGAATCTAGGGGTAGTAATGTAGATACATTTTTTCAGCTAGTCAAGAAGGACCTTTGTCAAACTAATGTTACCACAAAATTTAAAAGAAATATTTCTCCCTCTGAGAGAAAAGCACTTGATAACTTAATGGCAATTGATAAGATTGTCATAAAGCAAGCTGACAAGGGGGGGGGAGGGATTGTTATTTTAAATAGGGATGACTATATTGCGGAAGCATTGAGATTACTGAACGATGAAACATCTTATAAAAAATTAGAAAAAGATCCAACAGTTGAGTTTGTGGAGGAGTTAAAGGTAATGTTGCATGGGGCGCTTAGAGAGAATGTATTAACCCGGGATGAGTATTTTTTTCTTCTTCAAGATTCACCTGTTATTCCAATTTTCTATTATTTGCCTAAAGTGCATAAATCCCTAAATAAGCCCCCTAAGAGACCCATTATAGCAGGGATTGGTTCCCTTACGTCGCATGCATCACAATATGTAGACTTCTTTATTAAACAGTATGTTGTCACTCTACCCGCATATTTGAAGGATTCCACCTCTCTACTACAACTTTTAGGTTATATAGAATGGAAATCCAGCTTTAAATGGGTAACAATAGATGTGAAAGCTTTGTGCACTTCTATTGATCATGCCAAAGGAATGGAAGCTGTGAATTACTATCTCCAGCTAGATGAGAACTTAGAGGATGGACATAAGAGCTTTATCTGTAAAATGATCGGATTCATTCTATCTCGGAATTACTTTACGTTTTTGGAGAATTTCTACTTGCAAACATGCGGGACGGCGATGGGGACTATATTTGCCCCCAGCTTCGCCAATCTCCTCATGGGGAGATGGGAATCTGAGTTTATTTATGGCGAGAATAATCCTTTTTTCACGTATATCATTTTCTATCGTAGATATATAGACAATATTATTCTAATCTAGGATGATCCCCTTCAACTTTTGGAGGACTTCTTGTGCTATCTAAATGTAAATGATTTTAATCTGAGGTTTACATCTAAGATTAACAATACCAATATAGAATATCTAGATTTGGCCCTTTGAAAGCAAAGGTTCTGAGATTCATACAAGAACCTTCATCAAAGAGGTAGATATAAATAGCTATCTGCATTATGACAGTTGTCACTTTATGAAATGGAAGGACAATATCCCCAGATCACAATTTAATCGTATTAAACGAAATTGTTCAGATGACAATTCCTTTAAGGAACAATCCCTCATATTTGCTGATAGATTTAGGGAGAGAGGGTACCCTGATCCGATTATTACAGATGCATTTATTCAAACAACTGATACGGATAGAAAAGAAATGTTAGCTTATAAGAGTAAAAATCAGAAGGGACGTAAAGATATTGTTCCTTTCATCACTGAATATAGTAAAGATGAGAGGAAAATAAAATCTGTTCTAAATAAACATTGGAAGTTAATTTGTATGGACCCTATTTTGGGATCTGTGGTTCCGACAAAACCAGATATTGTTTTTAAGAAGACTAGAAGTCTGAAATCTATGTTGGCACCCAGTTTATTAAAAGAGGTAAAGATAAATAAGGGTACTATTTTGAAGAACCTGGGAAAAGGTTTCTTCAAATGTAACAGTTGTAATATGTGTAGATTTACTTCTCCGTTGAATAAAGTTTTTTATGATTCATCACATCAGAAGGAGTATAAAATCAATGATCGTATTGATTGCCTCACAACATCAGTGATTTACCAACTGGAATGCCCTTGTGGAAAGGTTTACATAGGAAAGACTAAGAGGGCTCTCAAGTTTCGCCTTCAGGAGCATGTGAGGGCGATAAAAAATAGATCAGATCTACACACAGTTTCTAGACACTTTATGTCTTGTCAAAATGCTGATCCTAGTGGTCTCAAATTTAAAGGGATTGAGCATGTGGTGTTGGGTTCACGAGGTGGAGATCTAGCTAAGACACTCACTTGTAGAAAAATGTATTGGGTGTATAGATTGTACACTATGGCACCAAAAGGCCTTAATGAAGCTTTTGAGATGGCCTCATTTTTAGTCTAAATTGTCATGTATGTGGTAATTAACATTTGTTTCTTCTTCTCCTAGGCAACTTTGACAATTGTTAGGGGCATATTGTGGAATATCTATATATATATGTTGTGTCTATACATTTAGTCAGTTTTTTGATGTATTAGACAGTATATTACCTCCATTTTGGTGTATTCATTATCTGTTTTTTACATTCTGATAGAATATTTCTGTTAGGATTGGATACTGTGTTCTGATGTATTCTATTTCTGTAATATCCTTTGTCTCCATTGATATATAAAATAGGATTACTGTCATCTAATTAGCGATTCACATCGGGTATTTAATCTGAAATGTTAAACCGGATGTGACATATCGGACTATAGAGCTTATTTCCTACAGTCCGGATGTTGTAATGCCTTTGATATCGGAAATTCCAAAACCGGATGTGATGTATCCGGCTCAGGAGATTGCCACCCACTAACTGAGCACCGCACCTGGATTGGCCCTTGCAAAAGAGGACTTGAGTATTTAGGGGTCCGCAGTCATGCTGTTGATATTACTCCTTGAAAAAGTCTTATTGATAAGACGAAACGCGTTGGGGAGTTCTACCACGTCCTGTATCCTGTGATCGCTGTCGGGTGTTAGAGGTGTCACCGGCTGGAACCCTCTTCTACGATTGTGTAGCAGGCGCAGATAAGCCCTTTTTTAACTGTTTTTATGTACGGGCATTGATTTTACTTAGAAGCAGTGCTTCTCATGCTGCTAATAAATTTATACTTGCCTTGAGACATCTGGTCTCTATTTTTATGGTATCACACTATTGTGGTTATATTTAAGTCCACAGATTCTCTGGACACTACTCTGCTCATATTGGAAGGATCCACCCACTATCCAGGCTTGGTATAGATGTCTGGTATTTCCAATGAGAGTTTTATTCTACTGGCTTTAATTCTACTAATATTTGGTACAGAAAATTCCTACCTTTTGGAGAATTTATGCATTGTCAAACTTATGTAATGCACTATGTTGGCGCCCCCTGTCTTTTTGTATTCCATGTACTAGGTCTGACACTTGCAGACAGGTGTTGAATAACCGGGGAGCTGCCTACTACATTTAAGTATTTCAATTTATTTCAATTTACTATTACTAAAATAAGCGCTCTGGGCTTAGAGAACATCTGGGTAATATATATATATATATATATAGCATATTTTTAATGGGTTCCAAATAGAGGCAGTTTTCTGCAGCTCTGTTTACATAGGGGTGCAGCCTCTTCCTCTGAACAGTACAAATGCACGTCCCCTGACCTCTCTGATCCTCCTCCTCTGGCTTTGCAGTTCCTGGCAGCTTCCTTGCTTTCTTCATTGTTTCACTGTCTGCATTCATCCAGGGTTACCGAGAGGAATTCAGGGCCCCGGTACAACAACTTCATGGGGCCCTCTTATAGTTGGCAATGTAAATTTTTTTTGCGGCAATGCAAACATTTTTTGATGGGTGTATTCATACAATTGGGGGCGTGGCTATGCATCATTGGGCATGGCCAGGCCACCCTCCTACAGTAAAAAAACCTGCATTGTTGTGTTCACCATTGAACAGTCACCAAAAATTGGGATTGGCCCACTAGAATCACAACATTTCACACACTCTGCTCCTCTCTTCTACCTGTTCTTCTCACTTTCACCACCTGTGGCTGCAGGTTTCTTTAGTTGTGGCTTGTCTGGATCCTGGAATGTTGGGGGTCCTATTTGGAAAAAAAAAATGGGTACATTTAGAAACTTACAGCCTGCCCTGGCGTTAAATCACTACCACCTACATATTAATAATCACGCCTTCCTCCAGCCCCAATATTAAAATAATAGTATTCACATTTAATAAATAAGCCTATTTTCCTACCTGCAAACAGCCCCAGCAATACCTATTTCCCGCAACCATCACTGCCATTAAATAATTCATAGTTACATCTAATAAATAGACCTCATTCTCCCCAAACTCACCCCCACATTCAATAGCCCCCAAACCACCCCATCTTAAATTAATAGTGCCCACTATTAAATTGCCTCACCATCACCCTACAAACAAAATAGCACCCATTAATTAGCCACCACCTATCTCACACACACTACATTGCAACAAGACCCCTGTGCCATTACACACACATAACTGTGCCCCTTCATCACAACTACACTATGTCTTCTTATGCTCACATTGCGCCCTCCTTGCTGCTTTCCCCCTTCTTTATCACTCTGTTCCTCTCTCCCCCTTCTTTATCACTCTGTTCCTCTCTCCCCCTTCTTTTTCACTCCGTACCTCTCTCCCCCTTCTTTTTCATTCCGTGCCTCTCTCCCCCCTTCTTTTTCACTCTGTGCCTCTCTCCCCCTTCTTTTTCACTCTGTGCCTCTCTCCCCCTTCTTTTTCACTCAGTGCCTCTCTCCCCCCTTCTTTATAGCACTATCCCTTTGTGCTTTCCTCCCCTTGCCTCTCCGTTTCTTTTCTTACCTTTTGTTAGCTTCTTTCTTTTCTTTTCTTCTCTTCTGTCTTCTCTTCTTTCTTCTTGCTTGGTACTCTCTGTGGCGCTCCTCACTGACTGACCGAGCAGAGAGGAGGGACGCCGATGCCGCGATCACGTGAGTATGTCATTTTTTTTTTATATCTGTCCAGCTCCCCCAACCAACGAACGAGTCGGACCCAAATCCCCCGACCCCCCCTCCGCAAAAAAAAAAAATTGCAATAAAAAAAAAAAGAAACATTAAAAATTAGCAATGAGGGCCCCGGCACTGCTGCCTTGGCATTGCCGGGACCGGGTAAAATGTACCCGCCCCCCCCCTCCCCCTCTTGGCGGCCCTGATTCCACCCCCCCCTCTCCCAACCTGTGTGTCTGTCTGCTTATCTGTCTCCATCAATCATCCTCATCTATCATCCCCTGTCTATGTTTCCTCCTTTGTGTTTTTCTCTCTCTCCAATTATATGTGTACATTTCTCTCCCCATGTGTGCCTCTGTCCACCAATTTATGTGTGCATGCACCTGTCTCCTTTTGTAGTGTGTATCTGTCTATTTCTTTCCCCCTCTTTGACTCTATTCTCTAATTTTGTATGTGCACCTCTGTCTCCTAGTCTACCTCCCTTTGTCATTTATCAGCAGCTGAGTATTATTAAAATAATCTTTATGTAATGGTAATGTTCAAAAATGCTACTTCTGAAATTGAAACAAAAGTACAAATAGAACAGGTGATTTATATATTGTATGCAATTACAGACATGATTTGTTCTTTTACATAATGTAAGCAAGACTGCAACGCATGATATGCTTCAAAATTTAATTGCAAAAGTATTAATATGCTAGAAACAAAGAAACTGCTGTCTATATATCTTATTATTTATGCACAGATGAGAAGAGTTAATATGGATTAAAAGGAGTTATTTTATTTACTGGAGCTCCCGATTTCTATTCTCTCAGCAGGTGCTTTGGATGCTGTTATACTAGCAAGTAAAATGTAATAAACATTCAAACCTTGAGAGAAAAGTAGAGAATGGTAACCTGTAGGGAATTAATGAGGGGAGCATAGTGTTCCAAGTGAAATCAGCAGTTCAGTTTCAAGGACCCTTGGGGTAGTTCTATCCAAAACAAATAAATATTGTTCTCGCTATTATGCAAGATGTTTCACTATATATAGAATCTAATATAATTTCTAGGCCACTGAATATTTTTTCTTTTTTTAATTTTGAAAATTTGTATTACTGGCTGAAAGTTTCACAATTAAATATGTTCTGAATTATTAAATAATGTAATACACTTTGTTTTATATGTCTTGTATACATAGCCAATTGCATATTGCTCTGGATAAGGGCAATAGCGTTCATTGGAAATTACATAATTATTTGTAATAGATTTGGGTTATAATTTTGATTTTCATATGTGTCACAAAATATGAAACAGTCATGAGTGATTCGCCTAGTAACCCTAGTAACTCCAGTAGCAAGGAAAGCAAAAAATATAATTATTTTTAAAGTTATGACTATACAAATAGGCAAGAAAATATACATTTATCCATCTGAAGAAGTTTCGACTGTACTGCTCGTTAAGGGCAAGCTGCATGCATTACAGTTAGATGCATGCAGTTTTCCCTTAAAAAGCAGTACAATGTGAAGCAGAATATACATCCCAACTATCCTTACAGTTGGAGCAGTCCTGACTGAGCAGGACAGTCACACACAATTGGGACTGTCCCTCCAGAATCAGGACAGGTGGCTACCACTGCCCGTGTACTTGAAGGGGATGGGAAGAATTGGAAAGTCTCAAATGATAGCCATTACCCTTGCATACACTCTGGTGGTGCGACATGGAAAACTCCCTCTAGAAATCCTGTGTTTGCTCATACTGGTGTTATGTAAAGAAGGACAGCAGCCTCCTTGGACAGCTGCTTTAAGTCTGTTAATATATCTTATGAAGCACAAGATAAAGGCATTATTTGTTAATAGGCAAAAATGTGTTGCACCACCTACTCTGCAATTGTGATTGTTTTTAATAAAAAGGACCAAGAAAAATATAACATAGACAAATCTAAAACTGTTACTAACCCCAGTCTTTAAATGTGTAGGTACTTTGCTTAGCCAACTTGGTACCCATCGTTACTAGAGAAACTAAAAAGACCTTGTATAAGAGATGGCAAACACTCTGGGCTTGATTTATTAGGAAACTTGTCCAGAAAACTTAAGTGAGAAAACTTACTAAAATTCTTGCCTAAGTTCCTAAAAGAATCAGGCCCTCTGCCTCTATAGAATTCCTGTTTCATGGATAAAAGGTCCAGAAGACTCCCCGGCCTATAATCAACAACCTTTGTACTAGCTAACTTTGGTTGTGTATCATGAATTTGTAGACAACCACAACCATGGGTTCTGACAGTCATAGTGGACAGCCCATAGGTTAATCAGAGTCAGGACCATTGCTTTTAGTAGACGTATTATTAACGATGATGCAAAACAAGAATTAACAGCAGGTATATAATCAGCCAAGCATATCACACCAGTCAATTGATTTGGTTTAACTAGCTGCAGCTAGTTTTATTCAACAAATTCAAAACAAACAAAACATAAACAAAAGTTGTTAGCCTGTCTAGCCTGTGTCACACACAGAAAAACTCTCTTTCAAGTTAGGAACCTTGTGCCCCACACAGATACAAAATACAGGACTTACTGGTATCTGTTTGCAGTGTCTCTCAGGAGGCAACCAACCTTCTCCCCAGGTCTGAGAGACTAAGAAAACCGTATAGCAGGAGGGCCCCACTCGTGAAAGAGAAGCATAAGAAAGTGTGACTGCAGTTTGCCAAATCACCTTGATGTCTACAGAAAACATAATAAAAATAACACCTTCCCTACTTCAAACATGGAGGAGGTTCAGTGATATTTTGTGGTTGCTGTGTTGCAACATGCAGTGGGTGTCTTGAACATGTGCATGGCATCATAAAATCAGGAGATTGACAGACCATTTTGGAGCATAATGTAAAACCATGTTTCAGAAAGCTGGGTCTCCATCAAAGGTCATGAGCTTTCTAGCAGCAGAATGACCCCAAGCTTACTTAAAAAAGTACCAAGGAATGGTTCGAGTCAAGATGTGGGACTGTTGACAACAATGAGACTGAGTATATATATATATATATATATATATGTATATATGTACCTTATGGTTTAACATGTCCGATTAAGGTTCCTTACATATCATGTAAAATGTAAGGAAACTATGGAAACTGTTCTCCAAAAAGCAATGAAATTGACAACAATTCCAGGATGCATAATATAACTGTAATAGTACTGCATGTGTGTATTCCAGTGAGCAAACAAATCTGTAAATTAGCAGCTCCACCATTTTCTGAGTGACAACAAACTCGCTCCATGATAGTGCTGAATCTAAAGCTAACCACAGGATGTAATGGCAAACCATGTCTGTATTGCGCAAGAAACACGTTCATTAAGGTTTCTGCCTTCATCGTCGTGATTTCATTGCTTTTTGGAATTTTAGTGGAACAATTTTAATAGTTTTCTTACATTTTAGACGGTATGTAAGGAACTTAATCGGACATGTTAAACCGTAAGCTTTTTTTGTCTATGGAATTTCATAGCTTTTTGTAAAGTTAAAATATGTATGATATCAAATTCAGAAACATGAGCACAAAAATTTGACAGCAGATAAAAATCACTTGGCCCCTATAGTTTCTACTATTTTTTAATCCCTAATAAACAAGAGTGTTTAAATTGCTCTATTATATTAGCTTCTAACACCTCTGTTGGATGCCTATCCCACCTATCCAATACTGTTTTGGTAAAGTAATTTTTCCTCAGATTTCCTGCTTTTCCAGTACATGTTTTTTTCTCGCACATATCCCGCTGCCCACTAGCTTTGTGATCGCATGCACACATGCCACCGCCAACTGAAACAGCTCTTTTTCTCACGTCACCTGCTGTGTACCAGTCTCTCTCACATGGCACCCCATTTTTACCGGCTTTTCTTTACATGTCACCAAATATGCCAACAGATTTTGTCATGGGCCATCCAATATGCTCACAAGCTTTTCTCTCACAAGCTAGCCTGTATGTCCACAACTGTATCTTATGTGCTACACCAGGCCCGGCCAACCCGTGGCTCTCCAGGTGTTGTGAAACTAAAAGTCCCAGCATGCCCTGCCAGCTATCAGCAGGCTATCTACTGACAAAGCATTCTGGGGCTTGTAGTTTCACAGCACTTGGAAAGCCACGGGTTGGCCAGGCCTGTGCTACACTGAGTGGTGCAGCATGTATGTATGTATGTTCTAGCAGGCAGTGGTGGGGTGCAGCATATATTTTCTAGCAGGCACTGGTAGGGTGCAGCATGTCTGTATTGTCTGGCAGGCAGTGGAGGGGTATAACATGTATGTATGTTCTGGCAAGCAGTGTTGGGGTGCAGCATGTATGTATGTATGTATGTATGTTCTGGCAGGCAGTGGTGGGGTGCAGCATGTATGTATGTTCTGGCTGGCAGTGGTGGGGTGCAGTATGTATGTATGGTCAGGCAGGCAGTGGTGGGCTGCAGCATGAATGTATTTATGGTCAGGCAGGCAGTGGTGAGGTGTAGTATGTATGTTCTGGCACGCAGTGGTGGCGTGCAGTATGTACGTATGTTCTGGCAGGCAGTGGTGGAATGCAGTATGTGTATCCTGGTAGTGGTGATCCTTACAGATCTCTGCAGAACATCCCTCCTTCCAACAGTCAGTGGCGGATCCAGGGGGGGCGATCGGGGCATTCGCCCCCCCTAGCAGCAAAAAGCTAGGTCCCTGCCGCCGATTAAAATGGGTGGGGCGGGGCTAAGCGCGAGCGGGGGGCGGGGCTAAATGTGGGCCAGCCAGTCAGAGTGGTCCCAGCCGGCGACCACACCGGGAGGGGGCGGGGCCAATCGTGGGCGGAGGGCGGGGTTAACACAGGCCAGCCAATCAGAGCAAAGGAGATCCTTGCAGAATATCTATTCAATTTACAATGTATGGAAACAGATTTTTATAGCGCATCACTATCTGCTACTGACAGACCCCTACAGTGCAATCTTCCCTCCAACACTGTGCATGGTCCTCACGGATCCCAAAACTTTGTCCTATTCCAAATCTCTGCAGAATCTTTCTTGTCCTGTACATGAAGTGTTGTTCATGCCACAGAACACCCCCCAGCCAGACCTTTTCAGAGCATCACTTCCCCATCACACTACCCACTCCTGTAAGGACCATGCAGAGCATTCTGTCTTTCAATACAATGTGAGATCATAATATATCCCTGTAGAAAATCTCTCCCTTGGAACACAGCACCCGCTCCTGTCAGATCACTGCAGAACATTTCTCCATTCAAAACAATATCAACTCCTGACAGATACCTGCAGAACATCCCACCTCAAAAACGCTCCCTGCTCCTAATAGATAACTGCAGACCATTCCCCCCCTCCAGCACAATGTCCACTTCAAACAGATCATGTTGTGCATTCCTGCCTCCAAGGCAATGGCTGATCCTGACAGATCCCTGGTGAGCATTTGTCCATCCAACACAATGTATACTCTGAACAGTTCCCTGCAGAGTTCCCTCCCCCCAACACAGTACTGGCTCCTCATTGATGCCTGCGGAACATTCCTCCGTCCACCCCATTTCCTGTTCCTGACATATCCATTCAGAGCAGCTCTCCCCCCAACACAGTGCATGCTATGGACAGATCCCTGCAGAGCGTCTCTCCCCCCATTACACTGCCAACTCTAGACAGATTCCAGCAGGACACCCCTCCAACACACCAGGTGCTATGGACAGATCCCTATTAAGAATTCCTCCATCCAACAGAGAACTCGATCTTGACAGATTCCTGCAGAACATTCCTCTCTCCATTACAAAGCATGGAATCTTGACAGATCCCTGCAGTTCATTGCTGCCAAAACACAGTACTCGCTGTTGACAGATCCCTGCAGTGCATCCCAACCTCTTACAAAGTACTGGCTACTGAAAGATCCCTATAGAGCATTCCTCTCTCCAACACAATGTCTGCTCCTAACATATCTCTGCCGAGTATTCCTCTCTCCAACACAGTACCTTCTCCTGATAGATCACTGCATAACATTTCTTCCTCCAACACTGCACCTGCTCCTGAATGAACCCTGCAGAGCATCACTTCCAAAACGCATTGCCTGCTACTGACAGATACATGCAGAGCATTCCCCCCCCAACACATTACCCAATTCTGGAAGATTTCCGAAGAGCATTTCTCCCTCCCCAACACAGTACCTGATTCGGAGTGATCCCAGGTTTTAGATCAGTGCCTCAATCATATTAAAAGAACAACTCTCAAATTATGTTATTATATATGAGCAAATACTCGGGTTATACTTACGGGCTTACTGATAAATTCCCACAAGTGTATGGGTTAAAAAGTGTCAGTATTCAACATGTTCCCATAAGTGTTTACTGAAAGTGCACTAAACCAATTATTAGTATCAGTGAGAACATTAAAAGTGAATTATCTGGCTTTTAAATTTATTTAGACAGACATTTTTCAAAGTAATTTTATGGGATGGTGTATGTCAGTGAGCACTAATACTAATTATTATCCGACACTCTGATCATTAAGTAATTGTTTACAGGTAGCTTTTTCTCATAATCATACACACAAAAGGTCCGGTGGATGAAAGGCAAAGGGGTCTATTCATTAATCCTTAAATCATGTAGAAATGCATGATTTAAGCAAAATTAACAAACCTAAAACAGGAGATATCAGAGAATATCCCCTGCAATAGGCAAAGACATCACAATACCAAGTCCCAATTATTATCAATGGGGACTGCGGTCTGGGCCAATTTATCAAGCTCCGAAAACCTTAGCTTTACCCGCTCTATCATATAGGGAGAGCATTACAGGGGAGGGATCTTCGGATTCCTCGCTGCCAGGCTTTGTGCTCTTCCCCTCCGTTCTCTAACGAAATGGTCTGTGCATGCAGAGTAGTAAGTTACACAGAGTCATCACTGGCTCAGTCTCTTATCAGACGCGCTGTCCTGGTATGATTTTTTGCTAAATGGATTTGAAACTTCATCCCTTATTGCTGCAAAAAGCTGCGATAAGTTCTAATAAATTACATGACAATTTTGCGGTCGGTCACAAATACAAAAAGAACTAAGAGTGAATCAGGAGAAAGAGGAAACACAATCAAGAGTAAAGTAAAATTGTTGCTACTTGTCAGAATCAAAGTAACTCAATCTCTGACTGTTAAATATGTGACTTAAACTCCTTCAGTATTCTTATACACAAACAATTCACTAAATCTTTCACATCTGAAGTGTATTCAAATGTACACCTCTAGTTAACCCCCCAAAAAACATTACAAGGCCAGAGAGTCTAGATATATACAATCCAAGTGTAACCTTAGTCCAATATAACAGTTCTTTTATGGTGCAACTTCTGTTGCCCTTATATTAAGGTTGCTTCTAATAAATGACATTCCACCATTATAAATCTGTGAGAGGGGGGGCATGGTGTTTGAGGGGCTACATTTTAAAAAGTATTAAAGCTATTAAACTGAAAGTTGCCATGCGAATGAAGAACTGTCCATAGGTGCTGCAAGCCAAATTTCACAAAAAAAGAATAAAAAATGACAAATTAGGAATAATCTAAATTTAAAAATCTCGCCGTTTTTTCCACTTCCTGCTTTGCAAAAGTCACTGTTTTTCTGTTTTTTTGGGGGTGAGCGTATCTCAGTGTACAGGAGGTTTAAAGACCTGGGGTTTGTTTTTTAAGAAAGCTATTATGACTGAGGAGTGCCTTTGAGGGTTTAAAATTTTGAGAAAGTTATAGTTTTTTTTTTAATTTGGTAAAATATGCCCCATTTTAAAGATAGGCAATTTCATAACGTTGCGCATGTCAGTTAGAGGTGTGTGCTGGGTGTACTTAGACTGGCTTCACTTGAGAGCACAAACATGGCTGAGTCTCTGGCTAAGAGATTTTCATCTCTGAGCTGAAGAAATTACCCACATTTTCTAGCCACAAGGGGGCTGGTTAGTGTTTCGGGGATATGGGGGGGCACCCTGTAGTACTATTAGCCCATTCACTGCTCTCAATTGAGAGTTTAATCTCTCCCTGAGGTGCTAGAGACAGCTGTTAATGAATCCATTATAAACCTCCCGCCCCTCAGTGACATCAGTTAATTTATTCACTGCACTGAGCTGGGGTCGAGAAATTCAAAAGTGTTTTGTGGTACTTGTACTGATCACACTCAGTAGTGATCACAGCGGGGAGTAGATGTGAGGTATCTGGACATGTCCCTCTTTACAAGTGACATGTACTGGAGAGAAGCTGCAGATAATCTATACAAATCCACTTCTCATTGCCTGCTGTGGGCTGTGTTTTACTCATTGGTTCGTCAGCAGAATGTAGTGTTTTCACACACACTGCTCCTTCCCAGTGTTGTGCTGTACTGCTGTGTGAGAAATCTACTGCTGAAACCATGGAGGGTTAACTCACAGCTGATCTGACAGTCCGTTTCATCACTTCCTGTTTTGGAGGACTTTTTTGTCAGAATCTCTGTAAAAGTCTGTCTGCTTTTACTGGGCACCAGCATCAACAAAAGTTTAAGGGCTGGGGAGGTGATTACAGTGTTGCAGGTGCTGGTGGAAGCTGAGAAGGACGGAAGCCAGAACATACATACTTCATCCCGTCACTGCCAGCCAGAACATGCATACTGCATCCCACCACTCTCTGCCAGAACATGCATATGCACCAATGCTTGCCAGCAGCGCTGCCAACAGGGGGGTATGGGAGGTACTGGTGTATGGGGCCCGGGCTGTCTAGGGGGCCCGCTGACCACCAATGTGCTGTCCACTGCTGCTGTGTCCTCCCCGACATCCCTGCTACTGCTGTGAGCTTGGCAGTGACAGGCAGATGTCAAACGCAATCGTTCATCTCCGATTGGCGTTTGACAGCTACCTGTCACTGTCAGGCTCACAGCAGTAGCAGGGATGTCGGGGAGGACACTGCAGCATCGGAGATGAACTGCAGAGGAAAGACCTGCCAATTTGATCATGTGATCCGCCCCCTCTCCCTGTCAGAGGTCACACAGAGGGGCTGCTGCAATCAACATCTTTTTCATTCTGTTGTGAGTAAGTAATTTTATTTTACATTTGATAAATATTCTACATCACTCTTTAACTATGCCATTAATCTTTGTGGCGACATAAACACAGCCAATTCCCTGCGTCAACTTGTGCTTTTGTTTTGAGATTTTGGATTCTTGTTGCTAATGAATGAGTGCTGTAATTGTAAATGTAATTATCAGGCAATTTGCAGGTTATGTTGAAGGTAACATTTAGCTGTTAATATGTAAACAATTTATGGCAATTTCTCATACTTACGTACTTTACCATCTTAAATTGTGGGAGCCTGCGGAGGAGGTGGGCGTAATGGGGGCGGGGCTCCAAAACGCGCGGCCCCCCCATGACGTATTGACAGCGGTGAGGTGGGGCCAAACACCGCAATTCACCGGGAATCAAGGAGTTTTGGACCTAATTCTGCCCGCTTCACTAGGAAGTGGGCAGAATTATCCAGATGGTGGGCAGAATTATCCAGATGCGGGAGATTGCCACACTCTCCCGGGAGTCCGGAGACTCTCGCAAAATGCGGGAGTCTCCCGGACATTCTGGGAGAGTTGCCAAGTATGCAATTTCTGTAAGTTATTATTTGTAGCATACCAACAATCATTATACAGTAAAAGCAGTAACTGTCCTTAATGGGCTTTATCAGATTTTAGAAATGAAAAGTTCACTTTTAGCACTGGAAAATTACTAAATCAGCTTTATTCATCAGATAAAAGAGATACTAGTAACATTCAATATATGTGGAACAATTTTAGTAACTTGAGATAAAGGTGTGTTTAGTGGGGGTTTATAAATACACAACAGACTTTCTTCCATACATGCCCACTGTCTGAACCTCTGGGAGTTCAGATAGGTTTGGAAACCCGCAGTGGGTGATGGGGGCAATCATAATGCAACTCGCATAAAATTGCGTAATTTAGGCCCTGCCCACTTCAGAAAAGTGAGTGGTCTAATCAGCCTGGCGTCTGGGAGGACTCTTTAAAATCCGTGAGTATCCAGGACATTCTGGGAGAGTAAGCAGTATGCTTTGTTCTATTGACTGATGCCTCAAATGTTCATTTTCAATCAAGTGTACCTCACCAAACACTCTATATATAATTATTGTTTTCATTTCACTTTCTGGCAACTTGAATTGTACACATTCTCCTGCAGGTTCCACGAAATACATTCTTTTATATTTTTCACTTCCTACTTTTCTATCTTCCATCTGTGTTTTTTTTACTTCAAGCCCTTTGGTTTTTTTTGCCCTTGGATATGACACAGAACTGCCCTTTGAATACTACTGTATACAAAACACAAAGAAGGGCAGAGGAAGCCACAAAGATAATGCCGCTTATTGAGTAAATGTTGCAGGGGGGCATGTACAAACCTATGCATTAAAGTTGCATCTAGGTTGGAAACCTCTTTATATATGTAATCAACCAATTCTTCTATAACATCACACTGATCAAAGAGCAGGTAAAGCCAATTGTTGACATGAATCTTCCTCATTATCATCACAATTTATATATTTATGTATTTATTTGGTTTCTTTGGTTTCTAAAGTGAATTTATAGGATGACATTTTTGGGGTGCAAAGTTGTGACAGGGAAAGGTATAAACTGAAATGAATTTTAAAATATAAGAAAATTGTTGTTCTCCAAAGTAAAAAGAAAGAAAGTTGTAATAAGGTTTTAACCTTGATATGTTCCTGTGGTAAAGCTCTGGAAAATAAACATTGGTGTGTGTTGGAGGGGGGAGTGGGAGTGAAGCAGGTTGGATTTTAAATTAAGAGCGAGTTTGTTTTTGCCTACCGCTACCCTGTAGTGGGAGGTGAGGGGGTATAGCTTGAGTTGACAGGAGGTTGGGCATTATTACATTTGCCCCAATAACATAAGCTATCCAGGGGTGGTGGGGCACTCAGTGGGGGTGGAGAGCAGTTATCGTAGCAGGGAGGCGGGCCCTGACTTTTTCATTACTACTGGGCACTACAATTTCTGATGACAGCCCTGCCTGCCAGAACATACATACTTCATCCCATCACTGCCTGCCTGCACATACATACATGTGTTACATGTGACAAAAGCTGGTGCGCAGGGAGTGACATTTGAAAGATTCATTGGTGCAAGTGAAAATAGAGCTGGTGAGAATGGGGTGTCAAGTGAGAGACACTGGTACACAGGAGGTAACATGAGAAAAAAGCTGGTGCAATCGGCGTGACGTGTGCATGCGGTTACAAAGCTAGTGGGCAGTTGGGGATATGTGACAAAAAGGCATGCAGTGGAAATGGAGGGTACTAGGTTTAGAGGAAATCTGAGGAAAAATTACTTTATCAAAACAGTAGGGGGCAGGTGGGATAGGCATCTAACAGAGGTGGTAGAGGCTAATATAGTAGAGCAATGTAAACACTCCTATTAGGGATTAAGAAGAACCACTTGGCCCATCTAGTTTCCACTATTTTTAACTGCTGTGAAATTCTAAGCTCATAACTTTATTATCAATATTTTCACTTTACAAAAAGCCATGAAATTACATAGACAAAAAACCTTACAGTTTAACATGTCCGATTAAGGTTCCTTATACACAATTTACAATTTAAGAAAACAATTGAAACCCTTCAACTCAAACTACAAAAAGCAATGAAATTACGACGATTAAGGCAGAAACCTTAATGGACGTGTTCCTTGAGCAATACAGACATGGTGCCATCACATCCTGTGGTTAGCTGCAGATTCAGAACTATCATGGAGTGAGATTGCTGTCACACACAAAATGGTGGAGCTGCTAATTCACAGATTTGTGTGTTCACTGGAATACACACATTCAGTAGTAGTACATTTTCTTAGTTTACCTTTATCGCAGTTTAGGGTTTCTGTGTCTTAGAAAGGGACAGTAGAGTAACTTCATAAAAAAACTACAAAATAATATATTTGAAATACATTTAAATGGTAGAGAAGCCTCTGCTTAGTTTGGTTATCAGTGAGCAAAGTTTGCCATTATATTCCCTTACAAGGCCTAAGCTGACTTTGAACAACAATTCAAGGATACATAAAGTCAACAAGTAACTAATAAACTATTTCCGGGTAAACTGCTCAGTAGTGTAAACTGAACGCACAGAGAGCGCCAGAACAAAGCTGCAAGGGGTATATACATAAAATAAGAATATGTTCCCACAGCAAAATAAAAATAAAAACTAGTTTATTTTCATATAATAATAAAGGATATCAAATGTATTTATTAATGTAACACCCCCCTAGTGGCGTGTTAGTAAAACCCTGCACCTCAGTGAATTCAGGAGGGGGTCACCTTGAGGGTAAGCTAATAGTTTATGAAAAGTTACATAAACAGGTTACCATGGTGATAACCCAGCCCAGCCTGGAGACTGAGGGAGAAGAAGGAGGGGCTGTCATTAAGGGGGGATAGGAACTGAGAAGGGAGACACAAGAGGAGAGTTGTAGCTGGGGACCTGGGGTGGAAGCTCCCAGGCTCCCCCAGCATTGCCTGGAAGTCTGAGCATGTGGACTGAGCCAGGGCAAGGAATGTGTGCACTGGATGAGGGGGAGAACTCCATGCCACTATAGAGAACCCAAGAGAGAGGGGGACACTTTGCATGGAAGAGGCCCTGGAGTGAGGGCTGCTACAAGAGGCCTGGTAGCTGTAGTGTCAGATCCTGAGGCTGAGAGTACACAGAGTGACGTGTCAGAGCACAGGAGACATCATCCCCGCAGAGGAGGGGTGAGCTGCAGTTGAGAGGTACACAGAGTGTGTCAGAGCTGCATGGAGGAGAGGCTGCCTGCCTATTAGCATCCATGCATGTGCCCCTGCAGAAAGGGTATCTGCCGTGAGTATGGAGTGTAAGAGAGACCAATGATTTATGTTATATAACATCTGGATAACATTAAGAACTGTGCAGGAGGAGTAATGAGATATATTTGCAACCATATTCGTATTGCTCATTAAGAACTGTGCTGGAGAGAGTAAGGAGCTGTACATATATTTCTTTATTGCTGCAACCATTATGATTATCGTGCTGGAGGAAGAGTGTAAATAAAGAGTTGAGTTTGTTATAGAGATGGTCTGGCGCCCAAATTATTGTGACTTCTATTACACTGCACCAAAGTGACATTACCTGTGTCCCACTAACTACAAAGAAACACCTGCATGTGCAGGGACCCCCTGATCATTTACACCCATGCCCATCAGCTAGCCAGGGCTTGAGAAGGAGGTGCACTGTGTACCCTTTGCACCCCACACTACACACAGTGACAGGGGGTTACATTAATAAAGTAAAAACTTCTTGCAAAGGATTGTTTAACAGTCAATTGTTGTAAACTACTAGTAGTCTTCTTCTTGGTCTTCTTCTGGGATGAAGATTCACCCCCAGCAGCAGCAACAGCAGCAGCAGTGGGACTAATGCTCAAGAATTCTTCAGAGGAATCAAGGATAGTGCAGGAGACATCTAGCCTTAGCAACTTGGATGCATGACTAACTTCGATCGTTACTGAGGATATTGATGAGGACGGTTTTGTGGGTGTAGATTGCAGACATCGGGATGTAGGTGAGAGAAAGGTCCTAGCTGATGATGGACTGCTTATTGTTATTTTTTTTACCATAACTTTCAGATTTTCCCATCACCTTGCCATGAACTCGCTTCAAATGGCGTAACATGGATGAGGTTCCTAGATGGTTAAAGTCCCACCCTCGACTGTGGCTTTACATACACTACAAATGTCTAGACCACTGTTGTCAGGATTTGGGTAGAAATAATTCCACACATAAGAAGTGACTTATTTGGTTTTATGTCCAGGCATGACAATGGCCTTCTTCTTATCACGTGCCAGAGCTGCTTCCAATGGTGCAGGACTTACACAAACAACATCATCCTCATCAACATCCTCATTAGCGCACTTGTCGGCTGCACAAATATCCCCCTCATCCTGTTGCAATTTCAAAGTGGCATCCTCAATTGGTGTATCACCGGTTACACTCGGGCTGTTCAGGCACACATCAGCAGAAATGCTGAAAGGGGCCTTCTTTATGGGTACACTATCAGAATGGTCACGATTACACATCGCACTCGTGCATGGACTCTCCTCAGGGATTGGTGTCATTTCTGAATCTGAGCATACATTTTTCTCTAATGCCTTACTGTTTTCTTCCAGATCGGCTTTTACATGTAACAGTATTTGTGCACCACTTTTGGAGTCCGAATTACTTGGTCTTGCTTGGTCACGAGTGACCTTACAAGAAGAAGCCTCAGTAACAATTTTAGATCTCGCACTCATAGAGAAAGACGAAGGCCTCATTCTTTCTTTGCCACTGCGTGTGTAGAATGGCATGTTGGCAATTTTTTTTTTTTTTCGGCAGATAACTTTTCATGTATTAAAGCTCATTTTTTTCTTCACCACGGTCAAAGGTGTTTTTTTTCATGTTGTTGCCCTGGCTTAAAAAGATTATGTACTTTTACATAGGCCTTACCAGATGATGTACAGGGATTACTATCATCAGGACTGGTGGCAGCAGCTGCTTGCTACTCCTGCTCTTCTGTGTATTGCTGTGGATCCATTTGGATAACACCCTACACTTATTGGTGCAAATTCAGAAAAAAAGCATGCAAGGACTTGTATATTTGTATTTCAGCAATGGCAAAAATAGCAACGCAGCTCTTTTCTTTGGGTGTATATAACACCCTACACTTATTGGTGCAAATTCAGAAAAGAAGCCTGCAAGGACTTGTATATTTGGATTTCACCAATGACAATTAGCAATGGAGTTTTCTTGAACACTGCTACCACCCTCCTCTTTCACTTCTCTACATTTGCCTGCCCAACTGCTCTCACTCAATCCTACCCCTTCTGTATTCCTCTCTCAAATGTCGCTAGATCGCCATGGAGGGAGGAATTTATAAATTCCAAAACTGGCGAGATCCGAGATCCGACGACGTCACAATGATGTTTTGCCTGGTTTTGGAATCCGAAAAAGCGCGAAAGTACCGAGGCCGACTCGGCTCGGTACTCGGATCCCCTTAGTTCGGGTGGTCTCGGTTTTCGGGAAACCGAGCACGCCCATTTCTAATTATATATACTTTAAATATATGACTATTTAAAAAAACAGGCAATAATTCATTCACCTAATTAATTCACCTGCAAATACAAAACTAGTTCAATCAATGCCACCAGCAACTATTGCCACAGTGTTGTTATACACTTCAATTTTAAGTATTATTTGATTCAGAACACTTAACTTATACAAACACCCATGCATTAGAACTTCTAGGAGCATTTCTAAGTCACAGATATTTTACAAATGTTAAGCAGAAAATGTAGTTACAGGGTGTAGAATGAGCAGCACTGTGGCACAATGGTTAGCATTACTGACTCACAGCGCTGTAGTCATGAATTCTATTCAAACCAGAATCCTATCTGTGTGGAGTTTGTGTACCTGAGTTATTAAGGAGAGCAAGGCAAGAAAAAGGAGTAAATTTGATCCTGGACAACCCATGTTACAATGCAAGGGATGAAAATTAATTTATTATTTTGCATATAAATTAAATACTGGCTGTTTTTCATCTAGCACACAAATACCTGATAGCTTTATTTTTACGTTGAAATTTAAAGTTGATCTAGGACAAGCTATTCCTCAACTTTAAATCTATCTCCACGTTTTACATTTACCTCCCCCTCCAATGCAACATGGTTTTGGCAAGGTGCAAAGTTACTCCTTTTTTGCTTTGCTCTCCTTAATTACTCAGGCCCTGTATGTTCTCCCTATTATTGTGTGGGTTTACTCCCAGTATTCAAAGACATATTGGTAGATTATATGGCTTCTGATAAAATTAACAATAGTGGACCTGATTCATTGAGGAACGTAAATACTGAAACATGCTGTATTATGTGTTAAATTGCACTGTGCATAACCAGAAATTAACTTTATGCCAGTGAGTGCAAAAACATCCAATTCATCTTCAAGCACAAGGAAAACTTACATCAGCCTTCGATTTCAGGATCGGAACATGGAGGGGAAGGGACGTATGCACGTAGTCAATGTATAATAAGGGCGAGCCAAGCACGAGTGCAAGCAGCAGCGTCCGATTCAAGCTTTGAGCATCTCTATGGTACTTGTTTACCAGTCATATCACTTGCGCCATCTCTAGGTTAGGTGTAACTGCCAAGGGATAGTTATGATGGTTGCGTATACATGCTAGAACATCTGTTTGCAATCAAGTGCAACTGTTAAAATTCATTTTATGTATAGTAGACATTAATTACATCCTGATAAATGTATTTAATTGAACAAAACTTGTTTTCATTAATGGCTATATTATTAACAGCTGACAATAATTGAAAACTTTTTTTTTTATTTCTTTTTGTGCATCCTGCTGGAACTTTATATTCCACATATGCATTGGATGTATCCTGCAGTGTATTCTGTCTGTCTCAATATGGCAATATAGCCGTATTCAACAAGAGATGTTTCTTTGGATCCGCTTGTAGCTGAATACGGGCATGCATATTATTGGCATAACCTATTGGCCGATGGCTGTAATAGGTGTTAGCGGAATGGGAGAAAGATGTTAGGCCACACATTACTAACTTAACCAGGTTGATGGTTTATTATAATAGGATTCAGAGAAGTAACTTCTCTAATGCAGTATACCATAGTTGCCAACATTGGCAAAATGTGTTCCGGGAGCTGCGGGAGGCAGGAGGGTGTGTGGGGGCGGGGCTTGAAGAATCGCATCATTATTTTTGTGGCCAATAAAATAGGGGGTGGGCCCACAATGACGTGTACACGGCGCCACTAAGCCCAGCTCCCTCCG
Organism: Mixophyes fleayi; assembly: GCF_038048845.1. Taxonomy (NCBI): domain Eukaryota; kingdom Metazoa; phylum Chordata; class Amphibia; order Anura; family Limnodynastidae; genus Mixophyes; species Mixophyes fleayi. Next base: position 51,136,262 of record NC_134412.1, on the reverse strand, counting down.
TTTAATTTGTAGATCCGGCTGGGAATCAGGAGAATTCCTGCTCTCCCGGGAGTCCGGGAGACCGACCCTGGTTTCGGGAGTCTCCAGGACATCCCGGGAGAGTTGACAAGTATGCAGTATACAGGATATATGTACTTTGTATATAGTAAACAGTCTTGTGGAACACAGGTATTTATATTAGATATGTAGCAGTCTCATGTAGGCCCTATGTACTAAACAGCCATATAGTACATCTATTATTTACATGTAGGGCAGACACTTAAGCTCATGGTTGCCAACTCTCCCGGAACGTCCGGGAGACTCCCGGAACACTGGGAAATCTCCCGGACTCCCGGGAGAGTACTGTAAAATCCCGAATTTACCGGCGGAGTCCTCTTTCCAAACTGCGCATGCGCCGGTGATGTCATCGGCGTGATGACGCGGCGCGCCTAATATCCCAGAAGACCCCGGCCATTGCGGAACACGGAGCTCCAATGCCTGCGCAGTCCGCGGGCAAAGGTAACCGGGAGTGGAGGGATGTTGTCCAGTGACACAGGCACCCAGACGCCGGGGTACAGCAGCTTATTGTCTGTGTGAGGCGGCTGGTAACCTGGGCAGGGGGAACTGGAGGAAACTGTCAGGGGAGGGCGTGGGGAATTCGGGGGACATCCTGCCGGCCACATAGAGGGGCGATGAGGCAGGATGGAGTCAGGAGGGAGCCGGGGAATCATGCTGGAGGACTGGGGGAGTGAGCACATCCTCAACAGATTCATCTGGGGAACAACCAGGGGGATCCCAGTATTTACTTTAACTGTTAAAGTTTAAAAGTAAATGACATTATAACAGAAATTTCAATTGGGGCAGAATGTCTGCATAATTCAGCTTTCAATTCACCATAATGTATAATGCCCATGTCATGTTTTGTTATATTTCTTTTAGACACCACAACCTGGTACAATAGTTAAATTAACTATTGTACCAGGTTGTGGTGTAAAAGAAATATAAGAAAGCATGACATGGGCATTATACATTATGGTGAATTGAAAGCTGAATTATGCAGACATTCTGCCCCAATTGAAATTTCTGTTATAATGTCATTTACTTTTAAACTTTAACAGTTAAAGTAAATAACATTACCAGTTCAGCTGCTAGGCGTTGGTGCTCCGTGCTCCACAATGGCTGGGGTCTTATGGAATATTGGGTGCGTCGCGTCATCACGCCGATGATGTCACCGGCGCATACGCAGTTTGAAAAGAGGACTCCTCCGCGAACTCCAAAGGTAAAATCAGGATTTTACAGTACTCTCCCGGGAGTCCAGGAGATTTCCCAGTATTATGGGAGTCTCACAGACGTCCCGAGAGAGTTTGCAACCATGATTGAGCTGTGGCACGCCCAGTGGGCGGGGCAGGGCACGCCCAGTGGGCGGGACAGGGCACGCCCACAATGGTTTTTAGTTTCTCCCTGAAATGAATTTTCAAAAGTTGGCAAGTATGCTTAAGCTGCATGTCTGTGCAGCATCTGACACTATCACACAGGACTCTTATGCAGCTGCGTTATTATCCTTCTATACGCAGCACATCACAGCTGGACAAAAGTCACCGAGAGCGTGGATTAGAGGGCACGCATGCACAGTAGCGACGCATGGATTGAAGATTGGTGCTACATTTCCGGTCACTAGACCACCAGTAACAGAGACGGGGCGTAGCAAATAAGGGTGTGCACCGGCCACTTTTGGTGTTTTGGGTTTTGGGTTCTGATTAGCTTGAGGTTTTGGGTTCTGATTTAATTTGCCAAAACACCCCACGAAAGTTTTTGGTTCTGATTTTGGGTTTTGGGTTCTGATTTTTTTTTAAAAAAGCTTAAAAAGTGCTAATATCCAATTTATTTATTTTTCCCACGCCTACACTATTATTAACCTCAATAACATTCATTTCCACCAATTTCCAGTCTATTCTGAACACCTCACACCTCACAATATTGTTTTTAGTCCAAAAGGTTGCACCGAGGTAGCTGGATGTCTAAGCTAAGCGACACAAGTGGGCAGCACAAACACGTGGCCCATCGTAGGTGGCTGTGTAGGTTTGAATGGCCTTTTGCTGCTCCTCCATCCTCTGCAGCATATAGAGGGTGAAGTTCAAGCGCGTCACTACCTCTTGTTTTAGTTGATGGCAGGGCAGATTCATGCTTTTTTGATGTAGCAGGAACAGTGAACGTAGTTTAATATCTGATACTAATATTTCTGCACTGCAGGAACAGTGAACGTAGTTTAATATCTGATACTAATATTTCTGCACTGCAGGAACAGTGAACGTAGTTTAATATCTGATACTAATATTTCTGCACTGCAGGAACAGTGAACGTAGTTTAATATCTGATACTAATATTTCTGCACTGCAGGAACAGTGAACGTACTTTAATATCTGATACTAATATTTCTGGACTGCCTATTGAAGTGGAATCTCGACGGGATTTGGTACTGGGGACAAAATACCTCCATCAACCGTCTAAATTCCACTGCACAGATGGCGGACACCGGATGCACGTCTAACACCAACATAGCTGTTACGGACGCAGTTATCCGCTTTGCCATAGGATGACTATATAGGAGTGGCACTGCAATGGCAGACAGGATGGCAGTTTGAAAAACTAGGCCCCAAAGAGCACATAATGCCAAAAAAAGAGTTGCAAGATGGAATTGTCGTTGGGCCCTCCCACCCACCCTGATGTTGTTGAAATAGGACATGCGCACTTTAACAAACCAATCATTTCAGCGAAAGGGCCTACAAAACTGTGGCTGAAATGATTGGTTTGTTTGGACCCCCCCAAAACGAGTTAGCAAAGAAAAAAAAGAGGTGCAAGATGTAATTGTCCTTGGGCCCTCCCACCCACCCTTATGTTCTTGAAATAGGACATGCACACTTTAACAAACCAATCATTTCAGCGACAGGGCCTACAAAACTGTGGCTGAAATGATTGGTTTGTTTGGGCCCCCACACAAAAAAAGCTATTCATCTCTCCCTGTACAAACTAAACTGGCTCTACTGAGGCAAGATGTCGTCCTCATCCTCATCCTCTGATTCCTTGCCCCCTTCAGTGTGTACTTCCTGATCCTCACACATTATCAATTCGTCCCCGCTGGACTCCACAACCACAGGTCCCTCTGTAGTCTCTGAAGGCCAGTGCTGTTCTTGATTGAAGAATTGATAATTCATTTTTATGAACATCATTTTTTCAACGTTTTGCGGAAGCAACCTCCTTCGCTGCTCACTGACCAGGTTCCCCGCTGCACTAAAAACTCTTTCTGAGTACACACTGGAGGGGGGACAACTCAGGTAAAATATAGCCAGTTTGTACAGGGGCTTCCAAACTGCCTTTTTTTCCTGCCAGTAAAAATATGGACTGTCTGACATGTCTACTTGGATGGTGTCAGCAAAGTAATCCTCCACCATTTTTTCAATAGTGACAGCATCCAATGCAGCGACAGTAGACATGTCTGTAATGGTTGGCAGGTCCTTCAGTCTGGACCAGATGTTCTCAGCATCCCCGCCAGCGGGTCTTTTAGGAAAACTGAGCTTTTTCCTCGCAGCCACAGGTGTTGAAGAAAATGAAGGAGGAGCTGTTGGCATGTCACAGTCCTCTTCAGAGGACAATCTCCTGACCAGCAGGTCTTTGCACCACTGTAGACTTGTGTCCGCCGGAAACACAGACACAACATACGCTTTAAACCGAGGATCCAGCACGGTGGCCAGAATGTATTCCTCTGACTTTAAAAGAGTGACCACCTTCGGATCCTGGCAAAGCGTACGAAGGGCTTCATCCACAAGAGCTACATGCTTTGTTGAATCGCAATGCTTTACCAGCTCCTCCCTCACTTTCTCCAGCTGCTTCTGCAACAGCCTGATCAGGGGAATCACCTGACTCAAGCTGGCAGTGTCGGAACTGACTTCTCGTGTGGCAAGTTCAAACGGCTGGAGAACCTTGCACAACACGGAAATCAGTCTCCACTGCGCTTGACTCAGGCGCATCCCCACTCCTTTTCCTATGTCGTAGGTGGCTGTGTAGGCTTGAATGGCCTTTTGCTGCTCCTCCATCCTCTGCAGCATATAGAGGGTGGAGTTCCAGCACGTCACAACCTCTTGTTTGAGGTGATGGCAGGGCAGGTTCAGACTTTTTTGACGTTGCTCGAGTCTGCGGTAGGCACTGTCAGAATGCTGATAGTGTCCAGCAATTTTGCGGGCCACCGCAAGCATCTCCTGCACACCCCTGTCACTCTTCAGGTAATGCTGCACCACCAAATTAACGGTGTGGGCAAAACATGGGACGTGCTGGAAATTGCCCATATGTAATGCCCGCACAATGTTACTGGCATTGGCTGACACCACAAATCCCCATGAGAGTCTAAGTGGGGTAAGCCACTGCAAGAATATTTCCCTCAGTTTCTCTAAGAGGTTGTCAGTGTTGTGCCTCTTATTAAAACCTGTGATACACAACGTTGCCTGCCTTGGAATGAGCAGCCGTTGTGGAGATGCTGCTACAGATGCAGCTGCTGCTGTTGCTGCGGAAGGCGATGCATCTACCCAGTGGGCTGTCACAGTCATATAGTCCTTCGTTTGCCCTGAACCACTTGTCCACATGTCCGTGGTTAAGTGGACAGTGGGTACAACCGCATTTTTCAGAGCACCGAGGACACTTGTTCGTACTTCTCTGTACATCCCGGGTATCGCCTGCCTAGTGAAGTGGAATCTAGACGGGATTTGGTACCGGGGACACAATACCTCCATCAACCGTCTAAATCCCACTCCACTGATGGTGGACACCGGACGCACGTCTAACACCAACATAGCTGCTACAGCCGCAGTTATCCGCTTTGCAATAGGGTGACTAATGTTGTACTTTGTGCTAATGGCAAACGACTGTTGGATGGTAAACTGTTTGGTGAAAGACGTAGCGTTCTTACGACTTCCCCTCTGGGAAGATGACCGACTACCAGCAGCAACAGCAGCAGCAGCAGCAGTAGTAGGCGTACCGCTGCAGGATTCCTCGGATAAATCCCGGATTGAAGAGGACTCAGTCATGCTGGTGACATGGCCTGCAGGACTATATCTGATGGAGATCGTGGAGGAAGTTGACGAGGAGGGTGTTGGTGGTGTGTATCCAACAGGACCAAGGGATTTAGGTGTCCCTGGACTGCTGACGTTCCTAGCTACAGGTCCTAAACTAAACACTGAATTATGAAGGTTCTTCAGGTTACGTATAAGGGAGGATGTCCCTAGTTGGCCAAGATCCTTACCCCTGCTTATTTGAGCTTTACATAAGCTACATATGGCCATACATTTGTTGTCCGGATTGGGATAACAATAACTCCAGACCGAAGAGGTGGATTTTTTGGTCTTCTGACCAGGCATGACGATGGGCTTTTTCATCCCATGGACAACAACTGTTTCCCCCCCTGGTGCCTCATTTAAGATAACCACATCAGCATCCTCCTCGTCAAGTTTCTCCACAGCGCCAGCTACATCAATATCCTCCTCCCGGTGTACAACATTGACACCTTCATTAGCCAAATCTGTAACTGGACTGTGGGTGATCCTTCCAGCATATGCAGAGGGCGTGCTGCAAATGGTGGAAGGATCCACCTCTTCCTGTACAGTGATGGGAAGGTCAGGCTTCGCAACCACCAACACCCTTGGTCTCGCCTTGGGGATTTGTGATGACATCTCTTTAGAAGGCAGAGTTGTTTGCTGTGTTGTTGATGACAGCTTAAGTCTCTTAAATTTTTTGAGGGGTGGGGAGGAGGAGGGCTTAGATCCTTGGGTGAAGCTGAACCACGAGTCATGAACACGGGCCAGGGCCTAAGCCGTTCCTTGCCACTCAGTGCCATAAATGGCATATTGGCAAGTTTACGTTTCTCCTCAGATGATTTGAATTTTCTTTTTTTACTAATTTTAGTGAACTTTGGCTTTTTGGATTTTACATGCCCTCTACTAGGAGATTGGGCATCGCCCTTGGCAGACGACGTTGATGGCATTTCATCGTCTATGTCATGACTAGTGGCAGCAGCTTCAGCATTAGGAGGAAGTGGGTCTTGATCTTTCCCTATTTTATCCTCCAAATTTTTGTACTCCATTATATGCAGCACAAGAGAGCGTACCCCTAAACCACACACACTTTGGGACTGCAGAAACAGTGAACGTAGTAATATAGATTGCAGTACCTATCTTTTTGGGACTGCAGAAACAGTTAACGTAGTAATATAGATTGCAGTACCTATTTTTTGGGACTGCAGAAACAGTGAACGTAGTAATTTAGATTGCAGTACCTATTTTTTGGGACTGCAGAAACAGTGACCGTAGGTAAATTTAGCAGTACTAATATTTCTGGACTGCAAGAACAGTGAACGTATTTTAATTTAGCAGTACTAATATTTCTGGACTGCAAGAACAGTGAAGGTATTTTAGTTTAGCAGTACTAATATTTCTGGACTGCAAGAACAGTGAACGTAGGTAAATATAGCAGTACTAATATTTCTGGACTGCAAGAACAGTGAACGTAGGTAAATATAGCAGTACTAATATTTCTGGACTGCAAGAACATTGAACGTATTTTAATTTAGCAGTACTAATATTTCTGGACTGCAAGAACAGTGAACGTAGGTAAATATAGCAGTACTAATATTTCTGGACTGCAAGAACAGTGAACGTAGGTAAATATAGCAGTACTAATATTTCTGGACTGCAAGAACAGTGAACGTATTTTAATTTAGCAGTACTAATATTTCTGGACTGCAAGACCAGTGAACGTAGGTGAATATAGCAGTACTAATATTTCTGGACTGCAAGACCAGTGAACGTACGTAAATATAGCAGTAATAATATTTCTGGACTGCAAGAACAGTGAACGTAGGTAAATATAGCAGTACTAATATTTCTGGACTGCAAGAACAGTGAACGTAGGTAAATATAGCAATACTAATATTTCTGGACTGCAAGAACAGTGAACGTAGGTAAATATAGCAGTACTAATATTTCTGGACTGCAAGAACAGTGAACATAGGTATTGCAGTACTAATATTTCTGGACTGCAAGAATATATTGCTCTAGAATTTTTTTTATACTTTTTAAATTATTTTTTTAATTATTTTTGTATAATTTTTTTTAATTCTTTTAAATTTTTTTGCTGATTTATTAATAATTATAAAATTACTATGGACTTATCAGAACAAAGCACAGGACAAAAGCACCACTGGACTCAGCAGGACAGACACTGGCCAAAGCACCACTGGACTCAGCAGGACAGAGCACAGGACAAAAGCACCACTGGACTCAGCAGGACAGAGCACAGGACAAAAGCACCACTGGACTCAGCAGGACAGAGCACTGGCCAAAGCACCACTGAACTCAGCAGGACAGAGCACAGGACAAAAGAATAAAGCACCACTGGACTGATCACACAGGAGCAGGAGCACCACTACCCTACAACCTCCCTCTTCCCTAATCACAGCCCAAATGAAGATGGCGGCCGCAAGCGGCGAATTTATGACATCTGAGTCTCGCGAGATCCGACACGAGACTTGGATGTCATAGCCTTGTTTCGGATTTTTTTCCCGGGCGGAAGTACCCGAACAGTGCTCGGATCCCGTCGCGGAATCCGAGCCCACTCATCCTTAGTAGCAAATGCCCGTTTTACATGCATTTTTTAAAAAATTCACAATAAGTTACTTTTGCGTGTCTTAATGAATCAGACCCAGTGTGTTTATCTGCATTCTAGGTAATATAAATTGTATGCTTCACTGGGGCAGGGGCTGATGTGAATAATAAGTAACAATAGGTAGGTGCTATATTAATAACTGTTAATAAATAAATAGAATGCTTAAAAGTTTACATGATGTAAAATACCCATATTTTACAGTGAATACACACAATTATGCAATGCAAGTAGGTTTGTTTGAATTAATTTGGTTCATTAGGGGAACATAAATTCATGTAACATATTTCACTTGCATGATCCTCTAGGAATTTAATCCATAAATCCAGTGAATTGTAAGTCCAATTTATTCATGTTGATGTTTGTTATGGGAAAATTCTGTCTCAGAAAAAAACATCAATCCAGTTGTCATGGTGTCCAGAGTTTTAGTTTCTCAAGCACAATACCAGCACCTGATTTATCCTCTCAGTCTATTTCATAGATTGAGTGTGATAAGCAGTTCAGTTCAACTTGATCCCAATTTTAGTACAGAAAACTCTCAATACCTTTGAAACAAACTGTACAGCCCAGAAAATTTCTTGCAGCATACCCAAAATGAAGATATCTTTTAGTAGGTCCTTAAAGGGTTCAAAACAGAGCATTTTAGAAACGTGATTAACAATCACCATGAGTAGGGCTAGGCAGATACTACAGAAAATTTCTCACAAAGCGATATCATTAACTATTTTACCAATGACTGAAAGTCCCAATCAGCATGCCGATTCACGTCTACACATTATACACGTTTTACAAGATTTACCTTAAAATCTGTGCTCTTCGTTTGTCATAATCATCACTGAAAAGATTGTCAGTCTTTAAACTCTATGGAGATTTGGGGGTAAATGTATTAAGGTGCGATTCTGCAAATCCAGCAATTTTTTTCGGGAGAGTTGAAACTCACAGATGTATGAACCTGAGATTTCATGTAAAATCACCAGAGTGAGTGTCAAAATAAATATTTCCAAAACCGATAGAAATCAAACTGCCGACTGTTTGCCACTCTAGCTATGCAAGTCTCAAATGTAAAAGCTGCGATTTAGCAAACTCTGAGTTTGCTTTAAAACACGCCAAATACAACATACTGCATTCTAGTAGCATGTTCAGTAAACACATCACTGTTACACTGCCTGTCTATACAGCCGGAAGTCCCAGCAGCTGTCAAAACTAGAGATGGTCACTGACCCCCGTGTTTTGGTTTTGGATTCGGTTTTGGATCTGGATTACCGTCGTGTTTTGGTTTTGGTTTTGGTTTTGCAAAACCTCCATTGCGTGTTTTGGTTTTGGTTTTGGTTTTGTTTGGTTTTGTTTTGCTATTTTTTGGGAAAATCCATGTTTTTGGGCCTAAATTAACCCAATTTAGTGCTCCAACTGTTTTAGAGACAAGTAATCTAATTGTTGAGGTAATAAATCATCCCAAAAAACAGTTTAATTCTTCGTTGGTAGGCCTATTCTACACACAAAACAGATTGTCTTCCTCTCCATCTATGCATATTGGCAATGCAGCCATCGTCTTTGAATGTATATTACACCCTACACTTATAGTTAAATATGTAAAGAAATGGAAAAAGCCAGTTTGGTTTCTGTCTCTCAAGGCCCCCCTCCACTTGTATAAAATACCAAAAAATTCAGCCATTATAGACTGTACAATATTAATTGACATGGAGAAAGCCAGTTTGGTTTCTGTCTCTCAAGGCCCCCCTCCACTTGTATAAAATACCCAAAAATTCAGCCATTATAGACTGTACAATATTAATTGACATGGAGAAAGCCAGTTTGGTTTCTGTCTCTCTAGGCCCCCCTCCACTTGTATAAAATACTAAAAAATTCAGCCATTATAGACTGTACAATATTAATTGACATGGAGAAAGCCAGTTTGGTTTCTGTCTCTCTAGGCCCCCCTCCACTTGTATAAAATACTAAAAAATTCAGCCATTATAGACTGTACAATATTAATTGACATGGAGAAAGCCAGTTTGGTTTCTGTCTCTCTAGGCCCCCCTCCACTTGTATAAAATACTAAAAAATTCAGCCATTATAGACTGTACAATATTAATTGACATGGAGAAAGACAGTTTGGTTTCTGTCTCTCTAGGCCCCCCTCCACTTGTATAAAATACTAAAAAATTCAGCCATTATAGACTGTACAATATTAATTGACATGGAGAAAGCCAGTTTGGTTTCTGTCTCTCTAGGCCCCCCTCCACTTGTATAAAATACTAAAAAATTCAGCCATTATAGACTGTACAATATTAATTGACATGGAGAAAGCCAGTTTGGTTTCTGTCTCTCTAGGCCCCCCTCCACTTGTATAAAATACTAAAAAATTCAGCCATTATAGACTGTACAATATTAATTGACATGGAGAAAGACAGTTTGGTTTCTGTCTCTCTAGGCCCCCCTCCACTTGTATAAAATACTAAAAAATTCAGCCATTATAGACTGTACAATATTAATTGACATGGAGAAAGCCAGTTTGGTTTCTGTCTCTCTAGGCCCCCCTCCACTTGTATAAAATACTAAAAAATTCAGCCATTATAGACTGTACAATATTATGAAAAATGGACAAAGCCAGTTTAGGGTCACTCTGTCTATGACACCCTACCCTTAAGGATAAATTGCCCTAACAGCAGCCTTTCAAGATGGTATGTGATATGGAAATGCCACAAGTCCCTTTCCTCTTTGGGGGTAGATTGCACCCTACACTTACATAGAAAGTTTTAAAAAGATGTTATCGGCATCATCTTCAGCTTCATCCTCACCCTCATCAGTGTTATCGTCATCATCACAGACTATCAATTCATCGCCGCTTGAATCCGCCATTAGAGAACAGTCAGTGCTTGCATGTCTTGGATGGTGAAGGCCTTCCTCGTGGAAGATGTAGTTCATTTTTATAAACATCATTTTCTCCACATTTTTGGGAAGTAACCTTCTACGGCGATCACTGACTAAGTTCCCTGCTGTGCTGAACACTCGTTCAGAGTACACACTGGAGGGTGGGCAGCTTAGGTATTGCAAAGCAAGTTTGTACATGGGTTTCCAAATAGCTTGCTTTTCTTCCCAGTAAGGAAAGGGACTGTCTGACATTTCCATATCAACTACCTCTTGAAAGTAATCCTCCACCATCCTTTGCATGTTTATACTCATATTGGATGGACTTATGGGCAAAGTGACACTTTTTTTTGAAAAATCCTTCAAACCAGCCCAGATGTTAAATTGTTCTCGTCTGCCCCCTGTGTCTTCCCTGCTTCTTTTTTGGAAATTTAATTTTTTACGAGCAACAGCTTGAGAAAGTGAAGGAGGACACGTCGTCAAGCCGAGGCCCAGTTCAGCGGCCAACTTGCTGAGCAATAGCTCCTTGCAAAAGTTCACATCTCGCTCATTTACAAGTAAAGACTCAATGTAGGTTTTAAACCTTGGATCAAGCACAGTGGCCAAAACGTACTGATCCGAGTTCAAGATCTTAATAACTCGAGGATCATTGTGAAGCGAATTAAGTACTTGATCGACAAGGCCAACATACTTTGCTGAATTGCTTGCTTTCAGCTCCTCCTTCATTTTCTCAAGCTGCTTTTCCAATAGTCTAATTAAAGGAATGACTTGGCTCAAACTAGCAGAGTCTGCACTGACCTCACATGTCACAACTTCAAATGGTTTCAGCACCTTGCACAGCACTGAAAGGATTCCCCACTGTGCAAGAGTGAAATACATCCCCCCTCCTTTCCCAATGTCATGACTTGTGCAATATGCTTGGATGGCTTTGCGCTGTTCCTCCATCCTCTGAAGCATGTACAGGGTGGAATTCCACCGAGTTACCACCTCTTGCTTAAGTTGGTGGCAGGGCAAGTTAAACTGCTCTTGGAGCTGCTGTAATCTCCTACATGCTGTGGCTGAATGCCTGAAATGGCCTGAAATTTTACGGGCCACCGAAAGCATCTCCTGCACCTCACGGTTGTTTCGTAGGAAGCTCTGCACCACCAAGTTGATGGTGTGAGCAAAACAGGGAATATGTTGGAAATCACCCAGCTGTAATGCTCGCACTATATTGTTGGCGTTATCTGAAATGACATACCCTGGGGAGAGTCCGAGTGGTATAAGCCATGCATCAATCACATCTCTCAGTTTGCGTAACAAATTGTCAGCCGTATGCCTGTTAGTGAAGCCGGTGATACAAAGAGTGGCCTGCCTGTGACAAATGTTACGTAGTGGTGTACATGCTGCTGCTGTTCCTGCTGGTGAAGGTGAATGACCAACCCAGTGGGCTGTCACAGTCATATAGTCTTTGGTTTGGCCACTTCCACTTGTCCACATATCTGTGGTTAAGTGAACAGTGGGCAGAATGGCATTTTTCAGCGCAATCTCTACATTTTTACACACTTTTTGGTATAGTTGTGGAATAGCTTTACGGGAGAAATGGTGTCGCGATGGAATTCTGTAACGCGGACACAAAACCTCAATTAACTGTGAAAAACCAGCTGCGTTTATGGTGGAGATTGGACGCAGATCTAACACTAACATTGCAGCCATGGCGTCTGTGATTCGCTTGGCGACTGGGTGACTGCTGTCATATTTGCTTCCCCTCGCAAAGGATTGTTTCACAGTTAATTGCTGAAATGTAGGACTGCTCATTTTATTCACCTGCCTCTGGGATGACGATTCACCCCCAGCAGCAGCAACAGCAGCAGCAGGACTAACGCTTTCTTCAGAGGAATCAATAATAGTGCCGGAGTCATCCAGCCTTAAGTGGGATGCCGGGCTAACTCCGAGCGCTACTGAGGATATTGATGAGGATGGTGTGGTGGGTGTATTTTGTGGCCGTCGGTATGTCGGTGAGCGGAGGGTCTTAGCTGATGAGGGAGTGCTTGTATTCTTTTGGGAAGAACTTTCAGCTTTTCCCAACACTTTGCCATGAACTCTCGTTAAATGGCGTAACATAGACGAGGTTCCAAGATGGTTAAGGTCCCTCCCTCGACTGACTGTGGCTTCACATACACTACAAATGGCTATACAATTGTTGTCTGGATTTGGGTAGAAATAATTCCACACATAAGAAGTGGATTTTTTTGTTTTATGCCCAGGCATGACAATGGCCTTTTTCTTGTCACGTGCCAGAACTGCTGCCACTGGTGCAGGACTTACACAAACAACCTCATCCTCATCAACATCCTCATTAGCGCCCTCGTCGCCTACACAAATCTCCCCCTCATCCTCTTCTAATTCCAAAGTGGCATCCTCAATTTGGGTATCACCGGCTACACTCGGGCTATTAAGGCACACATCAGCAGAATGCTCACGATTAGACATCCCACTGTTGGATGGACTCTCCACAGGGATTGTTGTCATTTGTGAATCAGAGCAAATATTCTCCTGTAATGCCTCACTGGTATCTTGCAGCTCAGCTTTGACGCGTAACAGTAGTTGTGCACCAATTGTAGGCTGGGTAACTTTTTGGGATCTGCCACTAATAGCCAAAGGTGAAGGCCTCATTCTCTCTTTGCCACTGCGTGTGTAGAATGGCATGCTTGCAATTTTTTTTTTATCGTCACTTAACTTTTGCTCAGTTACACTTCGTTTTCGCTTCAATACAGTAAATTTTTTTTTGGTTTTTGTTTTTTGCACTAATTTGAAAACACTCTGTTGTTTGACATCGCCTTGGCCAGATGACGTACTGGGAACACTAACATCAGGACTGGTGACAGAACCTGGTTGCTCATTTAGATCATATGTGGACTGCTTTGAATCCATTGCGTAGATACTGCTGACAGATATGACTTTTGACAGCCAGAAATATTAATGCACAATTAGAGAGGACACCCCAAAAACACTGAGGAGTGCTTAAAATTATTGAGTAGATACTGCTGACAGATATGACTTTTGACAGCCAGAAATATTAATGCACAATTAGGGAGGACACCCCAAAAACACAGAGGAGTGCTAAAATTTATTGAGTAGATACTGCTGACAGATATGACTTTTGACAGCCAGAAATATTAATGCACAATTAGAGAGGACACCCCAAAAACACTGAGGAGTGCTTAAAATTATTGAGTAGATACTGCTGACAGATATGACTTTTGACAGCCAGAAATATTAATGCACAATTAGGGAGGACACCCCAAAAACACAGAGGAGTGCTAAAATTTATTGAGTAGATACTGCTGACAGATATGACTTTTGACAGCCAGAAATATTAATGCACAATTAGAGAGGACACCCCAAAAACACTGAGGAGTGCTTAAAATTATTGAGTAGATACTGCTGACAGATATGACTTTTGACAGCCAGAAATATTAATGCACAATTAGAGAGGACACCCCAAAAACACTGAGGAGTGCTTAAAATTATTGAGTAGATACTGCTGACAGATATGACTTTTGACAGCCAGAAATATTAATGCACAATTAGAGAGGACACCCCAAAAACACTGAGGAGTGCTTAAAATTATTGAGTAGATACTGCTGACAGATATGACTTTTGACAGCCAGAAATATTAATGCACAATTAGAGAGGACACCCCAAAAACACTGAGGAGTGCTAACATTTATTGAGTAGATACTGCTGACAGATATGACTTTTGACAGCCAGAAATATTAATGCACAATTAGGGAGGACACCCCAAAAACACAGAGGAGTGCTAAAATTTATTGAGTAGATACTGCTGACAGATATGACTTTTGACAGCCAGAAATATTAATGCACAATTAGAGAGGACACCCCAAAAACACTGAGGAGTGCTTAAAATTATTGAGTAGATACTGCTGACAGATATGACTTTTGACAGCCAGAAATATTAATGCACAATTAGAGAGGACACCCCAAAAACACTGAGGAGTGCTTAAAATTATTGAGTAGATACTGCTGACAGATATGACTTTTGACAGCCAGAAATATTAATGCACAATTAGAGAGGACACCCCAAAAACACTGAGGAGTGCTTAAAATTATTGAGTAGATACTGCTGACAGATATGACTTTTGACAGCCAGAAATATTAATGCACAATTAGAGAGGACACCCCAAAAACACTGAGGAGTGCTTAAAATTATTGAGTAGATACTGCTGACAGATATGACTTTTGACAGCCAGAAATATTAATGCACAATTAGAGAGGACACCCCAAAAACACTGAGGAGTGCTAACATTTATTGAGTAGATACTGCTGACAGATATGACTTTTGACAGCCAGAAATATTAATGCACAATTATGGGGGACAACCCAAAAGCGCTGGGGAGTGCCAAATATGAAGAAAAAATAATAAACCTCTATCCTCCTCTCTGCACTAGCGATTTTGGTTAGAGCAATTGCAAGAACAATATTGTATTCTTTCTCTGTCCCTGCTCTAATTAGCCTATGACTACACCCTGCTCTCTCCCTCTGTCAAATGGCGATGGATTGCTGTGGAGGCGTGTATTTATAAAGTTGAAGTATCGCGAGAACCGAGTCCCGAGATCCGACGACGTCACAATGACGTTCGGCCTCGATTTGGATTCGGAATTGGCGGGAGAGTACCGAGCTGCTCAGCTCGGTACTCGGATACCCAAAGTTCGGGTGGGTTCGGTTCTCGGAGAACCGGACCCGCCCATCTCTAGTCAAAACTGATAAAAATAAAAAAAGTTTTAAAAAAATAAAGCGTGGGATCTCTCATCTATTTACTATTAATCGTAGTGCTGCCAGCCTACTGCTGGTTGCGTGAAAATCGGGGAAATATTTTGCGTGGGGTTCCCCGAATTACACATAACCAGCACTAGGCAAACCAGCTGGGGTGGGTGGCACTACAGCAGAGGGACACGCGGCAAGGGTCCCCCTGCCATAATGACAAGCCAACCCCAAGCTGTTCAGCGCTGGGCTGGATTCCCTAGGGAGTGGGGTACGTGGTAAAAAACAAGCCCCACCCCCTAGGGACAACCAGCCCACTGCTGAAAGCACTAGGGTTCTTCCTACACCCCAGGGCAGTGGGTGTAGGGTAATAAATGGCGATATAAGTTGAAAAAAAGAACAGACACCATTTTGTTTTGTGGAACTACAGGTCCCAGCCAGCCAGGGTGCCATAAACAGTGTGGGCATGCTGATACTTGTATAACTACAAGCACCAGCATACCCATGGCAGCCAGGACATGTTGGCATTTGGAGAACCACAAGTGTCAACATGCCCTGACACCCATGGCTGGCTGGGATCTGTAGTTCCACAAAAGAAAATTAACCACCACACCCTCATTTATACCATATACTTTAATTAAAAATAATAAATCCCCAATATACTTACCACTGATGTTTTCATCTGTTGTCAGCAGCTTTTAATCCTGTCTGTAAAACAGGTCCCAAATAAATTTGTATCAAATAGTCCGGCTTGACCAAGTCCAAAATAAATTTGTAAGTTTTCATTTCTTCTGACCAGGAGGGCCCTCTTGTTGTTTGAAGTCTTCTTATCTTCAGCCAGAAGGGCCCCAGATTTTTAAGATCCTATCCGGAACATGCTTGTGTAAAAATAAAAAATAAATGGAGAGCCGCCGCAAACAGCTTCTACACTGTAGAAGCTCCGATACGCAATGAACTTAGTTCATGCGCTAGTATAGTATAGTATTAGTATAGTATTAGGGGATTTTCCCACGCTGCCAGTTGGGTCTGCAAGCCTAAAAATCATTAGAGTGGTATTTACTTCCTGTTACTGGAAAAATACAGACAGAATGCTGAACAGTGGAGAACCTGAACATACAGAACAACATTTCACAGAATAAATAGGAGCACTCTAATATACTGTAACTTCACAGCATCCTCCTCTCAGTCATCTATGCAGAGATGACAGCAATAAAATAGATGTACATCTACCTGTATACTTTACACTAATCAGTATTTGAAAGTGCAACTTTTCTGATCCATAATGTAAATGAACACTTCGGGGTAAATGTATCAAACTGCAATTGTGGCACAGCAAATATTTTCATAGCTATAGCCTGCTATATTTAAAATGGAAATTTATATAAAGTCAAGTTTTAATTAAATTGCCTTTTTAATTCTAGACATCGATGCTGCCAAAAATCAGCAATTTGCCATAATCGCAGTTTGATACATTTACCCCATGGTCGACAAGATTATCAAGAATGGCTGATCGTCTATGCTGTAGGTTTATGATGGTCCCACAAGTTCAAGTTAGAAATGCATGATGTTTTACAATGTTCCATGGGTAAAGTTAATTTAAATGAAAGTAAAAAATCCAGACGCAGCATAAAAGTCATATTAATGGGGCTTGTGGAGGACCATAAAAGGTCTCATCGTATTCACTGGCTCAATAAAGCTCTAATAATGGTTTGTTTCCACCACTGTTTCCTTTGTCAGCTATGTTGCATTGCTTAATTGTAAGTAAGTCTAATTAATTAAATTCCTTCACCTATAATTGTTTGTGCACACCGTTTCTCAACAAATACAGCTCCTTTAAACAGAAAGACTAGGCTGATTTGGTATCCATTAATGTTTTTATTTAAACAAGCTGGGTGATTGCTAGCTACTAGCTGGCAATAGTTCCATAACGGCACAAAAAATGATTCATTTTTATTTGAGATGCTCAGGAATGGGAAGCCAGAGTTTTCTTGTAATCTCTATAAAAAGAAAAAGTTCCAGTGAAATTACCTCTGACAGTACTGCGTTCCTCGTGAATCTGGAAGGAAGGCGGTGGGGTGTTGTAGGAAAGTGGAAATGTTTCTTACTGACAGAGGTTGTGAACTCAAATTTATGGGGATGGTGAAAATAAAAACATTTCAGAGAGGCTCATCAGCGAGTCCTTGCAACAATCGATTAAAGCATGTTCTGCAGGAAATCTGAAATTTATTTGATTTATGAGCCACTGTGCAGTTATAAGTCATTTTCTTGGGACAGCTAGTTCATAATCCCGTATGTTACAATGCCATTAGGCTACACCATAGAATCTCAGCCTGCAAACAATCTTTCCAAAATGTAATTTTCTAACAAATATTTTCTAGGAAATAAGATAATCATATAGAGCACAGACCTGTGGTTTCAAACTAGTTTGCCTTTGAATAAATAAGTGCACTATAATCCATCCCAGTCACATTTTGAGTTTACCATGTTGTCTCTGATTAAATGGATAGTGAGTACAAGCAGCCAACAAATCTATTGTTTATTTACTTTACTTGACATTAATGGTGGCTTAGTGCTATTTTGATTTTTTCCTCTTTTCATTTTAAACTGAGACAGTTAACCCTGTGACTGACAGGTTATTCAACTACTGCAGAGAAAGATCAAACTAAGCAAAGGACAAAATAACATTTTTCATCATCTATCCTATTACAGATATGAGCAAGCAAAGGCAACATAAAATGAATACCATTCTCAGATATGATGTTCCTTGTTGCCTATTTCATTCTAAGCTAAACCAATATGTCAGTATTTAATTGTCTAAAGCGGCGGTTCCCAAAGTGTGCTGGGTGCCGCGGCGCTGTCACTGGGGTGCCGCGAGCCAGCCATAGAAAAAGCCAAAGAGCACATAAAACCCATCAGACTCCTCTCTCCCACAGCTGTCCCTGAATAACGACGTCAGTGTCAGTGACGTCAGTGACAGCTGCGGGAGAGAGGAGTCTGCTGGGTCCCGGAGCCGCGCTGATTGGTAAGTTTATGTGCTCTTTGGTTTTTTCTATGGCTGGCTCGCGGAAAAAAGGAGTGAGAGGGAGTGCGACAGCGGGGCAGGCAGAGGGGCAGGAGTGTGACAGCGGGCAGACAGAGGGGCAGGAGTGTGACAGCGGGCAGACAGAGGGGCAGGGGTGTGACAGCGGGCAGACAGAGGGGCAGGAGTGTGACAGCGGGCAGACAGAGGGGCAAGAGTGTGACAGCGGGGCAGACAAAGGGGCAGGAGTGTGACAGCGGGGCAGACAGAGGGGCAGGTGTGTGACAGCGGGGCAGACAGAGGGGCAGGAGTGTGACAGTGGGCAGACAGAGGGGCAGGAGTGTGACAGCGGGCAGACAGCGGAGCAGACAGAGGGGCAGGAGTGTGACAGAGGGGCAGGAGTGTGACAGCGGGCAGACAGAGGGGCAGGAGTGTGACAGCTGGCAGACAGAGGGGCAGGAGTGTGACAGCGGGCAGACAGAGGGGCAGGAGTGTGACAGCGGGCAGACAAAGGGGCAGGAGTGTGACAGCGGGGCAGACAGAGGGGCAGGAGTGTGACAGCGGGCAGACAGAGGGGCAGGAGTGTGACAGCGGGGCAGACAGAGGGGCAGGAGTGTGACAGCGGGCAGACAGAGGGGCAGGAGTGTGACAGCGGGCAGACAGAGGGGCAGGAGTGTGACAGCGGGGCAGACAGAGGGGCATGAGTGTGACAGCGGGCAGACAGAGGGGCAGGAGTGTGACAGCGGGCAAACAGAGGGGCAGGAGTGTGACAGCGGGCAGACAGAGGGGCAGGAGTGTGACAGCGGGCAGACAGAGGGGCAGGAGTGTGACAGCGGGGCAGACAGAGGGCAGGAGTGTGACAGCAGGCAGACAAAGGGGCAGGAGTGTGACAGCGGGGCAGACAGAGGGGCAGGAGTGTGACAGCGGGCAGACAGAGGGGCAGGAGTGCGACAGCGGGGCAGACAGAGGGGCAGGAGTGTGACAGCGGGCAGACAGAGGGGCAGGAGTGTGACAGCGGGCAGACAGCGGAGCAGACAGAGGGGCAGGAGTGTGACAGTGGGCAGACAGAGGGGCAGGAGTGTGACAGCGGGCAGACAGCGGAGCAGACAGAGGGGCAGGAGTGTGACAGAGGGGCAGGAGTGTGACAGCGGGCAGACAGAGGGGCAGGAGTGTGACAGCGGGCAGACAGAGGGGCAGGAGTGTGACAGCGGGCAGACAGAGGGGCAGGAGTGTGACAGCGGGGCAGACAGAGGGCAGGAGTGTGACAGCAGGCAGACAAAGGGGCAGGAGTGTGACAGCGGGGCAGACAGAGGGGCAGGAGTGTGACAGCGGGCAGACAGAGGGGCAGGAGTGCGACAGCGGGGCAGACAGAGGGGCAGGAGTGTGACAGCGGGCAGACAGAGGGGCAGGAGTGTGACAGCGGGCAGACAGCGGAGCAGACAGAGGGGCAGGAGTGTGACAGTGGGCAGACAGAGGGGCAGGAGTGTGACAGCGGGCAGACAGCGGAGCAGACAGAGGGGCAGGAGTGTGACAGAGGGGCAGGAGTGTGACAGCGGGCAGACAGAGGGGCAGGAGTGTGACAGCGGGCAGACAGAGGGGCAGGAGTGTGACAGCGGGCAGACAGAGGGGCAGGAGTGTGACAGCGGGCAGACAAAGGGGCAGGAGTGTGACAGCGGGGCAGACAGAGGGGCAGGAGTGTGACAGCGGGCAGACAGAGGGGCAGGAGTGTGACAGCGGGGCAGACAGAGGGGCAGGAGTGTGACAGCGGGCAGACAGAGGGGCAGGAGTGTGACAGCGGGCAGACAGAGGGGCAGGAGTGTGACAGCGGGGCAGACAGAGGGGCAGGAGTGTGACAGCGGGCAGACAGAGGGGCAGGAGTGTGACAGCGGGCAAACAGAGGGGCAGGAGTGTGACAGCGGGCAGACAGAGGGGCAGGAGTGTGACAGCGGGCAGACAGAGGGGCAGGAGTGTGACAGCGGGGCAGACAGAGGGCAGGAGTGTGACAGCAGGCAGACAAAGGGGCAGGAGTGTGACAGCGGGGCAGACAGAGGGGCAGGAGTGTGACAGCAGGCAGACAGAGGGGCAGGAGTGCGACAGCGGGGCAGACAGAGGGGCAGGAGTGTGACAGCGGGCAGGCAGAGGGGCAGGAGTCTGACAGCGGGCAGACAGCTGAGCAGACAGAGGGGCAGGAGTGTGACAGCGGGGTCAGACAGCGGGGCAGGAGTGTGACAGCGGGCAGACAGAGGGGCAGGAGTGTGACAGCGGGCAGACAGCGGAGCAGACAGAGGGGCAGGAGTGTGACAGCGGGGCAGACAGAGGGGCAGGAGTGTGACAGCGGGGCAGACAGAGGGGCAGGAGTGTGACAGCGGGCAGACAGAGGGGCAAGGGTGTGACAGCGGGCAGACAGCGGAGCAGACAGAGGGGCAGGAGTGTGACAGCGGGCAGACAGAGGGGCAGGAGTGTGACAGCGGGGCAGACAGAGGGGCAGGAGTGTGACAGCGGGCAGACAGAGGGGCAGGAGTGTGACAGCGGGGCAGACAGAGGGGCAGGAGTGTGACAGCGGGTAGACAGCGGGGCAGGAGTGTGACAGCGGGCAGACAGAGGGGTAGAGGAGGGTGACAGTGGGGCAGAGGAGGGGGACAGCGGGGCAGAGGAGGGGGACATTGTGAGAGGGGCAGTGGAGGGGGACACAGTGTGACAGGGGCAGTGGAGGGGGACACAGTGTGACAGGGGCAGAGGAGGAGGACAGCGTGAGTGGGGCAGTGGAGGGGTACACAGCGTGAGAGGGGCAGTGGAGGGGGACACAGCATGAGAGGGGCAGTGGAGGGGTACACAGCATGAGAGGGGCAGTGGAGGGGGACACAGCGTGAGAGGGGCAGTGGAGGGGGACACAGCATGACAGAGGGCAGAGGATGGGGACAGCGTGACAGAGGGTAGAGGACGGGGACAGCGTGAAAGAGGGCAGAGGACGGGGACAGCGTGACAGAGGGCAGAGGGGGGGACAGCGTGACAGAGGGCAGAGGGGGGGACAGCGTGACAGAGGGCAGAGGAGGGGGACAGCGTGAGTGGGGCAGTGGAGGGGGACACAGCGTGACAGGGGCAGAGGAGGAGGACAGCGTGAGTGGGGCAGTGGAGGAGGACACAGCATGAGAGGGGCAGTGGAGGGGGTCACAGCGTGAGAGGGGCAGTGGAGGGGGACACAGCGTGACAGAGGGCAGAGGATGGGGACAGCGTGACAGAGGGCAGAGGACAGGGACAGCATGACAGAGGGTAGAGGACGGGGACAGCGTGACAGAGGGCAGAGGACGGGGACAGCGTGACAGAGGGCAGAGGGGGGACAGAGTGACAGAGGGCAGAGGGGGGGACAGCGTGACAGAGGGCAGAGGAGGGGGACAGCGTGAGTGGGGCAGTGGAGGGGGACACAGTGTGACAGGGGCAGAGGAGGAGGACAGCGTGAGTGGGGCAGTGTAGGGGGACACAGCGTGAGAGGGGCAGTGGAGGGGGACACAGCGTGAGAGGGGCAGTGGAGGGGGACACAGCGTGAGAGGGACAGTGGAGGGGGACACATCTTGACAGAGGGCAGAGGATGGGGACAGCGTGACAGAGGGCAGAGGACGGGGACAGCGTGACAGAGGGTAGAGGACGGGGACAGCATGACAGAAGGCAGAGGACGGGGACAGCGTGACAGAGGGCAGAGGGGGGGACAGCATGACAGAGGGCAGAGGAGGGGGACAGCATGACAGAGGGCAGAGGAGAGGGGGACAGCGTGACAGAGGGCAGAGGAGGGGGGACATCGTGAGAGAGGGCAGAGGAGGGGGACATCGTGAGAGAGGGCAGAGGAGGGAGACATCGTGAGAGAGGGCAGAGGAGGGGGGACAGTGTGACAGAGAGCACAGGAGGGGGGACAGCATGACAGAGAGCAGAGGAGGGGGGACAGCATGACAGAGGGCAGAGGGGGCAGTGTGAGAGAGGGCAGTGTGTCTGGATGCAGAGGGGCAGTGTGTCTGGATGCAGAGGGGGCAGTGTGTCTGAATGCAGAGGGGGCAGAGTGCCTGAGGGCAGAGTGTCTGGATGCAGAGGGGGCATTTTTGCATACAATTAAATAAGTATTTCTGTCCTGACCTAAATACTTATTACATTTTTTTGACCCAACTACTTCTAAAACAGGACTGCTTAATGATTATTTTGGAGGGGTGCCTTGAAAAAATTTGGAGACTCTAAGGGTGCCGCGAACTGCAAAGGTTTGGGAACCACTGGTCTAAACTATAGCACAACAAAAATTATAAACATTATATGAATGGCATAAACAATAACCATAGTATAAAATATGTGTATGTATGTTTATATACAGAAGTGTAATAGTAGAAACCAGCAGGGAGACCAGCTGGTAAAACACAAACTAAAAGAGAGACAGCATTTACCAAATTAACATACATGTCAATTTTATTCTGCCCAGTTAGACAAACAAGTGATCAGAATTTCAATCTCTATTTGAGACCTTTGTGAAGATAACTAGTTCCTGTGCTCCTTACCTTAATATACCCAAAGGAAAGATGAATAAACCGCTTATGGTGCATTCACCAAGTATTGGGACGGGGCTAAGTGGAACAGGCATCATGACACATTCCACTGTGGTAGACAAACACCAATGTGTTAGAAAGCAAAATGCAAGAATAAAAAATGTGAGAGTTAGAATTTAACAGTTAAACACAAAGCTAGGATCATAGAATGTGTATTATATGCATACATATCAGTAAGAAGTAGCTATGGCTTCCAAGAGGAATTTTGGGCCCCATTCCATAGATGCTTAGGGCAGAGTTTGTGTGCCGTCATGAAACTGTGGCACACTGCTGAATGGGAACTGACTTGGAGGCATGGCTGCACCTTGTTGTATAATACAACTGTTTTCATGTTTCACTCATTGATGTTGTCTTAGCTGTTTAATTCTCTTTTTCATTAACAATGGTAGGAACTGGTTATTGAAATCAAAATGATTAAAAACACTTCTAGCACAATACAATTCTTGTGTCACAACTGCAGACATTAAATTGAATCAGATTTGTGACATCCTGTGCAATTTGTAAAATAATGATGACTTCAGTGTGAAAACCCCACACTTTTGACTGATATTTCTTTCTAATAGAAAAATCGCCACTTGTGTGAACCTGTGTTTCATAAATTAGAAATGATAAGAATGCTCAAATAAACTGGTATATATGAAAATTATGGATATAAAGGCTTCAAAAGTAATGGTAAAACATAGCATAAGACAAATTGGGCTGAATGATCCAGAGAATTGTGAAATGTGTTCTGGATGAAGCCAATATATTATTATTTTTTTTTTATAATTTTGTTTGGTGTGGTATTTTTGCTGCAATTATATTTCTGATGTGAGCAGCAGTGTAAGACTTAATTCTAAGAACAAATGTTTCTAATTAACTGCAGTTGAACAAAGACATTCCTCACTTCTTAAAACCCCCATCGCAGACTTGGGACTTCAATTGACTATGGAACACCTATATACTATCTCAACCAATTGTAATATGGAATTTAAATTGTAATACAACCTTCTTTTATCACTGTTCACCTCTCAAAGACCCACATGAACTAGCTTGGGAAAAAGACATGTATGAGACCCTGGATCCGAAAGAATGGTCCAAAATTAAATCGAACTTGGCAAAAACATCATTCACAGTCAAAATTAAAGAAAACGCCTATAAAATGTATTACAGATGGTATTGGGTCCCCACACGTATCCACTCTATTTTCCTTACATCCTCTGATCTCTGCTGGCGAGACTGTGGTCATAGAGACACCCTGCTGCACATATGGTGGTTCTTGTCAGGGTTCCCAAGGAGAGAAAGTAGGTGAACTAAGTGGTTTTATTAGAGACACAGGTAATACTGGTTCAGGATGCAATAGCTGGTAAGGCAGTAATATAACCACAGATCTTAACAGCGGAATAAGCAATACTGTAAAGCAATGATGAGAAGCAGTAGCGTGCAGCTTGCAGGGTTGGGTACCTCTGGAAAGGAGAGATGAGTAGCCTGCAGGTTGCAGGGATGGATACCTCTAGAAAGGTGGTGAGACGAGTAGGCTGTGGGTTTAAGGATTGGATACCTCTGGAAAGGTGGAGAGACAAGTAGCCTGTGGGTTGAAGGATTGGATACCTCTGGAAAGGAGAAGAGACAGGTAGTCTGCGGGTTGCAGGTTTGGATACCTCTGGAAAGGTGGAGAGATGAGTAGCCTGCGGGTTGCAGGGTTGAATATCTCTGGAATGGTGGAAAGATAACTCAGAAACAGGGTAGATGAAGCTGTGTCTGTGGAACTGGAGTAAACATCAAGTTGAGTGACCTGATGATCTGGCCCAGACTGCTGGGCGAGGATGTCTTTTAAGGAGTAGCAGCAGGTGTAAATCATCCTGAGAAGATGAGCTTAGTTCAGCAGCATGGGAAACAGTTCAAGCACCACAGTGGCCCTTTTGTTGGTATATTGGTACTGCAGGCTAAATATATATATCCAGAAGGTCCAACATAGCTCCTGGCTGCACGAGGCAAATCGTGACAGTTCTGCCCAAAAATACGCCCTTTCTGGAGAGCTATCCACATGCTGATAATATGCATAACTGATGTTAACATTCCTGATACAGCACTATACACACTTTTGCCTAATACTATCCCTAACATTTTCTACCCTATTCAGAAACTGATATGCCATATCCTTAATGCTGCAAATTGCCTAATCACAGCTTGTTGGAAACAGCCTACTGCACCCCCGCTATCAGAGACTATACAAAATATATGGGCAACTTATTGTATGGAGAGCATAACAGCCACATTACATGACACTCCAAATAATATTTTACTAATAAAGCCTTTTATATTTGTTCTAAAAAAATTCCTTTGTTGCAGAAATTAAATTAATGATTTTATTAATTGAAGGCACATGCTGAGATTTCTCTCACTCATATCCTGGAGAACACTGGACTGCTAGTCTGTGAAATGCAGGGTGGAAAGTGGATGCCCTGTTTTAGGAAAGAAGGGAAGCTATGCTATTCTTTTATAAAATGCACATCTTGTATTGCTGACTGTCTGTCTGTTCTGTTTATTCACTGAAATCTGTGTTGCGGAAATTTGAACTTTTATTTTATTATTATTATTACAGTTGCTTACAGTAATTGATTCACAATTAAAAATTCATTTTACACGTTGCTTCTTGCCACCTTGTTAAACAGTGCTTAATATATATATATATATATATATATATATATATATATATATATATATATATATATATATATATATTTGCAAGTGCTGTGATAATAAGTGTTGAGATGCTAGGAGATAGAAATAAACAGAAGATAAATCTACATAGTGACTGAGAAACAGTGACCACCATAGATTGTGGTCAAATTGTTATTGAGAAGATGGGACTTGCGTAGTGCATGGGACAAGTCCTCAGTGAATTACGGAAATAGATGGTCCAGAGGGTCAGATAGACAAGGAGTTACATGATGGAGCTGCTATTATATATTTCTAGAACTGCAGAGCTGCAAAATTTGTTCTGAGTGATTTGTGCATGAGCAGATGAATATGACTAATCATTGTAATAAGCAGTTTCCAACTGTAGGGTCCTTTATTACAAATATTTTGGATAATGTGTAAACAGAAATTGAAAAATGGAGAAATCATAAAACAAAGTTACATATCAAGTATTGTTTGGCATTGTGGAGGGCTGAAGCTAAGCACTAGAAGTCATCACCAACTATAAAAAGTGTTTTATAATCATCTAAAGCTACTTATAGAAGATCAAGCAGCATAAACAGTTCAGTGGATTTTTTTTCAGGTGAAAATAATTTAATAGAGAGTGGCTGCAATACCCACAGTACCAGTAGATGGTGCAGGGGTTTCAGTTGAGCAGGGTGCTATGGGGAGGTGTTCAATTTGGCTCTAATATATCTGATACAGTCAAAAGGTGAGAGGACAGACAGTCAGTTCAATTGTATGACTCAGCAACAGGGTAAATGTACAGTAAAGCAAGCAACTAAGAAAGACATAAAGCAAATAGGAAATAAAATACAGGATTCTGCTTCTTTGTTGCCTATAAGAAGAATGTTAGTACCTAGACCTGATACTGGCAATTCCCCAGTTCCACAACTGCCCTTAGAGGTACCTCTGCATGGTTCCTGGACATGTTTAGAACTTTGTAATATGATTAAGGATTCCCCAAATCCAAAGACAGATTTTGTTAGATTGTCAAACTTTTATTATGAGTATTGGAAATGCTCATGAACCCACGAAGCATGATTGGCATGTTCTCCTTAGAGCAGTATTGCCTGAAAAACTAGATATTGCATTGTGTGATAATTCTGCGCTAGCGAATAATAAATTATGTGCATGAATAATGCTTTTACTCAAAATAATATTACTAAAATTATCAGGTTGTCTTTTCTCCTGTGAGTTGATGAGTGGAAATGTTTCATGATTAAGATAAAGAATAGTGAATTTGCTAAGGATTTTGACGCAAAGGTTGGGATTAAAATTTCACATTAAATAGGTATATATGTGGACATAGCAGAGCATACGTAAATGGCTATTAAAAGTTTGGTTGAAAAGCTAGTAGAAACATTGAGAAACGGGCTTCAAATTGTAATCCCAGTGTGAAGAGTTAAGACTTTGATGGAGATTAAAGTGTTAATCATTAACCATGATGTTAACACTGGTAAGTAAAAGGAAGATTTAAAGCATAGATCATTGGCTGTTCAATTAAGAAATTTAGAGAATTAGACAGTGTCAAGGACTTATGATACTCAGTTTGCTTTTGAACCACACCTAAAAATGGCAGGTAGTTTATTTATATGCGGACAAGAAGGTCATTATACCTATCATTGTCCTTCTTGGGGGCTTGGTAAGCCACAGTTTTCCTGTCTTCACCCATCCTCCAAATCTTTCACTTCTATTGAAATGGTCTTTTTATCTTCAAATTACAATCAGCAAAGAGGGGCCATGGGCTTAGGGTTGGTGACTAACAAAGGCCTATTTTTTTATTATAGTGCCCAACTAAGCACAGTTGTCCTTTCCTTGTCAGTCTGTTTAAGTGTAGTTCCAGCTGTAGTATTACTGGTGGAAAAGAAAGAATATCTAGTACTTTAATGAATTAACCCTTTATATATTGCATGGTGTTTTGGCCTTGATGAATGTAGTACAAACACAACATGTCTCTGATACCAGATTTGAAAAATGGAAATGAGCTCTTATGTCTCCTCTTCGTCTTACCATTTGTTGGTGTTACTCTCCTTAATCCTGCTATGTTTTTACCTGGTGTGCATGGGCATGCACAAGAGGTGTGGGGTTTATGAGGAGAATACTGATAGGTATATGATTCCTGCAGAATTATTGCCATTTTGTGACTATACGAAATTTTTGGACCAAACATTTACTGCTAGATCTGACATTAGGGACACATTTACCAGAAGCAGAACTCACTTTCTATAGGGATGATAATTGTCATAGGCAAATTGAGACTGGGAATTATATATAGGATATGAAGTGAGAGATAATGGTATTGGTGAAGAGAAGGTTCTAAGATTCTGCCCAGATAGCTGTGTTAGTAGCACTCACAAGAATGTGTGAGTGGGAGCAAGTTAAAAGAGTAAACATCTGCACAGATAGTAGGTATGTATTTGGTGCATTGTAGCAGCTGAAAGACTTTCTAACTGCAGTAGGTACTATGATAGCACGCTTTCAACATGTAAAGCAGTTGTTAGATGTTATTAAGATGCCATTACAAGTAGCAGTGATTAAGCGTCACATTAAGCTAACACAAGAAATACTCATCCAATTGCACTGGGTAATAAAAGGGCAGATAAAGGTGCAATAGATGTAGTAAGAAGACCTTTACCAACTAACATTTCTTCACAGGACATGCATTTGCTGTTGTTTCCGT
Source organism: Mixophyes fleayi (assembly GCF_038048845.1). Classification (NCBI taxonomy): domain Eukaryota; kingdom Metazoa; phylum Chordata; class Amphibia; order Anura; family Limnodynastidae; genus Mixophyes; species Mixophyes fleayi. The sequence goes on along the minus strand of NC_134412.1, from coordinate 51,107,983 downwards.
TAATTACTGATCAGAAATTATGTATTTATGTATGAATATAAAAGTTTTGTTATCCCCAGAAAGTAGCCCACTGGAAGCTAAATGGATGTGTACAAGATACCAATAGTATGTGGAGAGATGGTAAAACTAGACCAATTGCCCCAAAGGCTTTTAGGAAGGATATGTGATCTGTCACGTTAATGACACTATAGATGCCACTGACTGGTAATGGCGCAACTAAACATGGAGGCGCAGAGTCTAACTCACCCCCGATATTCACCAGGGACCTCCGCAAGGAGGTATGGACTTGGCTGCGTGAGGTGCATAGGTCGCGGTTCTCCAAGTTGGTTACCAGTCCAATGGTTGGAGAACAGGGATGGTTGTGCAGTTCAGGCCAGATACCAAACAATGGCGCGGTACACAGGGAGGATCCAGAACAATAGTCAGACACAAGCCAGAGGTCAGAATCCAGACAGAGAGCAGTGCCAAAATGCAGGACAAAAGAATTGTCTGGAACAAGCCAGAAGTCTGTACCAAAAAATTATGGAAGGGACAGGGAACTGGGGTAAGGAATGCTGGAGCTGGTTAACCAGTTCTCTGGCACCAGAACTTAGTGAGGAGGTGCCTTAAATAGATGGAAGTGGCCCCTGATAGGTCACAGGTAATTTCGACGATCAAATGCACCTGACTGCTGATATCGTAAGAGAAATAGCATCCTGTTGCCTAGCAACTGGACGCGACATCACCGCACATGTGCAGGCAGCATCAGGGTTGAATTCTAAAGTGCGTCCCATTGCCAGACAATGGGACGTGGCCCCTACTGAAGCACAGGCGTCCATCCTTGTCACCTACGGACAGTGCGGGGATGGCGCATGACTTGAACCATCACATATCCTTCCTATAGGAGGCCCATTCCAGGTAAAGCAAAGTGACTTCATCCAAATGCCAAAATGTTGTAATCTACAGTATCTACCAGTGGTTTGACATATTTCCTAGTTTGGTAGCTTGTCCAGCTGCAAGTTTCACTGCAGTATTCACAGCAAATAAATTTGTACAAGATTTTGTTTGTAGATATGGTATATCACAAATGATTGAGAGTGACAGAGGTACACATTTCACTGGGCAAGTTTTTCAAGTAATGTGTACTTTACTAAGAATAAAAGGTAAGTCATATACACCTTATAGACCACAAACAAGTGTCAAAGTGAAACAATTTATTGGTATAATCAAAAATAAGCTGAGAAAAGTGATGAAAGATTCATGGTTGGTTTGGCTAGAAGCCTTACCTATAGTATTGCATAGTATCAGAACCACTCACAGACTTTCATTCAATCTTTCACTGTATAAGATTTTGTTCAGAAAACAACCAAATACTATTAATAACCCACAAGAGACTTCAAAATGCTCTCAAGATGTAACTGTTAAGTAATTGACTGAGATGAATAAGCAGTTGCAAAAGCAGCAAGAGACTTTGAAACTGCCTATTGAAAATTGTCATGATAGAAAACCAGGAGAGTATGTTATGATCAGAATTGTTTTACGCTCTGGTTATTTGACAGATTGTTGGGAAGGGCCATATCAAATGTTCTTAATCACAACTACAGCATTGAAAATTGCAGAGAAAGTCACTTGGATTCACGCATCCCACTGCAAGAAGGTAGTCGAATGAACAGTGACCTGGAAAGATGCAGAGTCTTCTAAAGTTTTTGGAACCAGATGTAATAAATTTGTTTCAAGACTCTATTGTGGTTCGGGGAGAAGATTCTGACCCAGAAGTCAAAGACTAACATCCTTATTACTGTTACCATCTCTATAGGCATGATTTGTTCTTTGACTTTTCTACCCTATATTATTTTCATGGACATCTCTTTAATAATGACCTCATGGTAAGATCTGGTAGTGGTTCTGAGGAAATAGGGGCATATAGTCGCTAAAATGGAGAATCAGAAATGTCTTCTTCATTCATTCTACTCACAACTAATGACATATATACCGGTAGAATTAAAAGGCAAATAATTAGAGATGAACCAGAAGATTACGGTGAGAAACTGGCAACTGAAATGTGTATATGTCAATATTGTGATAACCATGCTGAAGATATATATATAAAATGGTGTGAGGATGGCCCAGAACATTTTATTTTTATCAACATACTATAGACTTTTATCATGCTCTGATAGGAAGTGCAATTAAACAATTAATTGTTGGATATGTATGCATAAACCACATGGACACCAATCTGTTGGATTGTTGCTAATACCTTTACATTTTTGCTTACTTTGCCAGAAGGAAGACCAGTTGCTGGGAAATATAATGAAACACTGCCTCTTTACTTAAAATTGTTGCCACATGTATTGACTAAAAGTGTTATATGTATAAATTTTACATAAGAGATTAAAAACTGTGAGTTGAAGTGGTTTGTATTGGTCGTAATCACTTTTTAATAGCCCTACTTAAGAGAGAAGTGAACATCTAAGTAAAATTGGGAAAAGTCCTACATTTAAAAATCCAAATTTAAATATGTTGGACCACAGAGATCTTCAGGAAGAGTAACATCGATATATTGTAATATAACTTTACAAGATGGTGATTGTAAAGAGCAATTACAGAATAATAAGTATGGAAAGTTTATAGATATTCTCTGCACAGATGTATTACATGTAGCAATGCCATATATTCTACCAGTTAATCTATATTACATACACAGTAGTAAAGCATATAAGTGGTTACCACTGAATTCAGGTGGAATATGTTATTTAGGTAAGGTGATTCCAGCTGGTAATAATGATTTAAAGGAAATTGTACAGCAAAAGCATTTAATAGAAAATTCATTAACAAGAAATAAAATAAGCGATGAAAAGTGTAGGAAACAACCAGGATCATAACTTATTAATCAATCAACTGGTATACAAGTATCAATTGCATTAGAATGTTCAGGTATTTCATCTAGAAATATGAATTGGTTTTTATAACCAATTGGTTTAGCTACACTGATAGTTAAGATAACTAATGTGTATGATGAAACTTTCTGTTAAGTTGCAAAAGAGCTTTAAGTTTTCAAAACAGAATTAATATAACATAGACTGGTCTTAAACTATCTTATTGCACAAACAGGAGGTTATTGTGTACCATTACAGTTTAAGTATGGAACATAATGCTGTATCTATTTGACAAATGACACAGATAATACAGAGGAGCTATTTGATAACTATATGGATGAAGTAGTGGAAACGGAAAAAGATTTTGGAAAGATACTTGACATGACATTATCTGCAATAGGCACATGGTTTACATGGTTAGATAAAAAATAATTTTCAGGCTTTGGTACATGGTTTCAATCATTGGTGCATTCATTAAGTAGATTTTTTCTTTTTTTTCTCTTTTTATTAGGAATATTCTTGATGATCTATCTTGTATTAAAATGTATATCAGTATTGTTGAAACTTTTAAAGAAATATTGAGTAGAGAAATTGAAAAGGTTAGTAATATATGTGAATAAATTATAGAACTGTATGAACAAATACAACCTCGTAAATATAAAATGTGATAGTTTATATAACTATCAAATCTGAGAATTCCAATGGTATTTTGGATGAAGCCAATATATTAGCATGAAATATATATGCTTTTTTAAAAAAAATTGATATGATGTGGTATTTCTGCTGCAATGATATTTGTGATGTGAGCAGCAATGGAAGAGTTAATTTTAAGCACAGATGTTTCTAAATAACTGCTGATGAACTAAGACATTCCTCACTTCTTAAAACCCCCATCGCAGACTTGGGACCTCAGTGGACTATGTAATGCCGATATAATATCTCAGCCAATTGTAATATGGAATTTGAATTGTTATACTGTTAGGCCAGCGCACCCAACAAAAACTCTTAGAACAGGTATTAGAGGTCTTTGCCTATAGCAGCCACATTTCTCATAGAGCGAATCTTGCTCACAGGTACTCAGATGTCCCAAGAAACTCTGAGTAGTAAGAGCTTATGTTTGGAAAGTGCAGTGCAGGTGGTGGGAGGCTCCCTGAAGACAGGACAGGATCCCAAGTGATCCTGGGAAGCAGACAGCGATTAAGGCAACATATGGGCTAACAGAGACCAGTACCCAGGCAGAGTTCAGGATCACAGCCGTACAAGCAGTATCCAGAAGTCAGGCAACTGTCAGGGTCACAAGTGAACAGGCAGAATCCAGTAATCTGGCTGGGGTCAGGGCAACAGGCAAACAAGCAGAATCCAATAAACATGCTGAGGTCAGGGCAACAGGCAAGTGAGCAGAATCCAGTAAACAGGCCAAGGTTCGCAACAAAATATCAATCAGCAGTGAACCAGAGTATTCACATGAATGCAGACATAAACAGAGGAGCAGGACAGCAACAGACAGGAATCCATGCTATAACCAACAGGAAGGCTAAGCCCTCCCTGCCTTATAAACATGAGGAAGTTAATGAGCAGAGGAAGCAACAGGGGTGGCAATCAGCCTCAGGAGGTTGTAATCAGGTCCTGAATGCACTCGCGCACCCAGATGTCAAGCTAGCTGAGCCACTGCGGTGGATGTCAGAATTGTCCCGGCTGTTGCCCTGGTAACAGTTGGGGTGCATGGGAGGAAGCGACGGGCCAGTCGCCATGGCAACGGTCGGGACGTGGAATCCTAGCAGACAGCGAGCTGCAGTGAGTGACAAATACAGCCTACTTTTTCAGTGTTCATAAAGTAACTGTTTCAGTCACTGACAGGCAGAATTTCAGATTTAAAAATAAAAGCGCTAGCTTTTATTTGTTAATAAGACTTTTTTCTACTTTTTCTTAAAGTTCCTTTGTTGCAGAAATTACATATTTGCTTTTATCAGTATATTGGGGAGGACCCCTTTTTGCTCCAAGAACAGCCTGATTTCTTTGTGATATGGTTTCAACAAAGTTCTGGAAATATTCCTTAGAGATTCTGATCCACGTTGACAAGATTGCATCACGCAGTTGCTACAGATTTGTTGACTGCTATGAATCTCCTGTTCTACCACATGCCAAAGGTGCTCTATAGAATTGAAAACTGGTGACTATGGAGGCCATTGGAGTACGTTTAATTCAATGCCATGGTAGTGGAACCAGCTTGAAATAATGTGTACTTCAGAAGATGGATAGACTGTGGACATAAAGGGATGTGTATTGTCAGCATCAATTCTCAGGTAGGCTGTAGCATTTAAACATTGCTCAAAGTGGACTGATTAGTCTCCCTTTAAGCTCCACTGAATTCTGCATATATGTTGGGGTTGGCATATGATTTATGGGAGGATAAATGGCTACAAGGAGGGAATGTCTCCACACCAGTGAGTTAAATAGCTATAGTGGAATAAATGTTGAAAGGATCGATTTAATGGATATAGGGGTGGATAATTTTTCAGAAGGTGGGATAAATGTGTCGAAGTCAGCAAATTGGATAAAGTCATTTCAATTAATATCGAGCAAACTTGGTTGTCTTTGTCTGAAAATATGCGTAGAGCACGGTAAGGCATGAAGGGCGTGTCCAGCCGCAACACATTAAGCAGGAACTTTTCATCTAGTGTTCAGTCATCTTGACCACAGACTTCAGACCTGAATGACTGTTCACTGGATCCAGAGCGCCTGCGATAAGTAACGGCTGTACTTATTATTATTTCGCTTGAATTATTGTGCTACTTTTTGAGAATAAATATTTGTGCATTGGAAACACAAATCGAGATTCGACAATCGTTTTTGGATAGTGACAAAATGTGCATAACAATTTGGGGGCTCGCACGGAGGTTACATTACCGGTCGATACGCAATACCAACGGATTTCGGTTGTGCAACAAAGGGTGGAGATGCGACATATACGGGTAAGAATGCAATGTGTTCAAAACCTGATTTTTACTCTGTGTAGTGAAACCGAATGTCTGTTTTGCATAATCTGAAGGTGCGCTAACTAGAATCTAGGGACAAAAGAGAAAACTGTTTCTTTTTATTGTCATATTGCGTTTTAATATATTGTATTGCTTAGCGTATGTGTACTTCCTGCTTAGTGTATGTGAACTTCCGGTAGATTTGCCGCATGTTCAAACAATCGTTTTGAAAGCTATTATACATGCATAGTATAATCACTTGTGAAAGCCTCTGAAACGTTATTACTATTGTTGGGAACTTTTGATTTTCTGCGCAGAAAAGGTGTATATTGTGTGATTTTGTAACGTAGATACACTGTTTTATTGTGGACTAGCAGAATACCCGGCGTTGCCCGGGATTTAAAGAATTTTAAGACACAACTGTGTTACAAAGTGTTTCTCTGAGTTTGAAGAGACCAGTTACTGGATGAAGCGGCATTAAACCATTCCCAATATTTAAGAAATGATCAGCAAACTGACCATCCATTGTGTTGCCATGCAGAGAAACTCTCATATTTGTGGTTAGTCGCAAAGTGCGAACATGCCTGCAAAGATGTGATGATTTAAGGCATGCATTAATTTCATCCGCCATTATTCCTTTTGGAATGACCGGCAATGTTTGTCGAAAATCTCCAGCCAATACAACAGTGACTCCACCCATTAGTAAATCATTGCCTCTTAAAAATTGAAGTGTTTGATTGAGGGCCTGTAAAGCATTTTTGTGTGACATGGTGGAACTTCTTCCAAGACATTGTTCCAGACATTCCAGAGTTATGGTCGTTTTAGATGATTTTTAGTTGTTACCCCCCTCGCCACCCCCACCCTTAGGAGTGCTAGGGGTGTCTTGCCCCCACAATATTTGTTGTCAGACTGTAAGTCATATGTGTACCAGGTTTGGTGTAAATTGTTCCAGACATTCCAGAGTTATGGTCGTTTTCGATTATTTTTAGGTGTTACCCCCCTTGCCACCCCCACCCTTAGGAGTGCTAGGGGTGTCTTGCCCCTACAATATTTGTTGTCAGACTGTAAGTCATATGTGTACCAGGTTTGGTGTAAATTGTTCCAGACATTCCAGAGTTATGGTCGTTTTCGATGATTTTTAGGTGTTACCCCCCTCGCCACCCCCACCCTTAGGAGTGCTAGGGGTATGTTGCCCCCACAATATTTGTTGTCAGACTGTAAGTCATATATGTACCAGGTTTGGTGTAAATTGTTCCAGACATTCCAGAGTTATGGTCATTTTCGATGATTTTTAGGTGTTACCCCCCTCGCCACCCCCACCCTTAGGAGTGCTAGGGGTGTGTTGCCCCCACAATATTTGTTGTCAGACTGTAAGTCATATATGTACCAGGTTTGGTGTAAATTGTTCCAGACATTCCAGAGTTATGGTTGTTTTCGATGATTTTTAGGTGTTACCCCCCTCGCCACCCCCACCCTTAGGAGTGCTAGGGGTATGTTGCCCCCACAATATTTGTTGTCAGACTGTAAGTCATATATGTACCAGGTTTGGTGTAAATTGTTCCAGACATTCCAGAGTTATGGTCATTTTCGATGATTTTTAGGTGTTACCCCCCTCGCCACCCCCACCCTTAGGAGTGCTAGGGGTGTGTTGCCCCCACAATATTTGTTGTCAGACTGTAAGTCATATGTGTACCAGGTTTGGTGTAAATTGTTCCAGACATTCCAGAGTTATGGTCGTTTTCGATGATTTTTAGGTGTTACTTCCCTCGCCACCCCCACCCTTAGGAGTGCTAGGGGTGTGTTGCCCCCACAATATTTGTTGTCAGACTGTAAGTCATATGTGTACCAGGTTTGGTGTAAATTGTTCCAGACATTCCAGAGTTATGGTCGTTTTCGATGATTTTTAGGTGTTACTTCCCTCGCCACCCCCACCCTTAGGAGTGCTAGGGGTGTCTTGCCCCCACAATATTTGTTGTCAGACTGTAAGTCATATGAGTACCAGGTTTGGTGTAAATTGTTCCAGACATTCCAGAGTTATGGTCGTTTTCGATGATTTTTAGGTGTTACCCCCCTCGCCACCCCCACCCTTAGGAGTGCTAGGGGTGTGTTGCCCCCACAATATTTGTTGTCAGACTGTAAGTCATATGTGTACCAGGTTTGGTGTAAATTGTTCCAGACATTCCAGAGTTATGGTCGTTTTCGATGATTTTTAGGTGTTACTTCCCTCGCCACCCCCACCCTTAGGAGTGCTAGGGGTGTCTTGCCCCCACAATATTTGTTATCAGACTGTAAGTCATATGTGTACCAGGTTTGGTGTAAATTGTTCCAGACATTCCAGAGTTATGGTCATTTTTGATGATTTTTAGGTGTTACTCCCCTCGCCACCCCCACCCTTAGGAGTGCTAGGGGTGAGTTGCCCCCACAATATTTGTTGTCAGACTGTAAGTCATATGTTTACCAGGTTTGGTGTAAATTGTTCCAGGCATTCCAGAGTTATGGTCGTTTTTGATGATTTTTAGGTGTTACCCCCCTCGCCACCCCCACCCCGTAATGAATTTCAATTTTAATTTTTTTTAGTTGCCTCCGTCATGTTTTAATACACTCGTATGCAAAATTTCATGGTCTTCGCTTGAAAAATGTGGATTTGTATAGAAAGACAGACAGAAGGACAGAAGGAGAAATTTTCTCTTTTATATATTAGATTGTGCTCAGTTGCTGTCTGACGAGGCAGGTTGCCCAACTGAAGGAGGGTATACGGGGCTGGTATACCGAGTGCGAAAACAAAGAGGGTTTTTCGCAAAGCGCCACCAATAGATCGCAAGGTTTACTGATAATTAGTATTAGTAAGCGGTGCGATCTAACCGCACGGTAAGGACAACCGTGAGTGCGAATAGGGAGAGCAGCTTAGAGGAATTATATTGGAAAGGCTGGTTGATTGTATCGACTTTGTGCTATCAGTGATAATAAACTCAACAGATTTTGTGGTAGAGCCAGGGTATCGAGGAGCTGATTGCCCTGGGGCCCACAGTGATATTTCTGTGTTAGGGGTCCTCGTTTGGTACGAGAAGAAGCGAGTGGACGCGGCTAAAGGAAATATGTCCACGGCCATTAGAGATCTCTAGCGGTAGATTGTTTGTAGCAAAGGGTTGAAAGTGTTTGTGGAAGTGTGGTCCGCATAGATTGGTACTGTTCAACATGGGTGCTAAGCATATGCTAGAGATGGCCAGTGAAGTGCCTAAGGAAGGGCCTATTGGTTCAGCGAAGTTTCTTATGTGTAAGAAATATGGTGAATACGCAATGGTGTATTGCGACACTTGGGTCAAGATGACCAAGGATTGTGTTAGGCCTTTCACAACAATAGGAAGTTTTAATTCAGAGGTACTAAATAATGTAAAAGATAAAGTGTGGTTGATTGAGTCAACAAAAGTGAGAAATAAACATAACGATTGTTTGAAATTGTGGCAAATGGAAGGCAACACGTGGCAGAGCAGCGAGTGCACAGCGGAAGTAGGCGTGGCGAAAAACACGCACACAGAAGAAGTAGCCGTTGAGAAGCGTAGAAAACTTAGCGCAAGCGTGCCCCCGCCACCCTATGTGGCGGGAGGAGTAAGTACAGCCGTTATTAAAAATGAAAAAAAAAGGAATTTGCGAAGTTATATCCTGTTTTAAGTCAGTTTAAAACAAGTGTTTCTGAAGAAGAAGATAAACCCACTGTAATTTTAGCCATTGCCCATGCTGTTAATATGCTAGAGGTTCAGCGTAAGTATGGAAAGGGGGCAATGGCTGAGAAAGGTGAGAGTAGTGTGACCACTAGGAGGGATAACATCCAAAGTACTGAAGTAGTTACTCCTGTAGTTAATCCTGAAGATAGTGGACCGGTGGGTACGTATCCTGTCTGCACAATATCAGTTCCCAATAGGAAGGCGGATAAGGATGGTGTAGTTCCTTTAAGAAATGTTACAATGCATTGTCCTTGGACTAGATCAGAATTACGTTCCATTATGACTGAATTCCCAGATCCTAGAAAAGAGTTGGCTAAGTGTCAGAAGTTTGTTAAAGACTCAGGAAATGCACACAAACCAACCAATAAGGATTGGCGTGTTGTGTTGAGGGCATGTCTTCCTCCCAATAATAACATACAAAAATGTATTAAAGATTGTTTGTTGGAGGGAGACGACACCTTGACAGATGAGGTGAATCAAGAGAATATAGAACAAATTGTCACACATTTAGCCATCTATTTTCCAGTAGTAGTAAATTAGAGTAAAATTTTCACCATTAAACAGAAAGAAAGTGAAACAGCAGCAGATTACTTCATTAGAGGTATAGCAGCGATAACACGGTTTACTGGGATATCAAACAAAGGTGAGGATCCACATCACAGGGAGATAGCTGTAGGGGTATTAATGGATGGTCTTAGGGAAAATTTAAAGATGAGGGTACAAACCTCATTAACAAATTGGGGAGGCATCACAGTAGATTCTCTCAGGGAGTATGCTGTGGAGCATGACAAAAATATTTTTAGAAAAAAGGAAGAGAAGAGTGATAGGTTGATGACGGTAAGTATACAGGCTCTAGAGGGAATGCATACACGACCACCAGCAAACAACCCACATAACAAGAAACATAAAATAATCAGGTGTTTGAACTGTAACGAAGAAAGACATTTCATGTGAGATTGTAAAAAGGAAAGACACAATACACATAGGGATGGGTCACATAAATATTCACCAAGGAGGAATTCACATAGACTAGAAGACTCATACCTGCCTGCGCATGTTATAGCAGCAAATGCTGCGTTGGAAAGCGATAGTCAGTGCTAGGGGTCAGGTCATACCTGTAGTCTACAGCCAGTGAGGTTAACTGAGAGTCTGAAAGAAGAACCAACAATGGTAGTTGACATAGCTGGTAGGAAACAAACTTTTCTTGTAGATACCGGGGCGGCCAGATCTGTGATGACCTCTCCTTTGAATCTACAGGTGACCAGTAAAACTATTCCAGCTATGGCGGTAACGGGAAGAGTGTTGGATTATCCTTTTACTAAACCCACTGAAGTTACTATCGGGCCCCTGCATACCAAGCATTCGTTTCTCTTGGCTGCAGCAGCTCCTACTAACTTTCTGGGAAGAGACTTGTTATGTAAAATGGGATGTGTCATATACTGTACCCCAGATGGTGTATTCCTAGATATACCAGAGAAGGTCGTGCATGAGGTACAGGATATATTAGACACCCCTCAAAGATTAATGTTGCACTCTACCGTTATAGAACAAAGTCCATCTCAAGTAAAGGGGATGTTGCTGGAAATACTGGGGTCCCTATGGACCAGAGATGGACAGGACACTGGATTGATGGCAACTGTAGCTCCTGTGATGTAAATCTAAAAAGTGGTAGGATAGCTCCAAAAATCCCACAGTATCCATTAAAACTGGAGTTGGAACTAGGGGTACATCCTGTTATTGAGAGGCTGGTGCAACAAGGGATTTCAATTCGTACATCCAGCACAGCAAATAGTCCAATTTTCCCTGTGAAGAAGAGTGGGGAGAGGGGCTATAGATTAGTCCAGGACTTAAGGGGAATTAATAAAGTTGTTGAAAGCCAATTCCCCATAGTGCCCAATCCAGCTGTCATTCTCATGCAGATTCCACGGTCTGCTAGTCATTTTACTGTAATTGATCTATGTTCTGCTTTCTTCTCAGTCCCTCTTCACCCTGACTGCCAATACCTATTTGCATTCTCCTACAGGTGAGTGCAATATACATGGACCAAACTTCCCCAGGGGTTCATTGACAGCCCCAGCATTTTCTCCCAAGCCTTACATGACTGTTTACAATCCTTCCAACCAAGCAATGGGTCTGTTCTAATTTAATATGTGGTGTTTGGAACCCCTCCAGCCGGCACGACACAACCCGGAATCTACTCTGCCAGTCAGGTGTTCACTGGAGCCCCTGATGGTGGGGACAGACTGGGCTGCAGACTGACAGAGGGTCGTGAAGTGTGTACCGGCTGGGGAGAACCCAGGCAAGCGGAGTGGAATCCAAGCAGAGGTCAGGGGCCGGCAGCAGACAACAGTACCAGTATACATGCTGAGGTCAAAGGGTCACGAGCAGACAGGGAGGTCGGTATTCAAGCCAGAGGTCAGGGTTACGAGATACACAAGCAAAGTCCAAATCCTAGCCAAGGGTCATACACGAGTAAACAACAGCAAGTCCAATAGACAGGAACAAGGCAGAGAGCAGGTACAGCAGACTGGATACAGAGACTATAACCAGCAATGAGGCAGCAGAACTCATTGCCTTAAATACAACCCATAACCGATCAGAACCTGCCCCTAGACATAGCCACACTTGCAGGCTAATTGCCAGCACCTAGCAAGACCAATCAGGGCTTAGCCCTGAAATCCACACTTGCAGGCTAATGCCTGCTAATTTAGCCACAGGCTGAATCTGACTGATTGTCCCTAGGGCGCATGCGCGCCTGGCTGCCGGGATGCGGCGCTGAGGAGGCGTCCGACCGTTGCCTTGGCAACGGTCGGGAGTTGGAGGGAAGTGACGTCCCGGTCATCATGGTGACGGCCGGGACGTTGGGACCGACAGGAAGCGAGCCGTGGTGGCTGTGAGTACCGCCGCGGCTCGTGACATGTGGACGATTTGTTGTTGTGCTCTGATTCTTTTATATCATGTTTACATGATACTAAATTGCTGTTGCTCCATCTCTCGCAAACAGGGCACAAAGTGGTAAAGGACAAGTTACAGGCATGTCAGACTAAAGTCAAATACTTAGGACACTGTCTCACCCAGGGGCTAAGACACTTGACGACCGACAGAATTGAGGCCATACAACACATGACTCTGCCGCAGAGCCAGAAGAAAATTTGTACCTTCTTGGGGATGTGTGGATACTGTAGATCTTGGATCCCAGGTTTTTCTATTCTGGCATTACCATTGCAGGAGCTAGTCTCTTCCTCAAAACCAGAACGTGTCGTACACACAGAAGAGTCAGAGCAAGCGTTCTTTAATCTCAAAGATAGTCTGACTAGAGCACCTGCATTGGGAATACCTGATTATGAAAAGCCTTTTGAGTTATACTGTACGGTAGCTGATGGTTGTGCAGCACGTGTCCTCACACAGAAACATGGTGACGCTAGCAGACTGGTAGCATACTACAGTACACAATTGGGCACTGTGGCAAGATCACTCCCAACATGTCTCAGAAGTGTAGCAGCAACTGCTCTCCTGGTAAGTAAGAGCGAGGACGTAGTATTAGGACATGATTCAACTGTCTATACACCCCATGTTGTATCAGCTCTGTTAAATTCAGATCAAACCAGTCATGTCTCTTCAGTTAGATTCACGAAATGGGAACTAGCTCTGATGGCACCCTCAAACATCACCATCAAATGATGTAGCACCTTAAATCCAGCTACATACCTTCCATATGTGTCTCAAGAGACACAAAGGGTGGGAGGTGAGGAGACACTGGGTGGTGATGAGTTTGGCAAGAGTACTGATATGCATGATTGTATGAAATACCTGAACCAGACCTTTACTGCAAGGCCCGACATACGTGACACCCCCTTAGAAAATGTAGATTTTAAGTTTTATACAGACGGAAATTGTCATAGACAGACAGAGATGGGAGAGCTATGTACTGTTTATGCTGTGGTAGATGATCAGGATGTTGTAGAAGCTAGACCCCTTGGCCCACGTCACTCAGCCCAGGTGGCTGAACTAGTAGCATTAAGAAGAGCGTGTGAGTTGGCAAAGGGCAAATCAGCTAATATATATACTGACTCTAGGTACGCCTTTGGGGTAGTGCACGATTTTGGGGCCCTTTGGCGTCTTAGAAACTTTACGACAGCAGCAGGCACGCCAGTGGCACACTCACAACACATAAAAGGACTTTTGACAGCGATACAGTTACCCAGGACAGTAGCCGTCATAAAATGTAAAGCCCATACTTCTGAAGAAGACCCTGTGTCATTGGGCAACAACAGGGCGGACGAGGCTGCTAAATGGGCAGCACGGCAACCTATAACTGTATCGACCGAGACTATGATGGTTTTTCAGACATTAGACATGCAGAAATTAATTGAAATGCAAGATTTGTGTTCTCTGCAGGAAAAAGCGGTCTGGAAGGCGAAGGGATGTGGTCAAGAGTCCTCAGGACTCTGGAGAGATGGACAAGGTAAGCCTGTAGCTCCCAGAACATACTATTCAAGCCTGGCTGAAGCAGCACACGGTCTGAATCACCGGGGTAAATAAGGTATGTGCAAACTAGTTAGAGCATACTGGTGTGCTCCTGGATTTTCCTCTCAGGCTGGTAAGAAGGCAATGTCATGTCTTACTTGTTTGAGGTAAAATGTCGGGAAAACTATTCCAACTGAGCCATCACATATCTCTCCTACAGACGGACCTTTTCAGGTAATACAAATTGACTATATCCAATTACCACCTTGCAGGAATCTAAAGTATGTGTTAGTATGTATTGATGTGTTTTCCGGTTGGGTAGAAACATGTCTGGCAGCCACTAATACTGCTGTGTTCAGATACTGTTCGGCCGACAACCTCATTTGATCGTGAGTCCGCAAGGCGACTTAAATTGTAATAATGAAGTGACTGTACAATATCTTATAAAAATGAGCAGACAGCTAAAGCAACAACAACAAAAACTAAAAATGCTGTCACCTGGTATGCCAGAAACGAACTGTCATGATGTTGAACCTGGGGACTATGTTATGATCCGCAATTTCTTATGCTCAGGTTGTTTAACAAACCATTGGGAAGGCCCGTACCAAGTGCTGCTGACCAGTACCACATCACTGAAGGTTGCAGAGAGAGACACCCACTGCAGGAAAGTCAGTAACACGGAGAAAGTGCGAGACAAAGCTAAGACTGATGACACCGATCTGTCACTCATAAACATGTTCTGGGAGATCTAAAGCCTGCAGTCAAGACACCTGAGCCAGAGACGTTGCCTCAAAACTATCTTTCCAGCGATGTAGTGGCAATTTTTGTTTTTCTTTTGTTCCAGGATTTTTCTTGTTTTTACTTTTTATAGGACACCCTATTTTTGCGAAGAGGAATGGAGGACAGAGGAATGAACTGGTAGCGATACCGATGAAATGGATATAGAGGAAAAGTTACTAGAATACTCAGAGCAGCCCATTATCAAGCTTGGTGCAGGGGTTATGAAAAGGTCTGCTAGCTCTGGAACTCAGAGACAGTGTGAGGGGCTATTGTCTGATGAGTATTGTATCTGCAAGTTCTGTGACTCCCTATTTGAAGAGAAGTGCATCCAGCAATGCCAGTCGACTAGTAATCTGGACGTGGGCGGGCATCCTCTGGAGGATTATCACTCCTTAGTGGGTAAGGTTCTAAACCAAACTGCTTGCTGGGTGTGCTCTCATGTGCCTCAGGGACAGCATAACATAGGACTAGTGCCATTCCCACTAAACATCTCTGAGGTACTAGAATTGAGGGGATGGAGGCCCATAGAAGGGAGGTACAATAACACTAGGTCCCCTAGTCTGAAGCTTCGACAATACTCCTTAGACAGATCTTTACTGTGCCTAAACATCTCTCATGCAAAGCGTCTGGAGAATTGGGAAGCTAACCTATCAGATCAGACAATGGCTCGCCACACTCATTTTGGAGGGAGACTTGCAAGGTCACCAATAGGCAGGACTGTTGATGGACACCACAAATTAGGGTGTGTAACTAAACATAAGAAAGTATCCATTGGAAAGGTCTCTATAGGTAATTGTAAGAATGTCATTCATGCTGACACGTGTCTTGAACAAATGGAGGCACTAGGCATGGGTAGTTTTGTCAAAACCTTATGTGATATAATTAATGGGCATACTGTTCCTTATGTTCTCCCTGATGTGTACTTTGTTTGTGGGAGAAAAGCTTATTCCTGGGTGACTCCGAGTTCCAAGGGCTTGTGTTTCTTAGGTAAACTGGTTCCTGAAATCATGACTATTACTCATGAAGAAATGGTTGGTATTCACAAGATTACATCACCACCATACATACACACACAGTATGAACACCATGGCAAGAGAAATATGATTCCTGGTGAGGAGCCCATAGCTACAAAATTGATTAGTGAAACCGCTGGTTTTCAAGTTATGGTTGCTCTAGATCTCACCAGTATATAGATCATCACATGGGGGAGTTTAAGTGATTAGGGAAATATGATTACATGGGGCTGGAATGATAACAGGGGTGGAATGCTGAAGGGGTAGAAATGCTGAAAGGAGGGGGAGGAATATTGCGGGCAGGGCCGGATTTACCGCTAGGCAACCTAGGCACCTGCCTAGGGCCTAGCGGCTCTGGGGGGGCACAGCTGGGGGGGACAGGAGTAGTTTTAAAAAAAATGAAAAAAAAAAAATTCGGCCCCTCCCCCGACTCGCGGCACCCCCCCCGGGGGGGGGGGGTGCCGCGAATCGGAGGAGGGGGGGGGTCGGGTGCCGCGAATCGGGTCCCGGCAGCCTCTTCTCCTCTCAGTGTCTCAGTGATAGAGAGAGGAGGAGAGGCTGCCGGGACCCGACGAGCGATCACGTGACTTTCTCTTTTTTTTTTTTTTTTTTCATCTGGACTGACGGAGGAGGAGCAGCGCGCAATAGAAGATAAGTAAAACACAGAAGTGGTGATGGTGATTGGCACAGAAGTGGTGATGGTGATTGGCACAGAAGTGGTGATGGTGGTTGGCACAGAAGTGGTGATGGTGATTGGCACAGAAGTGGTGATGGGCACAGAGGTGGTGATGGTGAAGAGGCACAGAGGTGGTGATGGGCACAGAGGTGGTGATGGTGAAGGGCACAGAGGTGGTGATGGTGAAGAGGCACAGAGGTGGTGATGGTGATTGGCACAGAAGTGGTGATGGTGAAGGGCACAGAGGTGGTGATGGTGATTGGCACAGTGGTGGTGATGGTGATTGGCACAGAGGTGGTGATGGTGATGGGCACAGAGGTGGTGATTGGCACAGAGGTGGTGATGGTGATGGGCACAGAGGTGATGGTGAAAGGGCACATGTGATATTGTGAAGGGGCAAAAGTGACAATGAAGGGGCACAGTGTGATGATAGAGGGACAAAAGTGACAAGAGCACATACTTAGATTTATGCGTATTATTTTTGCAAACAACTTAAGTAAGTATTTCTGCCCTGACTTCAATATTTATTATGTTGTTTTGACCCAACTACTTAAAAAAACGGGACTGCTTGGTAATTATTTAGGGGTGCCTTTTTCTGCAGCAGGGTGGCCTTGCTCTTTACACATGTTAGGTACGCCCCCAAAGATGCAAGCCACGCCCTCACCTCCTTTGGCGGCGTGCCGCCGCTGCGCGGCGGCACATGCTTTCATACTTTTATATCTACTTAACTATAGGGGTATATGGTAGGCATGCGGCGGCACATGCTTTCACTTCTACGTAACTATAGGGGTATATGGTAGGCTGCAAAAATATAGTGCTATGGATTGTTGCAGGGAGGGGCCCCAAAAACAGTATCCTGCCTAGGGCCCTATGAGGTCTAAATCCGGCTCTGATTGCGGGGGATAGTAATTAAAGTGAATAATGCAGAAGGTAGGCATTGACATATGGGAGGGTTAAGGGGTTAAATATGGAAGAGGGGTGATGAGAGAGGCATAAGAATGAAGAGGAGAGAAAGTGTTGCAAAGGTGGAAAATTTTATGCTGATAGGGAAAATAGATGAAGACGGAGAGAATCATAATGGGACTGAAAATACAGCTGAATGTTTCATTGCTATTATTTAAATTATAAAATAGCTTAATCTCAAACATATAACAATAATATATTTTATGTAACATTGCTTTTTACAAACACATATGCAATCATATACACGTATATGTAAAAAAAAACCAATATTTAGACGTATATGAAATGCATGCATTAAAGTTATTTTTATTTCGGGGGGCTTATGTGGAGAAAGAAAAAAAGGGGGGAAAATAAGAAAACTTATCAAAAATAAAATTTATGTATGTATATTTTTTATGTTAAAGCATTCTTTATTTATTTTCAAAGTTTCACAATATGTATGGCAATGACATAATGGATATATATAATATATCATGTTACAGCAAGCAACATATTTTTTGCTCAATCGACTTGTATTCAATTAAACATCTACCCTGAAATAGTTCACATTTTTTCCATATGGATGCAAAAATAAGTAGGGGTGTGCACCGGCCACTTTTAGTGTTTTGGGTTCTGATTAGCTTGAGGTTTTGGGTTCTGATTTGTTTTGCCAAAACACCTGACGAAAGGTTTTGGTTCTGATTTAGGGTTTTGGGTTTTGATTTATTTTTAAAAAAGCATAAAAAGTGCTAAAATCCAGTTTTTTGTTTTTTTTTTCACTCCTACGCTATTATTAACCTCAATAACATTCAATAACAATCATTTCCACTAATTTCCAGTCTATTTAGAACACCTCACACCTCACAATATTGTTTGCACCGAGGTAGCTGGATGTCTAAGCTAAGCGACACAAGTGGGCGGCACAAACACGTGGCCCATCGTAGGTGGCTGTGTAGGCTTGAATGGCCTTTTTCTGCTCCTCCATCCTCTGCAGCATATAGAGGGTGGAGTTCTAGCGCGTCACTACCTCTTGTTTTCGTTGATGACAGGGCATTTTCATTATTTTTTTATTTGGCAGCAACAGTGAACATAATTTAATTACTTTAATATTTGATACAAAGCTTTCTGGACTGCGTAGTGGAGTGGCCCCAGTACCCAATTTGGTACCGGGGCAACAATACCTCCTCCAACTGGTCTGAATTCCAGTGCACAGATGGCTGCTCCTACATCCTCTGCAGCATATAGAGGGTGGAGTTCCAGCGCGTCACAACCTCTTGTTTGAGGTGATGGCAGGGCAGGTTCAGACTTTTTTGATGTTGCTCGAGTCTGCGGTAGGCACTGGCAGAATGCCGAAATGCATAAAATGGGATGTGCTGGAAATTGCCCATATGTAATGCCCGCACAATGTTACTGGCGTTGTCTGACACCACAAATCCCCAGGAGAGTCTAAGTGGGGTAAGCCACTGCAAGAATATTTCCCTCAGTTTCTCTAAGAGGTTGTCAGTGTTGTGCCTCTTATTAAAACCTGTGATACACAATGTTGCCTGCCTTGGCACGAGCAGCCGTTGTGGAGATGCTGCTACTGATGCAGCTGCTACTGTTGCTGCGGAAGGCAATGCATCTACCCAGTGGGCTGTCACAGTCATATAGTCCTTCGTTTGCCCTGAACCACTTGTCCACATGTCCGTGGTTAAGTGGACAGTGGGTACAACCGCATTTTTTAGAGCACTGAGGACACTTGTTCGTACTTCTCTGTACATCTTTGGTATCGCAGAGTTGTTTGCTGTGTTGTTGCGGACAGCATAACTCTTTTAAATTTTTTTGAGGGGGGGGGGGCTTAGATCCTTGGGTGAAGCTGAACCACTAGTCCTGAACACGGGCCAGGGCCTAAGCCGTTCCTTGCCACTCCGTGTCGTAAATGGCATATTGACAAGTTTTCTTTTCTCCTCAGATGTTTTTAATTTCCTTTTTTTGGTAATTTTTGTGACCTTTGGGTTTTTGGATTTTACATGCCCTCTACTAGAAGATTGGGCATCGGCCTTGGCAGACGACGTTGATGGCATTTCATCGTCTATGTTATGACTAGTGGCAGCAGGTTCAGCATTAGAAGGAAGTGGGTCTTGATCTTTCCCTACTTTATCCTCCAAATTTTGGTACTCCATTATATGCAGCACACGTTGTATTACAGTACTATTTTTTAAATACTGCTGGAACAGTGAACAATTTTTTATAGATTACAGTACTAATGTTTCTGGACTGCAAGAACAGTAAACAATTTTTAATAGATTGCAGTATATTAATGTTTCTGGACTGCAAGAAAGAACAGTGAACAATTTTTAATAGATTGCAGTATATTAATGTTTCTGTACTGCAAGAAAGAACAGTGAACAATTTTTAATAGATTGCAGTATTAATGTTTCTGGACTGCCAGAACTTTTTTTATATTTTTTTTAATATTTTTTTTAAATGATTTTTGTATAATTTTTTTTTTTTTTGAAGATTTTTTAATACTTTTAAAATAACTATGCACTTAGCAGAACAAAGCACAGGACAAAAGCACCACTGTACTCAGCAGCACAGAGCACAGGACAAAAGCACCACTGGACTCAGCATGGACAGAGCACTGGACTGATGCACCACTGGACTCAGCAAGTTCAGAGCACTGGACTGATGCACCACTGGACTCAGCAAGGACAGAGCACTGGACTGATGCACCACTGGACTCAGCAAGGACAGAGCACTGGACTGATGCACCACTTGACTCAGCAAGGACAGAGCACTAGACACAAGTAAAGAGCACCACTACACTATACACCCTCCCTCTTCCCTGATGTGAGGCGAAACGAAGATGGCGGCCGCAAGGTGAGTATTTATGACATCCGAGCCTCGCGAAATCCGACGCGAGACTTGGATGTCATAGCCTCGGTTTGGCTTCGTTTGGCGCCCTGAAGTTCCCGAACAGTGCTCGGATCCCGTCGGATCCGCACTGTTCGGAATCCGAGCTCGCTCATCCTTAAAAATAAGTTGAGTAAAATGATAAAATATGGAAACATAACTAAACAACATAAATGAATACAGTAGCAGAGTGTGAAAAACCCCCCCCAGAGGGCAGTCCAAAAGGAAGTGACGGGTCGGGGAAAGGTTACTTCCTTATATCTAGGTTGCAGTGCTAGACAATTGTTCAATGGTAGAAATACCAATGGAAACATGACTGACACGAAAATACCGACAGGCTCTATGACGGTATGTAAATTTTCTCAACACGGATAAAATACCGACATTGTGATTGCCAACAGTGAAAATGCCAACAGTCACAATGCTGACTTAAAACGCCAATGCCAGCGAGTCTGGCGGCTATACTGCTGCCAGATCTGTCGTCAGTAAACAGCGATAAAAATAAATAAATAAATATTAAATTCTAGTGTGTCACTGACAATGACATTCCCACGCTGTCAGAGGCGCAAGCCCCAAGTTATAAATAGACCTGTCGGCTATTAGAATTTCATTATGGGGCGGGTTGCTTCTGTATTTTTTTCTTTACTAGCGCAATTTGGATTAAAAGTTTACAAGACTGGATCCTACAAAAGAAAGAAGAAGAGAATTAGTAAGTGTGAATGTTTTTTTTTTTTTTTGTAATAAAATTTTGTGGTTTTAACAAGGGTTGTCTTATATTTACAATATGCATTTGTGCACTACAGGACACAGTTGGCCCTGGGTGTCAGGGCATGCTTGTACATGTGGTTTCCCAAGTGCCAGCATGCCCAAAAGGCTTTTAGTTTTGAACCCCCCAACCAAATATGGAGAGGATTACCTGGTTCCACAGAGCATCTCCAAAATAAATGAGGAATTCCTGTGTGCGTCTTACTGAGAAGACCAGGAAATCTATACCATGTAAATAATAATATAAAATGTGTTTTAATTCCGCTTGTGTTTGGGAAGCATGCATGTGTCATCTGAAAACAATGTTTCCTCTATTGCATGTACAAAATCCTTCTCCCAGGCCCTGGTGTATCAATTGTCGGACTAGGGCATGCAGTGCCTACAAGAGGAGAAAGCAATGGTCTGGGCACACAAAATAGTGCATGTTTAACTGGAGGGAAATAACAAGTTTCCAGAGAGCCATGGACAACTACTAGAAGGGTGGAAGAAAAGAAGAATCACTGGAAAAGTCACCTTACCTGAGTTATGTATTTACTTTTCGCAGTTTCAGTGACTGCCCTGCTCTCTCTTACCCATACTTACCAACTTTGAATAGTTGGTTTCTGGGAGCCTGTCATGGGAGGTGGGCATGACGTGTGGCGGGGCTCCAAAATGTGCCTCATTTTGGACCCGCTCCCGTGATGTCATTTGACAGCGGGGGCAAATGCCGCGATTCCCCGGGAATCGCGGCGTTTGGGAGCTAATTCTGCCCACTTCACTAGGAATTCGGGAGATTGCCACACTCACCCGGGAGTCCTGGAGACTCTCGCAAAATGCGGGAGTCTCCCGGACATTCTGGGAGAGTTGACAAGTATGCTCTTACGTGGTCTTGAGGCTTTCACTCCCAGCTGCTGCTGGTGTCTTAAAGTTAGTAATTGTTTGCCTGGATCTTGGTATGTTGAGACCCTGATTGTAAAAAAGTTTAGGTAGATAAAATATGAAAAGTCAAGCAATGAGTGATCACACTAGGCCTTCCTCTTGCAAAACCATCCCCGACATTAAACAAATAGCACCCTCTTTTAATAAATAGGCCTCTTTCTCCTAAACATGCTCTGACATAAAATGACTAGGATTCACATTAAATAAATAAGCCTAATAACCCCAAACAGCCTTGCCGTTATATGATAAGTTTGCATATATTATAAATAGTCCTCCTGTGTTTGAGCAATTAATACTTGAATAGGAGTACAATTTATGTCCATTGATTATACTCATTATAACATGAATAATAAAGATGTACAGCAGTTCTTTTGCCTAACTGTTGTAGGCATCATATTCACAGATTTTCACACTACCCCCGGCCTACCCTGGTCAAGTGAGCAGACACAACTGGGTCATCATGAAGATAGCTTGCAACAGAAATTTTACCATTGTCATGTGGTGCTCTGGTTAGTATTGTTGTCTCACTGTGCTGGAGTCATGAGATAGATTTAACTAGGGTCCTATCTGTATGGAGATTGTATGTTATCCCTGTTTTTGTAGGAGTTTAGTCTCACAGTTTGGAAATATGCTGGTAGATTAATTGCCTTATGATTAAAAATGGACCCTCGTTTGTGTGTGTAGCAAAATTAGTATGTGTGTGGTTGTGTGTTACTGAATTTAGACTGTAAGCTACAATTGTGGTGGAACTGATGTGAATGATTAATGTTCTTTTTACAGCAGTGCACAATATGATAGTGTTCTATCTGTAGTATTCAAGCTAATTAGCTTTTAGCAAGCTGGGATCACTAAGAGGTAGCTTTGAATTTGCAAGGACTGCAAAATTTTAGGAATGGTTTAGGCTTTGTATGGATTCTGGATTTCTTTTGGTGTTAAAGTTTTGAGAGTGGTCTTTTGAATCTTGGTGCAGACTTAAACAATAAATAATAAGTAGTGTGTATTTACTCCCACCTCCAGTTCTCTCCACTACCACCCTCTGCAACTATGGTGTTCCAGGGTTTTATTCTCATGCTGTCACTTAACATTTCTAACTAGCAAAGCAGTATTATTCAAACCTTTGAAAGGCCCTGCATAGAACTGTCATGGAACTATATATATAAATTAAAACAGGTGATTATAATATTCAACAATGAAGAGTGAACATTTTAATTTGATCATATGTTATTGCAAGTTCCCCCTGGGTTGATATATGCTAGCCCGCGCCTGACCCTCACTCCATCAAGTAGAACAGTGGGAGATGCATGCCTTTTCTAAAATGCTAATTACAACATTATAATTAACCAGGTAATTCTGCTTGGATAATTCTGCAGTAAGTAGAAATGTTTCTCATAGCCACGTATGATCTTACCTATGTTCTTACATAAATGTGTCTAACCAGATGAAATTGGAGCTGTGCGTTGCATGTTCTTTTTATCGTTCCCCATCAGGGAGATTGAATTCTATATGCTATTTTTATAGGAATTACAACTGGCATGCAAGTTAACTTCCCCCATGTAATGGATTATAAAGTCATTGGGCCTGAGTCATTAAGGAGATGGAGAATCTGGAAAGCAAGGCAAAAAAGGAGCAAATTTGATTCTGGACAAACCATGTTGCAATGGGGTGCACATTTTCTTTTATTTTGCACATAAAGAAAATACTGACCTTTTTTGTCATGTAGCACACAAATACTTGATAACATTATTTTTACACTGAAATTTAAAGTTTATCTAGGACATGCCTTACCCCAACTGTAAATCTGTCCCCACATTTTAAGTTTACCTCCCATGCTAATGCAACATGGTTTTGACCAAGTGCATAGTTACTCCTTTTTTCCTGTTTTGCTCTCCTTAATGAGTCAGGCCCATTGGGGCTAAGTGACACAAATCATCATGGATGAAAGCAAATCCATGGGAAACTGGTGATGGATGGCTTGAATATTTGACAATGGTGAGATATCTTTGGTGAGTACAGAGGTGAACTATTCGTCATCACATAAAACAGGACAGGTTCTTGTGGTAAGGTGTGAAAAATTGAACAAGTGTAAGCCTAAGTTTATGACATCTGACATTTCCTTCCCTCTTAGCACTGAGAGGTTGTGTTGATCTCAAGAACTGCCCCTGGTGTAATAGGTGGATCACAAAGAGTATTTAAAATTAAAATGATGTAGGGCTACCAAGGATGGAGGGAAGTATGGAAACGTTCTAGAGGAAGAATCCTTCATTCACAGTTAATGGTGTCATTCACTCAACCACAGCTGCCAGATGTCGTCCCTCCTCCTTCAGATCACTAAGGTCGCTTGTGATGCACCACATGGAGGGAACCAAGCCACTCATAGAATGTTGCTTTGTTGCTTCAGATCAGTCGGAGACCCCGATGGAAATGCACATGTCCCACATGCAGCAGAGAGAACAGATACCAGGCGCAAAGTGCTGGAGTCAATCAATCAGATTGAAATGAACTTAATCCCTCTTGATGTTTCTCTTCTGGTGTCTCCAGTGCAGTTAGGAAAACAGTGAATGGAGGTCAGCCTAAAGTCTGTTAGGGGAGAATAATAATAAGTGAGGTACAGCAGCAGACAAAGTCTGGCAGATGGGAGAAGAAATATGTAGGCAGAACCAGCGACAGCATTAGGTGACTAGCAGCAGTGACCAGTATAACTGCAGGAATTTGGAGTGTGGTAAATGTGATGTTTGTGAGCATGAAGGCAGAGTGTGGCAGATGGGGTGTCTGTAAGCAGGTAGGTGGAGTGTGGCAGATGGGTGTCTATAAGCGTGGGGCAGCATGATGGCTTAGTGGTTAGCACTTCTGCCTCACAGTGCTGGGGTCATGAGTTCAATTCCCGACCATGGCCTCATCTGTGTGGAGTTGTATGTTCTCCTTGTGTTTGTGTGGGTTTCCTCCGGGTGCTCTGGTTTCTTCCCACACTCCAAAAACACACTGGAAGGTTAATTGGCTGCCAGCAAAATTGACCCTATTCTCACTCTGTCTTTGTGTGTGTGTGTGTGTGTGTGTGTGGTGTATATTAGGGAATTTAGACTGTAAGCTCCAGTGGGGCAGGGACTGATATGAATGAGTTCTCTGTACAGCGCTGCGGAATCAGTGGCGCTATATAAATAAATGGTGATGATGATGAAGGAGTGTGGCAGATGGGGTGTTTGTAAGCAATAAGGAGGAGTGTGGAAGATGGGGTGTATTGCAGCAGGGAGGAGGAGTGTGAATTTATAATGGTATGGCTGACAACTGTAAGGAGGAATTTGAAAGAACATTTGTGCAAAAATATAATGGTGAAAAACGATTTGGTTTTAATATTATACACTGAAATCTAGAAATTGATTCCTATTAGGGGAAAGAAAAAGTTATCATAGGTAAAAAATAAAATGTGAATTAATGTCATAAACAAATTATTTACATACCACTATGTAAAAATAATATTACTAAAATAAAAATTGCTGCATGATACAAAGTGCTGTAGAAAAAACGTTAGGCTTTATGACATTGCAGACCTTTTCAGGTTCACAAATGGGTCTGAAAAACCCAATAATGAAAAATATTATTTAAGCCAATTGACCAAATGTTCATCAAGGTTTAAGCAATATACAAAATGGACAAGATGCTGCAAATATAACTGTGCAGTAAGATGGAGGGCCGTCCATTTAATAGGATGAATAGGATAATCGCTACACAGACCCAACCAGCACCTTCACTCTACTGCTGCCTGTTCAGGCTCCGTTGACTGCAACATACAGAAGTCCCAGTATTACCCTGATGTAAAGAGTCTAATGTGATCAGGGGCGTATTGGGCATATGGCTTACTGGGAATTTACAATTAGGCCCGTGGCCTCAAGAGGCCCCCAGGTGACTGCCTAATGCCTAACTCATTCATGTATGTCCTTCACTGGCAAGTGAATGGTGGCAGGTTAATGGGAGTGCCACGGCGGCTGTATATACTCTTTAATGTTATTAAAAAAAATATTAAAGCTGGCATTCCTCTCCTTGTAGGGACCGTGCAACCTATTGCTACAGTGCATGAACCCTGCCCCCTCTCTGGTGGCCCCTCACACACACCGTGGCAGGATCCACTTTATCCACACTGCTGCCGGGTAAGTGGGGAGTGGGCTTGCCTCATATGGGTGTCATAACTAGAGATGTTCAATAACCCCCGTGTTCTGGTATGGCTTTGGATCTGGATTATGTTTTGGCAAAACCGCCCTTGTGTGTTTTGGTTTTGGATCTGTATTTTTTAGAAAAATAGCTAAAATATGCTAAAATCACATAATTTTGGTCATTTTTTTGTTCCTACATTATTATTAACCTCAATAACACTAATTTCAAGTCATTTGCAGTCAATTTTGACCACCTCACAGATCACAATATTATTTTCATACACTTTCAAACAAAGACTGCAGCAGTTCTTGCCAATGATAAGAAGGCCATTGTCATGCCTGGGCATAAGACCAAAAAATCCACCTCTTATGTGTGGAATTATTTTTACCCAAATTCTGACAACAGTTGTCTATCCATTTGTAGCATTGTAAAGCCACAGTCACTACAGGTAGGGACCTTAACCATCTAGGATCCTCATCCATCTTACAACAATTTGAAGCGAATTTATGGAAAGCTCTTGGGAAAAATCAGAAAATTATCCTAAGAAAATAACAGCAAGCAGTCCAGCATCAGCTACCTCCCTTCTCTCATCTAGATCCCAGAACCTGCAATCTACACCCCCAAAACCTTCATCATCAATATCCTCACAAGTGATCGGGAGTTAGTCCTGCATCCAAGTTGCTAATGCGAGATGATTCCTCCCCACTTATGAATTCCCTACCACGTTCAATAAAACTTTCCCCACAGCCTTCAATACTTTAGATGCTTTTTGAAAAGCCTTCTCTTAGTTAGACGTGACCTTATCCTCGATAGCACTATTCACACTGATGCACACCCTAACAACTATCCCAATCTCCACTCTGAGCCACACTCGCCTCCTCTTGTTTCAGCTGTGCCCTCTTCCCTTTAGCATGTAAGCTCTCTAATGAGCAGGGTCCTCCATACCCTTTGTTTTCATGTCTCCATTCATTTTGTCTGCCCTTGCCTGTTTGTTTTACGTATACGTCTTGTTTTATGTACTGTCCTTGTCTTTCCTTACTGTACAGCGCTGTGGAGCACTGTGGTGTCCTTACAAATCTTCGATAATAATATTAATAATAATATGACCTCTTAGTGAAGCAGATGATACACAGAGTAGCCCTGCCTACTGAAAAATGTGAACATACTTGATGTACAATT